>NC_056712.1:13169102-13523252 GCF_018831695.1 Puntigrus tetrazona
CAAGCAGAGATTTATTGTGCTCACTCCATATGTTTGCATTTTAAACAGATGGATTCTGTAGTTTTCATTCTTTATCCCTGTACTACTGATCAAATCTCTCTGGGTGGCTTAAGCCAAGTGATATGATCTCTAACCCGCCATCAAGAGCAAACATATAGTTTATTTGCTTGTTTCAGATCTGGTCCAGAGAGGCTCCTCGGGCAAGTATATGGTATATCCAGACAGGGCTTAATGTCTTAACCTCTAGTTGTGTAGTTGAAATGAAAGGCCACTGGATGAACTTCAGCTGCTGCCAGGGTACGAGTCAGTGATTTTCCTCTCAACTGCTACTTCCTGAAACATACAAGATGCAGACTCTCAGTCAACATATACTATTCCAATGCATTCATAAAAAAAATATTCTACAGAACATTAACATTTAATTCTGAAGAAGATGAGGTAAGAAACCTCATGAAGGAAATATTCCTCTTTTTTTATTATACTGTATGAAGGAGGGGTATTTCCTCTGGTACTGTGCACTTGATATCATTTGTGAAAATGACACCCCACCCATTGTCAAATCAGTGGGAGGAATAAACTGCATTTCCTACATGTGGAGCTGAAACAATGCATATCTCATTTTCCTCTGGACTAATATGAAGGAGACAGGATAATGAAAGGAATAGGTGTTGCCCAATTAGGGGTTTTATTTTATAAAAAGGAAGGAAGGTCAATATTTTTCAAAACTGCAACATGTGAAATCTGTTCAGAAAGATTTTATCATTTTTATTAAAAGTCTACATTTCGCACTCTAAATATTTTAGTATATTTGTATTTGGACTTTATATTAAATAATTTATTTTAAAACTCTAGCGCACCATTTAATACTTAATACTTTAATATTAAATACTTTTAATGGTTTAATTTTTACACTTTTTGTCCACAAAACCTCTTCCACAGTCCACAGATTCCACTTGGACCATCTAAAAACCTATAAGAATCAGAACTAAAAGCTTGAACAAAAAATTTTAGTCATGGTTTTTAAAGATTTAAGGGTGAAGCCACTATATAAATCATCTGTCGGTTTGTAAATGAAGGAATTTTATGTATTAGGAAATGTTTTAACTGTTTCAGTTGCATGTTGAAACAGGACAGTGTGTTACTTGGCAATTGTACAAATAGCACAGTCTAGTCTCAATAGCACTGAATCACCCTGTCAGCTGAGTGTCGTCTCTCTCACATCCTGTAGGCTACAGCAGGGCGCGGGTCACACAAGGTAATAAGACCCCATTAGTCTTCATCACCCCCTTTCAAACATTGTTTTAACTAATAACACCTATGACAAATGAGCGGTCTGTTTCACTCTCCCAGTGATTAACTCGACCTCTGTGCGTTTATGTTTGGGAGTTTACAACCCACCCACTCCAACAGTTGACTCAAAGTGGCCACTAAAAACGACACCCACTGTTCATGCCCTCCATGCCATCCTCCACAAATAAAGACAATCAACTCAACAAAACAAACACTCTTGCCTACAAAAGCCTCTCACAAGCTCTCTGCCTTTCACTGCTTTGGACGAAACATAAAGAGCAGTTGCTTTGTTTTGTAATGCTTTTGAGTAACGTGACCTCTTATGATGCACTGACATTTTTTTTTTTTTTTATACACTGAAATATAAATATTTAAAAAATATATTATAGTATCCATGTATATGTGTGTGTGTGTATATATATATATATATATATATATATATATATATATATATATATATATATATATATATATGGTAAGAATAAGACTTATGGACCACTGAATTTTTCAAGATTTTTAAGGTTAGCTTTTGTACATAATTTTCCATTCATTTCCTTACATTAAAAGTATCGCATCTTACTTAACCTAAGAGAAGCTCAGATTCTCAACCCATAAAATTCAGTTTATTGCATTCTAGAATGTTGCAGTTCCTCATAAACTTACCAGCTAATTAGCAATCAACTAAATCCTTTACTCACCAAAACACCTTGAAGACTGAAAGCTGGTTGAAAGAAGATCGGAAGCATTTGAACTATAGGGGAAATATTACATAAAAAGCTATAATAATGATAAAAGTGTTTTAAAGCATGTTTGATTTCACTCTCCAGGTATTTAAATGACAACATTAGCATACCAACCTAACTGCATGGCTCGCTCACATATCTCTAACAATTTGCCATCGTTTGATTTATGAGTCATTCCAATCCAATGAGGGCACACTTGGCTCATGCACCAATCTAATGAGCCGTACTGAGCTCTACCAATCACATTCCATACACTATCAGTCCCGAGGCACCGGATGCAGGTACTGGGAGATAGCATTTGTGTGTGTTTTGGGCTGTATCCGTTACAGTGCATAATATGAGCAGTAATAGTGTACGTAACGGTGTCTGACACAGCGTTTTGATAGACCTCCGGGGCCCGACATGTCTCTGTAATCTCCCAGATCCATTACTCCCCTCCAGGGCCAGATCCTTCAACCGTACGCCATGGCACAATGCAGAGACCTGCTCTTCAACTCGGCTTCTTTCGCACAAAGGCCTATTGAAGCACCTGTAAGTGGACTGAAAAATAATTTGGGGGTTGCGCTCTACTTTTGGCATTCTTTGAGAGTAATTCTCAGCAGATAGCCAGCATGCCTTGACTTGCACAGGTTGATGACAGACAGCAAAAACACCATTATTTATAAACTTCAATGAGGCTCAGAGACACGGTATTTGCTTTATAAAGGTACTAAGTATATAGTGGGTACATATATAAATTATATAGGAACACAACTTGCCATTGAAATCATAGATGTGCAAGGTCTCTGTGCTGCGTTGTGCGTTCAATAGCAAACTCGATCATGACACAACTGTCTTTTTTAGTGCACGTATTTGATGTTAACTGATTCAGTTTTTTTATGATATCTATATTGTACATAACACTATATAAACATGAGTTAAAGTCTGCAGAGACTCACTTAGAAGGATAATAAAATGACAAAACCAGGTGCTTTGGGATAAAGTGTAAACACTGTTACTGTTTTAATTGAATTTTAAAGGGCTCATTAAAGAGCCATAAGCACATAAAAAAGCTAAACAATCCTTTTTGAACTCTTACAAAGCAGTAAATACAATAGTAAACTTATCTAGCAGATCCAAATAGAAGATACAGCTTTAGTACCATTAAAGCTGCGACTTAATAAGTCCTGCAAATTATGCCACTCTATAAAAGTTCAGATCAGATACAGGTCAGTGACAGATGCTCAGCGTGACGTCTCTGCTAAACAGAACCCCTGCTTAATGTATAAGTCATTACCGTCGCTAAGAAACTCCAGCACCGGATATTCGTTCTACTGTTACTGCATGCTGCTAAAATTGATCATCCTAAGAACCACACACAGGCAGGACAAAGGACAGCCAACACGTGAAGCCCATTGCTAGTGAGATTATTCCTCCACCGGGAGGAGAATGAAGTTAACATCCTCAATTATTCAACCCAAATATTTAGAAAGATCGACTTCAGAAACATTCCTCCCGGTTGCAGCTGGCTACCTCACACAGTAGGTCCTTCAAGGATGCCGTTTGCGATCCAACAGGTGATAAAGCTGTTTGTTGATAACCCAATGCCAAGAGAAACTCAATGAAAGTCTGGAGCTCATGGTAGACTCACCTGTACTCCCAAGTGCTTCGGTGTGTATGTGATGGTTAGTTTGTACAGCCCCTTTTCAGGTCCTCCTTGCGTTCACCTCCCCCTCTGTCTCACATGGAGTTACGCTCTCGTTCTTGCTCTCTCTTTCTCTCTCGCAGACCGAAAGAAGGGAAAAAGGGGGTGTGGACGAGCAGGAATTGGAACACAGAGAGTTCTTTGTCTGCCTTCTTCATATGGTTTCCTTCAAGCATGCATACTGAACACATTATACCATTATATATTTTCATATTTAAAGTAGGGGTGTTTGAGGATCGGTGTGCACTTTGCTCTTTGTCCCGCTCAAATTTTTACACCGGACAGGGGAATAGAACGTATAGGCAGCAATGAAACTGCCAATATGCGCTCGTTTCTGATTGCTTGGAGTTATAAAAAGCAACCAGTGTCGCGTGTTTTCTCTTGAGAAAAATAAAGTGTAACACAAAAGGGGCTTGCAGATTGGTTTCACAGACGTGGAGAGCCCCTGCAATGATTTTTGAGCTGCGTGTTGAAGCAAAGTAAGACACTTAAAGTCTCAGTGGGATGGGATCTAAAGCCCCCTGATCTCCAGACAGAGATGTCTGTCTGAAAACAGACTCGCGAGATGGAAAACAAGGTATCTGTGGCAGGACAAATACTATGGTTAGATTACAGACTTCAGAGCATGTTTAAAGGTTATTTTAGTGAAAATGATTTTTATGATATATCAGTGTTGTATGCAACTGTGCAAACTAAGCTCTGATCTGTATCGTCTCACAGTTAAAAAAAACACTCTGTCTGAAACATTGAGATCCTGTGTAAACCCATCAAATATTTGCTTCTGTGTTAAAATGTCGTACCTGGGTGATATTTGAGGCCGTTAGCCATATTCAGACTACCGTCTCTGTCAAAAGAGTTTGTCAGGCAAAAATTGTCAGACATATGATAAAGAACGATTGTGGTTATTTAAATTGTTAACTTATGCAATTATATAATAATAATTAATATATGCATAATTTTATAATAATCACTTAAAGCTTTTTTACCTGTGCCCAGAAATATACAGAAATTTAAGTTATCAAACACTAAATTCTATAAATACAGGTAAATACTTACAGCTATATAAAAGTTATTGATTTCCTCTTTGTTCTTTTATTCTTAATGAACAGACATCACAGCAGCTGGAAATTAGGTTGTTTTAGCTGTTATTTCTTTAAGAGCAGTCACCGCTGAACATATCTATTTGATATATAATGCTAAATAATGTAAAAAATTTTAATTTACATTTTTTTTACATACATAAATATGCTAAATAATAATAATAATGTAAAAATTAAATACGGAAAAATAAAAAAAATATATATAATCACTGTCATTTTTAATACATTTAGCTTTAAGGAAAATAATTTTTTTAATTAAAGAAGCTTTAATCAAAAGAAAATTTTTGATTTGATTAGTTGACCTTTGATGTGAACCTTAACATTATACTGTATATAGGGGAAAGCTAATCATTTTGTCAGTGTGCTACCTTAGTGGAGGGCTAACGCTACATTAACTACTTAAATTCCTGCAAATCCTAAAAATAATGTCTGTTTGTGATATGCAATATCTCTTAACATCACAGTACATTTCACAATATGCATCTGTTTATGCAAAGCCAGAGATGCACAGTGTAAAACAGGCCATTTCTCTTCTATTCTCTTTCTTCGACTCCTTTATTCTATCCCTCCCGCCTCTGCAAACATATTTGTTTTTTCCCCAACGCCCTCTTTACAGCTGGTCAGCCTGTCATTGCATTTCTTCTTTCACCAGTCTAGCGTGACTTTCTCAAAGAGCAGCTGTGTCTGCATACATCTAGAAGCGTGTGTGCATGTCTCACTGTAGCATCTGTATCCATGTGTAGCTGAACGGACCAGTGGAGGAAATGTTAGAACACATTCCATCAAATCTGGGCTTTTCTTCTGAAGTGTGTGTGGAATTTCCTAAGTGTTCTGGTTTACATTCTCCTCCTCTTTTGAGTCTGTTACTGCGAGAAGGCCATAGCAGAGAAATCATTTGATTGGAGTAATACATAGCCTGTAAGTGAACCTCTCCGTCGCCCTCTTCCAGGAGACCACCAAAACCCTGTTGAGAGATGAAACTGAATCCAACCGAGTTAAAAAATGTTTGATTATGCTCCACCGGCAATTGCAAAAGCCCCACGGGTGTCCAGGACTTCAAGGAGGTCGATAACAACAATGTTATCCAGATATCCTACACTCACGTAGCCAGACTACGTGACTAAACAGCTAAATTTCTAGTACACATTCCAGGTTACGACCAAAAATTGCCAATTTAAACAGGAAGACCATGAAAGTAAAAACCTTCATAATTTCAGTGGGTTTTTTGGGTGGGGTATTTAAGAGTTGATTCTGGTATCTGCAACAGATTTTACCTCGAAAACATTGATTTCACAAATAAAATGGTAGATATTTTTTGTTGTTATGCATCTAGTCAACTCATTTTTTCCTGAACAAAAATCTAATAAATATCCCATACTCTGCACAGTATATTTCAAAGCTTTGATGACACCAACATTTTGGCAAAACATTGGGAAATATGGTGATTTCTCATCCTCAAAGCACAAAAATGACACACAATTCGAAAAGTCAGAAAACAGGTTTCCTCATCCTCATCCTCATTCCAGTGTGCAGAAATAATCACCAAACAGACTCTTGCCGGTTCTAGGGTGTGACATGAGAAGCCCACCCAGACCATAAAAAATAAAATAAAATATAAATTTATTTTAATTATTTATATTAAAAATAATATATTAAAATCATTACTCTCATTTGAATTTGGTAGAATGAAAGTAGTTTTTGCATCTCGAAATTCTTTTAACTAGAGAAACAGTTCAGAAACCAGGGCCTTTTATGAGCTTTCTTCTTTCACAAGGCCTTTTCCCACTATATCTTCATCAGAATGACTTGTGTTGATTTATGCCAGAGAGCGACCAGCGCCGCAGACCCTGCAGGGCCCACTGAGCTGCGGTTTAGAGCAAAGCTCGTACCAGACGGCCTGCCCCAACGCGGTGAAGGGTGTGGGTGTGCGATTGAGCAATGACGTGAGAAATCACAAAGTCAAAATCTCTGAGAGCAAGCGACTGGGCGTCTTCATGTGGCCGGAGTTCCTCTACTCCCATCCAAAACCTCAACCCGACTCAATGCCTCTGCACCCCACTCCCCATCCTCGCTTAACAAGCACTGCAACGTCTTTGTTTTATGGAGCATTTCTTGGCCTCTGGAGGTGTTTTAAAAGAGTTCCTAAAACAAACGCTTTCACTGCTTAATGTGTATTTATATCATTTGTCAAGAGGGGAGTACAAATCAAGCTCTTTAGTCTACAGGGCTCCCGCGTTGATGAGTATGCGTCCAGACCGCAAACAAACCCAGAGGTGAGAGCGGTTGGCGCTGGTTCTGCCAGCAAAGTGAGAGAAACTCCTAAAAGATATGAATCAGCATTACAAGTCTGGATTAATCATAAGACACACTTGGAAACAATCACCGCTATTTGGTTTCTTACCTAGTGCTGTTTTGATAACTTGCTTAATATGACACATACTGGCTCCGTTGTGTAATCCATCACCACACAAGATATGATTTTACACGGGCCAACGCAAACAAACGGCAGATATGGCCATGAAATCGTTTGCGCAATAAATGGAGACTGAGAGTCGGGCCTTCTATGGGTGCAGCAATGTTATTTCAGACATCTCACCAATCACAGGTGTGTTTGCCAGGCGAATGCACCTGAAAAGAGATGGTGTTTATGCTCTACACAGATTTTTCCACCGCATTTGGGAGTCAGCACCTGGAAACTCGGCAACATCTCATATCAAACACTTCCTCCCACTGATCGATAAATCTCCATGAAACAAAGATCTACCTTTGAAGTCACTCCAAGCTTTTAAACTTAAGTTGCACTTCCAAAGTTAGATTGCACAGCTTTCGAATTCAAAATCCAGAATAGATTGTTGTTCTCACAATTAAGTCCAAGTGCACATTTAAAAGGGGTCATGACATTCCCTTAATCATTTAGGTATTTGTACCATTAAAATATCCATATCTTTAAACATCCTCATCAGTGTTAAAAAAGCATGTAACCAAGCTCCTAAAATTGTGAAATTTGGATGTTGTGGGATTTATGATGTCACATGGGAAAATACATTTAAGTACGACTACCTCTAGCACAAGACATCGGAGAATTGTTTTACATCATCATCATACAATCTGTGTTGTGTTTCTGATATTTTGTACCAATATAGTTCAGTTTCTGAACCACAACAGAAAAAATGGAAAAGTAAAAGAACGTTCACCATGTTCACATGTGTTGTTTAAAAAGATTGTGCAAATATATTTAAATGTTTTATATGGATAATGTTTTTATGATTTGTATTCACATTAAATAGTGGGGATACTTTTTCCCAAGAATTACTGGTGACGGCCCCCAAATGGATCATTTCAAACAGAGGCAGAATGAGGGCTGAAATAATAACATATTATGTCCCTTTTTACAATATTTAATATAAATCTCTGGTGTCCTCATAATGTGTCTGTGAAGTTTCAGTTTAAAATGCCCCACATACCATTTGTTATATCATTCTGAAAATGCCTATTTTGAATGGATGCAGAAACCGTCAGATTTTCGTGCCTGTCATTTTAAATGCAAATGAGCTGCTACACCCTGCCCCTTTTACCAGAATAGATATGCACCATTACAGCTTGTACCTCCTAAAAACATCTGTTTTGATTCCAGTTGTCATGTTTATCGTGCTGAAATCATGGGTTTTAAACCATATTAGTTTAAACTTATAATATGTTTTTCTGCGCGCACATCTGAAGGACACAGACAGTTACGTTTACATCAAAAACACACAAGTTACAAAAGCAGTCAGTTAATGTTTGTGACTGGGAAATAAATTGCACGTTTGTATTAAATCTGTGTGGTAGCAGCAGTATAAGTCAATAAATTCACTGCTCTCTTGTCTCCTCTCTTAAGAAAGGCTCGCAGAAAAAGGCTTACTAAAAACAAAGTTACAGAGCTAATTTTTTTCATGTTTATTTGGTAGATGCTGATTTTAGCACTCAAAATCTGGAAAATTTAGATTTTCATGATATGTTACTTTTAACACTTTTAACAGTCTCTTATAAAAACATAGTTCATCCAAAAAAAATTATGATTGCTGTATGACACAAATTAGCAAGCAAAATTAATTCTCTACAAAATGTAATAAGTAGTAGATAGGAAATTTCTGAAAACTACCATAAAGAGACTTTTAATCTGTCTCTGGCTAGTCAAGACAGTGTGATGACTGGTTGGCCATATTTTAAACAAGCATATTTCACTCAAAAAGCCAAGAAAATAGGCACGTGCATGATTAAAACTATTATAATGAACACATAATACAGTCTTGCATCACACGTCTGATCTATAGAATGGTAGTTTACTGTGCATTTAAGATATACTGCAATTCCAACCAGCACACAGCATTACAGGCCATTGAGGAACAGCTGCCAGCACTGTTATACATATTAATGATGCACGAAAGAATGACAGGAAATGGGTGGGAGCTTTTCCTTAGACTGGCACAGACACCTCTAAATTCCTGTCGTAACACATAGATCACCACACAGTAACCAATGGCTGCATTTTGCTCAAAAATACTCAGAAATACTTTGGGGTATTAGAATGCATTTTTAATTATACTGGTATTGTATACATCTGGTTTAATTATTGTACACATTTAGATGATGGTGTTTGGCCACAGGGTAAGCAAAAATCTCTGGATTCACAGGAACAAACAGAAAAATGATGGGTTGTTTTTAAACATGCCCTGGGAAAGAACTGAAATACAGATGAGAACCAGAGTGGGACGGCATTTCTCTCTCAGTCTGTTTTGATCCCCGTTCCCTAGATTGTAATCAAAATCATTCCAAGATGCAAATAAACTAAATATCTCAGGAACAAGCAGCCTTAGTGAATTTGAGCTCAGAGACCTGGGGTAAATTCATTAAACAGTTGGATACCATATTTCAACCTGTATCTTATTTACCAAGTCCCTGCAAAACAGGGTCAGCATATTTTATGGGTGTTTATGCAGTTATGTGATTTGCATAATTCCTTCAGTGAATCAGAAGTTAAAACAATTAGACAGCACCTACAAATAAACAACCCTATCAAGCGTAACAATTTCTCAGCAAAATCCCACTAATTCTGTAATACATTGAAAAAATGTCAAGAATTTAACAGCGCTGGATCCAATTTTACTTTATGTTCCCAAATGTTTCAGCACTGATTTGGAAAAAAAGTACATATACAATTTCAATAGCAAATTATGAGATACTTTTAAATGAATAAATAAATGATTTTTCTAAAAGGTGTGTTCACACAGGCTTTCGAATGACTCTTTACATAGTTTTTTGGATGCAATTTTAATGCAGCCCAATAAATGGCCTAAAGCATACTCTTAACAATACTACAAACAAAAATATAGTTTGTATTTACTTCATTTTTATAGTACAGTACTTGCCAAAATTATTTGCACTTTTATACTTTTCACATGGACAACCAATCTGTGATGAAAGTCTCACAATTGAAAGCTAGATGTGTTAGATTCACTAAAAATATCCAACTGATTTAAAAATCAATCTACATTGCATCTACAATCTACTTTTTTTTATTAAATTAAAATAAATTCACTAGAATCATGCATTTATTCAGGTGTTAAACTACAGATTCATTTTGATTCGCTAAAAATTACTTTTGAATCATTCATTTGGGAATCAGTTGCATTTCACTGAATACACTATAGGCTTCTGATTCACTTTCTAGAAACACTTATTTGGGAATCGAGCTACGTTGTTTGCACTGTAGGTTTTTAATTCACTATAAAGAACTGACTCATAATATTCATATGTTTGTGTGTCAGATTACATCTTTGCATTCTGCTCCCTATGTGATTTTTCTCCATGCTGCAAATGACATTAGGCTGATGAGGCTGTAATATCAGAACTTGGCTTTTCTGTCTTCTTTCACTCACAGTTTTCATTCTGTCTCTCTCTAACCCTTTCCCTAAGTGTGGATGTGTAATTCAGCATTCCAGGGAATCAGTGGCCCCCAATGTGATTGTGCTGCACTGTGTGTTTCATTATATAAGCCAGTGCTGCTGTAATGAGCAGGGGCTCATGTCCTTTGTATGGAGGCCTCTCTTTTTTACTTGGTCACTGGAGACCGGCAGCAATTAGGGGCAGAACAGATACGCCGGGCTATGTCAACATTTACTAAGAAATCCATTGCCTTTCTCTATCGTACGTCAATAAACTAATCTATACCTCTCTGCTAATGCTACGTTTGGTCTCCCAGGTTTTTAATTAAGCCGTTTTGTTGGTTTTCAAATGTCCAGACAACTCTCACGGCTTTTCAGACTGCCCAAATACGGTGCTTGTGTCTGATAGCCTCTTAGGAAAAATATGAATCCCATGATTCATAGCGCTATTTGTACAGCTACTTCTCTTCCCTCTTTTTGCAACAGGCCTGGGAGCAATTACGCTCTATGACTCCAGCCATATGTGCTCGGGCTTCTCAAATTCTTACTCTCTGATTTAACAACCCCCCTTCATATCTTTTCCATTCAATGACTTGGAGTATTTTTATTCTTTGGACAATGAACAATACTTCAATGCTTCTTTTTTTTTCTCTTCACAATCTTTCTTTTCCATCACCAGCTTGTCTGGCTTTCAGCAATCATCTAATGTCTTTGCTTTTGTTATATATTCAAAAGGGAAATGAATATTGAATAATTACATAATGATCTAACCTTATGTGTGAATTGAGCTACCGATGAAAGCCTCCTCCCTGGCTCAGATCGTTTTTAAATATACTCAAAGAGGCACTTTTTTAGCCCTGCCTGGTTATGTCCTATGGTAAAACCTGACCATAAGACTGATCGGAGAACAGATTTGTGGTTTGTCTCATAAAAGTTGATCCCGGGAGTCAGGGAAAGCCCTGATGTTTTACACTCATTTCTTCACTGCGTACTATACGCGTTATTTAACCACAGGGTTCTCCATTAGCCCCTGCTGTGGAAAACAGAACGTTCTGAGCAAGGCAAAGTGCCTCGGGCCATGGACACAAAACCAAGCCTTTCAACAGACAGAAAGGGCTCATTCAAGTTCACCGCCTCCATAGAGGAGCGACGGAGTTCCAGGGCATCACCCTCCACCCCCCCAATGAGCTGTCCTGCAGCTGTTAGGCAGATGCCTTGATCGTGGGCCTTGGGATGACCCCACTTCTTGAGATTGTCCAGGGGAGCAGATAAACAGACCTACGTTGCCTCTTACACCCAGTCAAACAAGATGAGATGAAAGGAGAATGTCGAGTCGTTGATATCGTGGCTCAGAGTCGTAGATCAACGTCGTCAGGCTGTATTTTCTTTTTTGCACACATAGCTTTTCCATGTTACTTTTGTGCTTAAAATGAGGATGTGCACATCAGATTACATCTCTGCTTTTTCCTGAATCCGTCTTAGTCTTTGTGCTGAAACATAAGCAGCTGTCTGTGCTGACAGCATGTCAGAAACAGGTTTAAGCTCAAACTTGTGGTTGACGGTCATTTTAGGACTGCTGTTACACCTGGGTTGTTTAATCGGGTTTCACCACCAGTTAAGGGATTAGTGTGACACAAAAATGAAAACTGTGTCATTATTTAGTCACTCTCACCATGTTTAAACTGTCTTTGTCTTCCCTGTAATACAAAGGGAGGATTTTGAAGAATCATATTGCAATAGCATGGAAAAGAATGACTAATAAATGTGATGTTTCTTTAATATTCAGGCAAATGCACCATAAAAGATCATAAAATTGGTACAGAAAGCTATGGATGAGAAAATGCAGTCATTATTCACTAATAGGAATGATTCTTGAAATAATCTTTAGGTTGAGTTGGACTTCTCTACTGAATCATTTGATCTGGTTCACATAATTGATCTGAAAGAAGAAAGTCATACAGGTGTAGAACAACATGGGTGAGGAAATAATAACATAAATTCTTTTTTCTCCAACAGCAGTTAAAGGATTAGTTGAACTATTGAACCATGTGTCATTTTTCACTCATCCACAGGTCAGTCCAGAAGGATTTTGGAGGATTTTAAAGTTATATTAAAGTTAAATTATATAGAATATGAATGAATAATAAAGGCAAAATTGCTTTCTAATTTCCAAAATTAAAGACTGTATAAACTCGTATTATATTCTGAATATTCAGAAGCCATAAAACAGTTTTGTGAGAGAAAATATAAGGGCCAGGGTGGCACTAGCCCACTCAGCCTGATGCGCTGGTCCACCCAATGTTTTTATGATAAGAATAGTGGGATATTAGTACAACTTCTATATGGCAAAAGATTAATGCAAGAGCTGTCAATCTACAACGGTTTACTAATGTTTGGTGAAGCTACAAACCAAAACACAGCGCAAACCTGTATATACTATTCATATTTGCTATTGTTTGGTCTGAAACAATGCCTTTTCAATGATATATGACAAGACTATCTGTTATCACATTTTCAAGTCACATTATTATTTCCAATACTTCCAGCTAATATTTTTGGCCTTTTCCTCTATAAGCCAAAAGCCAAAGGCACTGAGGCCCACTCTATTTCAACAAGGTCCACTCACTTGAAAATTTCTGGCCTTGCCACTGCTTTAACAACATCAGCACGACATCCAGAAAGGTCTCTAGGGCTTTACTGCTGTAATGTTCACTAGCATGATCGCAACTTAACAATGACCTTCCTTTCCAAGTAAACAGACATGCAAAAACAAATACAGATAAGTAGAAACAGACTAAACAGGGTTTTTGAGGAGGGTTTATGTCTCACGCTCTTGCATTTATCCTCTGCATTTTGCTCTTTGGGAAGCTGGATTTTGATGCTTATTCCATGCAGATATTCATGTGGTTTTACTGGCCCTCTCGGCTACTTGTCAGGGTTAAAAGTCAACTATCGGTGTGTGACCTGTTAGTCCAGCCCCAAAAGAGAGGCTTATGGTTTTAATGGAAGGTCTGTTGTGTGTTGTTAACAGCCTCACGTACAGTCAGTCAGGTGTTTAATGGGGCGGAGGTTGATAGTGCGCTATCAGAACATAACCGTGTCTTTGAGATTTGATGTATTGACCAACTGGAGCTGGGAAAAGAATTTCCTTTGTTTCAAAGGAAACGGGAGGCGATAGAAAGGGAGGTCTGGCCAATTTGACGTTACCTCTTTAGTTAGACAGCCTTTTCTAAAATCAGCGTGATTCATTGGGGTGTGTGACCTCACTGAAACTACATTTCTTTTATACGTGTCAGTTCTGCATTGGGTTATTGTTGTGTGATTGTATGAAGTCATAGAGATTGATTTCAAAGCCTCGTTATTCATTGTTTTACAGTGCAATTCCCATAGTCCAGCCTTGCATTGTGGTTCACAAACTATTTCTTCTTTTATTAAAAACACTGACGCAACATTTTCCCAGTTTCTCAGTATTTTTCTATACTACACACACCCAGAATCACTAAAAGACGAACTATAAAATAACAAACCACAGCAGACATGTTAAATTTGTTCACATAAAAAAACAAAAACGATTTAAACAGCCTAGCATCCGAAAGCGGACAATAATTTAGCATATTATAAAAAGACGGTAATGTTTTTTGCAGAGGACATGATTTCCAGTTGCTTTTACTGTTCTACAGTACATAAAACCCAAAACCTTTTTTGCTCAGCTTGGTAAAGCAAAACTTCAAGGTCAAGTTTTATTATTCTGGATAAATAATTCAATCAAGAAGGGACACAAAACTGTCAACATGTCTTTGGAGAGACTTTGGCCTCCATTTTCTTATTAAAGTCCAGCTACGCAGGAAGAAAAACCTCCTCTGGGAATATTCCACTATAAAAATATTTCCTTCTCGTTCTCTCGTGGCACAGGTCTTGATTTCAGGAGTGTTTTGTGCGAGTAAGGTGTGTTGTAACTAGGCCTTCTTCAAGCCAGCATTTGTGAACACAAAAGGAAGACCGCAGACGTGCCCTCAACCGGGATGGCTGGACCAGACTTGCCCTTTGAGGTTTTGATATGTCATCACTTCCCATAAGGCTATGCAAAAACATCACCTCACCCCCATCATTTGTCTAATGCTGCATTCCAGACAGCTTGGAATTCTCCCACCTCTTACTTTAAAGCAACCACTGGAATGGTGTGCAAGGTCAGACATCTGGCATCATTTGATATCATTTCCAAGAGGACGGCCCAACTTGAAAATAAATAAATAAATTCTGTGTTTTTTGTTGTTTGTTTGCTTTTTGACTTTTTATTCATCAAAAAATCATGAATATAATTTTGATTTCCAAGATGCCTGCCCAATTTAAAATAAATACATTTATTTTAAAACTGTGTACTTTCTAATACATCTAATGTATAATCATGTATTACAGTTTGCACACACACACACAATTTAGGAGTACTTTTTTCTATTTGTTAGCTATTTTAGAGCCCTCACGGGCATTTTTTTATTGTTTTGTCTACGCCATAGCTGGCATAACAAAATCGTCTCACTGGGTCAATGAGATCTATTGTTTTCTTTAGATTTAACCATGATTTACGATTCAGTGGAACCTGATTTAACTCAGAAATCTCTTGCTATCAGTATTTGACAAGGAAAATGTTACTAGTATTTACAGTCTATAATTACACCTAAAATATCTGCAATATTTGTAGAATTTGCACTGCGTTAATCACACAATGATCCCGGAGAGGCTTGAGTGATGGTGGTTTGTTATCAACAGGCTCTGAAAGGGATTTGGCTTCAGCCAAGATGAACAGTTCCAGCTCTGTGAGGAATGTGGAATGACTAAATTACCAATAACCATATCAATCCGAAGCTATTCTTGGACAAACCTCTAATTTCAATGCATTTTATATATATATATATATATATATATATATATATATATATATATATATATATATATATATATAACACAGACATTTCCAACTGACTGAAATGTTTTCTGCCACTGATGGAAAATATTCCAGAGAGTCATCCAGTGAAACCAAATCTTAAAGTCCCTGCTATTTGCATTCAAAACTGAATGAAGCCAAATACTTTCCTTCCATTCGTCACTGTAATATCATTACTGTGCTTTCAAGAAGATTAAAAAAACTTTCAGCAAACAAGAAGTCTAGATTTGCAAAAAACACAATGTCCATGCACCCCGTAAATGGTAGACAAATTACTCCCACTCCCTAACAGTTTTTTATTTATTTATTTATTGTTATTATTTCTTTCTGTGCTTTGAGTCAGAGCGGATTGTTGTGGTATATCTTAGTGTTTTGACTGGCAGTAACAGGAAAGTCTTGAGATTTAAAAGGGATAAAAACAGACCACAATACTCTTATGAGGAACATTCCTTACTATTCAGCAAAGCACAATCCATTTCATTATACCTGACAAAGAGTTGCATGTCTTCTGCCATAATATAATATGTCTTTGTTATGTTTAGCACATGGTATTTGCAGAATATTAATAATAACATTCACTGATATATATTCTTAAAAATAAATATAAAACTGTATCACTGGAGCCTACTGAGCTCAACCTTATTCAATGCCTTTCTACTTATTTTTGCATTAGGTATATTAACCATCCTCATGCAGTGTGTTCAGTGACTGGTCAAGTTGTTATGTGTCTGAGGGGTGAATGAACACTTGTAGGCCGGTTTACCATTATGCCACCCCTGTAATGAACAATTCCATGCTGCAGCCAATGTGATGCCCACCAAGAAAGTCCAACACACTACAACCCACTGTCAGACTTTTCCCAGCGTGCCTAAAATATCAACAGGATAAATTAATGAGTCTATTAGTAGGGAAGTCCCAGTCATGGCCAAGTTATGAGGCCATGATATGATGTTCTGCAGAAGTCTGTATCATTTCCATGTATCCTTGTAAGTTTTTTTTTTCCTTTTCTATCACGTCTAAGCACAGGCCGAGATCACAGACTGAACAGCCGGATTGAAGGTCTGTTTAAAAACAGACTATTGTAGCTATTGTTTGAACCATCTTGCTCCGGCTTTGTTACATTTCCTGTCATCTTCCTTTGATTAGAACCACAGCTGAATCCCATTAGGCATGGAAAACTTTATTTTTTCCATTGGCCAACTGTCATATTTTATCTCTTTTTGGACAAAGAAGTGTCTGTTTCACTGCTAAGACCAAAGGAAGAAATAAAGTTCTTGTTAACACTTGCCGTGTTGATGACATTTATGTCATAGACAAGAGCCCTTTGAGCAGATACCACGATTGAATTTAATACGAGCTGTCAGGCAAATGTGGAGCTGCAAGCATTCTAATCTAGTGTTAGTTCCAGGACCGCCCACAGTCCATTTGCTGAATCTCTGATGCATACTGCGCACTAAACTGTTGGAGCTTTCAGCATTGAACAACTACAAATTTTTTGCACAATTTCTGCAGGGCACACAGATTTTCTGCACTTTTTTCTTGATATGCTGTTGATGTTGCCAAAAAATGCTAATGGATATGACAACGTTCGTGTAATAGATCTGCTAAGTTGTTGCTGCTATTGGTTATTGCTGTTGTTGTATTTTATTGCCGAGGTTGTAAAGCAAGTCCAGGAACTTGCTACTCCCAATACATACGCAATACGGTGCTGTGAGTATTTAACACATGCTCGCCTATATTCCCTTTGCACTCTGGGTGTCCCGAGTTTGAGTCCCAGCTTGTGGACCTTTCCCAATCCCATCCCCCTCTCTCTCTCCCACTTTGCTTGCTGTTATTACTCTACAATCTTATCAAAACAAAGGAAAAAACTCCAAAAATAAACAGTCAAAAAGACACACTGCTGCCACACAAACAGCTATTTAAAATAACCCTATAGCAGATCTATACAGGTAGAGCTGGGGAAGGTGGAAGCTCGCTCAGAAATGTTCTAATAAATGCCAACCAGCTATTAAAATGTAAAGCATAAACTTGCAAACAAATGTAAAGGTAAACATAAAAACACAAGATTATAGAAGCTTATTACTGCGACAGGATAAAAAAATATAAAATATAAATTTGCAATTGTGTGGAGCTATGAACTAAGAAATAAAAAAAAAATCTGAGAAAAAAAATTCTGGAGAAAAAAAGTCAGATGCAAAAAAAAAAGCTTTTTTTCTCTGTGGCAGCAAAAAAGAACTAGATGTAAACTTAGAATTGTGAAGAAAAAATGTATCCAATGTTGTCTCCAGGTAAAATTACAATTGCTTTTTTATGTTTTTATCCCATGGTGGCAGATAAAGAGCTTTTAATCACTAGTAAAATGATCAAATGAAATAGTTTCTGTCTAAGCATGAAGGATACGTCACAATGTGTTAGTCAAAGGCCTGGTTGTGTGAGAATATTTCAGCCTTGGAGTATCTTTCCAGGGAAAAAGCTTATATTTCAATACAGATGCATTGCAATAAAACTCCCTGCTATTGTTACTCAGGCCTCCTTTTTCCTTTTTCCATATAAATTCTGCTATATAACATCACCCGTTGCACAGATCAGAAGTCTCATCTGCACGCCTGGGACTAAAATAAGTGTTTTACAAGCCTCTATACAGAGAACGATACGCTAATTACAGGGAGCTAAATCGTATTCACAGGGGATGAGGTCATCTTTGTTATGTCATCTCCGCTTAAAAGCTACTGCAGATGCTCTGACATAAAAATCCTGGCTGTCTCCATTCATTCTCTTCACAGAGAGCACCTCTGGCATGGGAACAGACTCTACGGCAAACAGGAGAAGGTTATAGGTGGAAAATGGGAGGAGGAAGGCCAGTTGTTGGCAAACCAATAGGAAGTGCCATGATTCTCTTTGACCTTGGGAGGAAATGACACAGTGGAAATTGCAGCGAGTTGTTGAAGCCAACAGAAACCCAAACCTCTGCGTTGTGGACTCCCGCTGCGTGGGCCCGACCCGGCACTCAATTCCATGGATATGAGGTGTTCCCGGAAAGAAGGGGTTGGTTAAATGCCTGTGTCAGAATATGGTGAGAATAGGAGAAGTCGTTTCCTTTAGAGACTGGCTACAGGTGCTGTATTGTGGAGTAAAACCCCGTCAAGCGGCACTCTTTGTCTTTAACAACTACGCTACCATTTTAAATGAACAAAATGGTACTGGTTAAATAACGTCGTCTGTTAAAAAGACCCTAGAGAAGAGACATTGATCAAAGCATAAAGGGACATATGGGTTGTATTACCACCCAAACCCAGCTTCCAATAAGCTCAATGTCCGTATATATATCAACGCTGAGCCCAAACAGAGACGTCTCCTCTATTTTCGCTCCATCAAGCAGGCCACAACAGCTCATGCGTGTTGTAATTTCTGCTTTTCGCCAAGCCTTAATTGTTTGGTTAGGCAGTAAACATAAATTAGTTGCTCGCATCTTTTCAGTTGAGAGCTCTCCTCTGCAGACAGAAACATTTGGGTTGCTTAGCGAGAAAACAACTTGTAACTAACCTTTGTGATTAAAATGCGGCAACGTCTGTGGTGGGTGAAAGTCATTTTTGAAGAATAAATGGCTGGGTCACAGACATCTATGCTGAATGAGGCATGTAAGTTATGTATACAGTTTTTGTTGGCTGTAACTTGTGCATATGGAACAAGTATGCACTCAAAGTATTATAGCTATAAGCTAGTGATGGATGATACCACAGATTTTCCAAATGGACAAATATTGCAGATATCAATACCAGTTCAACTGTAAAAATAAACTATATGTACAAGATATCATTAACAATTGAAAACAATTTTTAATTCTATATACTGTATATTTCGCAACAATGTGTGATTTTGCAACAATGCTACCAAATTTTTATTTTTTTTAATTTAATTTCATTTAAATATCTTTCTATTGAGATATTATAAGTTGCTTTATAATCCAAAGTATGGGTATGCAATATTTCATATTTCTATTTCTACTTTTATTTCTACATATATTCCACATAAACTGTGCAATTTTGAACTTCAATAATTCTAATAAAATAAATCTCTATTCTTCTATCTTGGCAGGATTAGTTACAATGTGATTTTAATTCTACATATACTTAACGTAAAGTGTGTAATTTTTCAACAATAATACCAAAATGTAGAATTTGTTTTTCAAACAAAGGAAAAGAAAGCGTAAAAAAAAGTTTCATTTCATTTATCTTTATCTTTCTGTCCAGCAGGATAAGTTACAGTGAGCTTTTATAGACAAAAGTCTGGGTATATGCAAGAGTATTTCAGCAATGGAATGTGTTTTGAGGAAAAAATATCATACTCAAACTCACTGCAGTTGTTGTTTAGGTCTTACAGATTTACCTTTTTCATTTAACTAGTGATTACATAGGCTAAGAAAGGCAATGATTTATAAGTATCAAGGCATTCCTTGCCTTCTGTTTAAAAGTAGCCTAAAAACATTTCAATGTACCCCCACCCACAGAAGAAGGTGTGACACTTCACTTGTCAAATAAGATATTAAATCACTCTTAAGTGAGGAACTGACGATAATAACTTTAAGGACTTTTTTTGCTTGTTTTTACAAGCCCCCTCTTCCTGGATGTCTGTCTATGTTCTTGGATTAGCTGAGCGTTTGCTGCGTCCAAATAAAACACAGCTGACGTCAGACGCTGGAGTCCTGCCCTTCGAACACCAGCCCAATCTAAAGCATGATCTCTGAGCGAGATCCTGTCCAGACAATGCCCCACTTCCCTTTACACCAATGCAAACAGGTCTGGCCATGGAGCGCTCACAGTGAAAACAGGCTGACAAAGAGCTGGGGCTGAATGGGGGCAGAGGAGCCAAAGTCTGGGATTAGTTAGCAGAGGGTTGACGGGGTCCCTGCAGCACGGACGTGAACTTCAAAGGCCTGACCTCTCAGAGCACAGAGTGATGGGAGTGATAGATGCTGTAATCGGAGCTTTTTTTCGTCCCGATGGACCGCATCGGTCATCCTGTGTGAATTTACAGGATGGCATTTTGTACTGATGTTAACGAAAGAGACTTTGGATATATAGGCAATTAAATAAGTACAAAAATATGTAAGTTGTATTGATTCTTGAGTAAACATTAATATATATATATATATAAACATAAAATTAATATATCTAAAGATAATAAATTAATAAAGCTGGTTTATCTATTTCCCATGAAATTCAAGTAAATGCTATTTGTTTAAACAAACAAACAAACATTTAAATTTAACTTTAAAAATCTTTATTTGTACAAATTTGTTCTAGCAGTAAACACACACACACACACACACACACACATATACACACATATATATATATATATATATATATATATACACATACATCATATACATATATATTTTTTCCTAACATAAGTTTCAACCTTTTTTTAACAGTAAATTACATTAAATATATAATTACATTTAGATATCTGAAGATAATAAAAAAACTGGTTTAATCAATTCCTTGTGAATTTAAACAAGTAAATCATATTTGTTTGTTCATTTTTCTTAAAATAACTTTTTCTTTTTTCCCTAAATAGATTTAGTTTTAATTCTTAATTTGTGTACATTTGTTCTAGCAGTAAACATTATATATCAAAATAAAATAAATCAATAAATAAAAATATCTCAAGATTAAAATAACAATACAATAAAAATGAAATATTTGTAACTACAAATCAAAGTGGTTGAGAAGACCCTGACCTTTGAGGTGGAACTGGCCAAAGTCAACATTAATGGAATGGGAAACAGTTAATCAGATTCACATAATAGTTTTCCATAACATAAACATGGGATTTGTGCCTCTAATAACAGGATACCAAAATTGATTTATTGCAAACTAGAAACTATAGCTTTTACACATAACTTTCAGCCCTAACTGGAGACATTTCCATTTTCTTTTTAGTAGTCTTAACAGTTTTTTTTTTTTTTTGCAACCTTGGGAAACCCTAAGAGCAGAACATTGGGTTTCACGCTGTGGATTTCACACTTGGCCGTAAGCAGACAACAGGTATTGAGTGGAGCTCCACAATCTCGTTGGATGGCATTATGCGTCGCTCCTAGTGTCCTGACGGGCCAGTGGAGCTCTCTGGATTGGGTTTTCCTCGCTGACAGCGGTTAATCCACTTTGGCTGGCGTCAGCAGCGCCAGGCCGGAGCTCCACAGTGCCTTGTTCTGTTCACCATCACATGTCCCGTGGAGAGCTGCAGATGCGCCGGGGTGGGAGGGAGCGCTATGGCCCACTTACTAGACGTTGGTTACAAATCTTCTCTTTCAGCGTCTTCATCAGCTCTGCAACCCCTCTGAGATCTGCTTTTCTGACATATCAGTCCCTCAGCTCCTGCGAGAACAACTGCCAGCGGCTCACAGACAGTTAAACCCATGGGTCGTTAGGGACGTCAGAACAGATTAAAGAATTAAACTGTGACTCTGATTAGGAACAGATATCACCACAGAGATGCCTGACATCTGTTAGCAGACTGTCTTTATCATCTTTAATGTGCTCTCTTGTTTTGTTGTATTTTATTTGCCCCCTTACCACCAGAGGTCTTAAAACAATGAACTCCGAGCTTTTACGGTAGATCGTGTTTTAAAAGGAGGCCAAAAACTCGTTTCGCTTCAGCTTGCCATCTTCAAAGAAGCAACAGAAAAAGAAATCAGATTCATGCAGATGAACTTTGAGATTTGCTAAATGCATGGCACCCCTTTGAGGGAAACGAACTGTGAGGCTTCAAAGAGGACGGATAACAAGAACTGTTTACTTTGATGCAAAATTGTAATGCGGCGTATTGAACACAGCCTGACACAACCAGCCTCATTCATCATGACGAAAGTCAGCAGATGTCAGCACATTAGGTTACCGTGGGAATTTGTTTCTGTTGTTTTTATAAAAACAGGTGACAATCACATCCTTGCCCTATTTTTTTTAAACCTTATTTATTAACTTACTGTTCCCGGTCTTATTGTGAAAAATGTAATTATGTATAAATAAACTAAAATAAATTAATTGATCAAATATATACACAATATTGGGAATTAGTAACTGTGCATTAATGTGTATTAATGCATTAATACATATATTTTTAATTTAAATAAGAAATGAATCCATTTTAATATGTAATGAAATTAACACTATAATTTGCAATACAATTTGATATTGTAAATAATCATATTTAGCACATTAATCCAAAATTAAATAAAATTATTGTGAATGATAACTGGTGCTTATTAATCCAAAATTAGCATTTTAAATGAAAAATTTGTTCTTGTTAATATAAAATCAAATAAAATCAGTAAAATAAATAAAAATATGTGCACATTAATTTATTAAATTAACAAATTAAAATATTGTGAATGATCAATTGTGCACATTCATCTTTCAATAAATATGTACATGAATAATTAAAAATGTACTTTTTGTTAGCGTTACAATAAAAAAATAAAAACATTAAATAATTTGTGCATATTAATGTAAAATCTTCTTAAAAAGTCTCATGTTTGATTGGTTTTTGCGGATTCATCTGAATTTAAATACAGTTAATTAAATACTGTAAATAAAATACTGTGAATGATTATTTGTGCACAATAAACTTTAATTAAATATGTTAATAACAAAAAATAATAACTTGTGCCCGCTGAAGTTTAAATATAAAAACATAAAATACTATGACTAAGTTATTTGTGAATATTACTTAATAAAATCAATATTAATTTCTTCCAGGAATTATCACTTTTTATAATACAGTCTACTACATATGGTTAAAAAGCAAGTCCTGTCCCAAGTTCTGGGAATGTGTGTCACACATGGCTGCAGATACCACATGATGAAGACGAAGATCAGGTTCAACCACTGCTATAATCTACACATATGCATTGAAGAGAAGACATATGCATGGAAGACTACATTGACGTGACTGGAATGAAGAAAACACAGTGCGTTTAAACACAGTAACTTACACAAACGAGGCAAACAAGAGAAATTAATGGCACTTTTCTGGACAGAATAGCGAAATGAAATTAGTGACTATGGTGACAAATGACTAACTCGAGCAGGCAAGACTACAACAGAGACAGAAAACAAACTCAACATAACTATGACAATGTGCAGCTGAGTATCCTCAGAAACATATCGCATTACAGTAAACACAACCATATTCTATCTTTCTACAGCTGTGCTTAATTTCATAATTTATGTAAGTATATGTGTCTTACTCAGTTTTATAAGAGCCAAAGCCATGTGTTGTGTGAGGCAGGCCACTTTCTCTCTCAGTATGCTGAACTCAGGCATGTTGTTTCAATACGTCTGAAAGCCTCGGTAAGCGAAAGGAAATCCCCCCTCTGTGACTCAGAGCTGCCAGTGTGTGTGTGTGTGTGTGTGTGTGTGTGTGTGTGTGTGTGCAGGCCTCATTTCACCAGAACACTGACCTTTCAAACACACACACACACACTTGTAGACACATATGCATAAAGTGACAGAAGTTCCCCAAAATAAATAACCCAACTAGTTCTTTATGGATCAATGCATAGTGTTTATGGTTAGACAGCAAAGATTGTATAAATAGAGTCCAAAACGAGGCCACTGAAATGTCCATATTTAGTTCCAGGACGTCGCATATGTGAAGCGCATTTGAGCGGCATTCAACAGATTATTTATAAAAATGTTTCAAACTCGCTAAAGAAAGACACTTATATGATACGAGTTTCCAAAGAACACATTCAAATTCATGAAATTCAAGGCTTAGCTTCCTCCTCAGTCGTGTTAATAGCCGAGTTGTTTTGCAGACTTGCTTCTGTGGCATTGTGAGTGGCAGCTCTACCATAAAACCGTCCGCTTGCCAGAAAGCAGACATGCAGCCAATCAAGTGTAAGAAGCCGGCCAAAAATATTCAGAGCAAAAAATTCATTATTGTTTTCAAAATCAAAGCTCTGGATAAGACTGTTGTGTGTAGAGCAAAAATCCAAGCCTCTTTCTGCTTTGCTAAAGTTTTTGCCAGAGTTTCTAACCATAGCAAAGCCTAATTAGAAGCTACACAGATGTTAAATACCGGTTTCGGTTATGAGAAAGTTTCCTCTAGAAAGCATAAACACAGAAAAGCAATACTCAAAAAGGAGAGGGAAAGAGAAAAAGAGCATGAAAACAAAATCGAAGAAAAAGCGTGACTGTAATTAAGATCAGATTTCTTATTTCTCTTTGGCAGCGTGACTGATTATAATGAGAAGTAATTTACCAAACTGCATTTGCTGAAGTTGACTAGAGCTAATTCTTTAGAATTAGAACAAACCTGCAACCCTAAGTTTCATACAACCTACATATCTGACGTCTATTAATGTCAATAGTAACTGGATACAGAATTCACACTAACTCTCTATAATGTAAAATATCCTTACATTTAAAAAAATAATAATAAAGTGTCATTTAAAATATATTAAAGGGATAGTTCACAATAAAAAATTTAATTCAGTCATTAATTACCCTCATGTTGTTTCAAACCCGTAAAACCTGTATTTGTGATGACCCTGCATAGAAAGTAATGGAACTACCACATTAAAAATAGTAAAATATTTAATGTGACATCAATGGTTCAACTATAATTTTATGAAGCTATAGGAATATTTTTTGCATACAAAGAAAACAAAACAAAAAATTAGACAAGCGTTCATAAGAGTATGCGATTTTCATTTTTGGGTGCCTTTATCCCCTTAAGATGAGCATGATACATTTATAGGTACATTTTGTGACTTATCCAATCAACCAATTTATAATCGTTGGTCATTATTAATGGAAATATTTCAGTTTAGTATTCATACCTTATTTCATCAGAATTATTGTAGTTTCACAAAAGCATAAATCAAACATCAGCTCTCATTTCTGTCATTTAGTTTCCTAATGTATTACATTCATCAAACAAACTAATATAGTCTTTATAATATATAGACTGGAACAACAAGCCAATTAACTTCAACAATTCCAAATTATGCTAATGTTTCTCTGTTAATACAACAAAAAATGGGTCACAGGGGTTGAGAGCATTTATTCAGCAATCACAAACAATAACAGAGAGTACAGAAGTAAAGCACCATGCAGAAAACGTGGATCTTTTTCAGGGAAAAGCTCTGATCGGGAAATTTTAGCTTTTGGCAACCCCAAACAAGATAATGCAAATATCAAGTCAAATTGAAACATTTTCAGGATAGCTAACCAGCAGTAAAATTTCGCCTACAACTATACCTAGTTAATCGTGAGAAGCTGAAATTGTGATCATGAGTACAATACGGTTATCAATTTTTAGCCCTACTCAGAAATCTGAAACATAATACTAAAGATGCTGAGCAAAATCATTTTGAACAGTGTTTGTAAACATGTGAAGCGAATGAATCAGCATCACAGAGTGTGTGCAGCACAGAGTGGGACATCTCTCTAAACAGGCAGAAATAAACAGAGCACTGGCTGCCAGGTGCCATCAGGATCATCTCATTAAACCACAGTAACAGCAACCCTGCAGTCATATGTGCCTCTCACGTTGCATTACTGATTCAAGTTCCAGAGACTTGTTTCTGTCCCTTAACACTTGTATGAGCACGGCAACATCTAAAAACACCTTTCTAGCCTTAGGTGACAGGTTGTAATGAAACAGCTTGCAGCTAGAGATGGCTGGACTAAACCTAAGTGTTGATTTAAGGTGTCAGAACAGCATATGGTCACTGGCTCTCCCCAGAGGGATGTTATTCACAGGTGGATGGAGGAACGAACACCCAGGGTTTCAGTTTTCTGACCCACATACAAATGCGTGCTGACAAACACACTCTGCGGGACTCGTCTGGAAGCAAACCAAGCTTGTTAAGAGTATGCAGAAGTCATGAGCTTAGCAACTTCAGTTGTATTTTTACCTCTCTTTAATTAGCAGTTGGAACGAAACGGGCAATGGAAGGAAATAAAAAGAAAGTGACTGAAGGAATTAGTAAACAAGAGAACGGACGATAGTCAAGATGTGCAGTATTATTCAAGTCTCTTTTGCTCAACAAAGTTGCATTTATTATTTATATATTACATATATTTATTAACCGTATTACTACAGTTTAAAATAACTGTTTTCCATTTTTATTACATTTAGAAATTAGATTTTTCCTGTAATGACAAAGCTGAATATTTTTGTGAAAACTCTGCTACTTATTTCTTTATATTTTATTTATATGGTTAAATGGTAAGTTGAAAAGAACAGCAGTGTACATTACAAAAACTAGTGAGCTGACAGGCGTTTAATTATAAATTACTCAAATTACAAATTTTGAGCCAATTTTAAAACGGAATTTACCTTGCAGATGAAAAGAAAGAAAGAAAAAAAGATAGTATAGATATAAAACATTACAATTACAAACTAAATATTTCCCCCAAAATATGTGTATTTATATTTATGCACTGCATATTTGCACAGACTCTGCATTAGCATGTCATTATTGACAGCATCTCCCATGCCTATGTACAACGTTCACTTTTGAGATGCCTTTCCATTTTAGAGGCTATTGCATATGTTGGCTGTATAGACTGCTCACTAGGTTTTGGATCAGAGCCGTATTCTGAGTGCACAAGGAGAAGGAATGCTTTGTTTTACTGCTTCAAAAGGTCATGTTTTGATAACCCTCTGCATGAAAATATTTATGCACTCAGTGGACCACGGAAGAGGAAAAAAACCCTTTAATAAAGGAACACGGCCATCATTCCCTGGTATGCGTTCCTGTTAACATTACTGTGCAAGCTCTGGTGAACATTAAGACATGTAGGGTTTTACAAAGTGAGACACAGTTTTTTTTTTTTCAAGAGTCAGTTACACTACACTGATCGCTGTATGATTTCGATTCATAAAAAAGGAATCTTTTTATAAGAGTCATTTGTTCAGGAATGGTTGAAATAAACTGATCATGCTGTGGTTTTGATCCACTTAAAATAATGTGCCTTTAAAAGTCATAAGTTCAAGAGCTGGTCCATGCTATATTGTTTTCATTTATTGAATAGAATCAGCTCATAAAGTAATTTGCTCAGATTAATACACTCTCATTAGATCAGGAACCATACTAGTATATCATATATTAATCATTTGTTCCGAAATCATACTACACTACTTGAGGTGTATGGTTTTGATTCATTGAGTATTTCGCAGGAATCAATCACTATAAATAATTTAGATTTACTAAAAATAATCGCTTCATAAAAGTTAAACAGAACTGTAAAAAGTGTCATTTGGAAAATCAAGATTAGTTTGTTTAGCGCGAATACTGTAACGTTTAGCATGTTTTGCGTTTCCAACCCTATAGAACATCTGGGAACTGCAAAGCAACTTTATTCGGATTAAACACATGCATCCGAGAGGAAAAATGAAACACCTCTCAACACAAGCAGGCACTTTAATTGGAAACTGGTCTGACTGGCTGAAAAATAAGAATTGATCCCAGACTCTGAGATTTTCCCCTAATCTACAAGGCCCAGTCAATATGACCCACTTCTAAGGGTATTTTAAACCCACATCCTTCACTTAACCAATACATGTCATCGTTGACAAACTCAGTCCAGTTCTTAACCCAGACAACTCAAAGCAGAGGCCCGACGGAAGCCCATCTCAAAATGAACGGAGAGGCGAGTTTTCTGGGATGGAATGGGGCAGATAAGGTTTCACCAACTACAGGAAATCAAATCTATGAGACACTTTGACAGGAAATTAAACAGAACAACATGGTTTAAGACTAAAGCCCAACCAAGCACAGAGAGATTCCTCAATGCCAGACCCAAATGATCTGAAACCCAATAAGACGTTTATGCAATCACTCTCAAACACTCTCCAGAGGCCTGCCTCATCTGGACATGAACGTCAAGATCAACTCCCATACGCTAAAATATCTGGAGCTTAAAGAACATGTGTTTGGAGAAACGTGCAGCGTTAACATCCATATCCGTCTCTGGTGATATCTTCCTCCTTCCAAAAATATTGCTTTTGCAATCGCACAATAGGCCAGACCAACATATTGAAACCATGAAGCACACACTCGATCTGTATTTCATCCAAACGTCTCATTCTATTAACGATTCGGTTATCAAATCAAGCCCAGGCACGTGGTTCTGTGCTCCAACCTGTCATTTCCAGTTCTATTAATAAAGTTGCCGAAGAAAAGAAAACCACATCTGGATCATCTCACAACTGGCCTCTGCTTGTGAGAGGCGTGCCTCCTTTGACCAACCTCAATCGAAGATCCAGATTAAACACAAGACTGTATAAGGCAAATACATCAGACCCTGATGGACTAACCAAGGCCACATTTTGATGTCATTACAGTAATCAACCACTTTTTTTCAAATAACATGCTTTAATATGTGCATCATTTAATATTTTATCATTTTCAAATCTGATATATGAAATAATAACTGTTTGGAACAGTTTATTGTACCTTTAGAATTATGTATGTATGTGTGTGGGTGTGTATCTGAAGCTAGTACACAAGTAGGAGAAAATCATCTTTATTTCATTTAGAGGACCAATTAAGCAAAGTATGCAATTTGGTACAGCTGCTATTTTTATGGCCAAAATAAAAATGAATTTTGGTAGCCTGTAATGTAAACCAATGGGTTCTTTATGGCAGTATAGTAGACTACTTAAATAAAATGCATATCAGTTGTTACTTCATAATCTCCCAATAATAAGGATTTTAAGGCAGAATTTAAATTATGATAAATGATCTGTGTTTTTAATGTCAGTGTCAAAACATAATGCAATGCAAGACAACGATTGCGTCATATTTGATACACTTCAACATTATTAAAAAAAATTATGTGTGGATAATCAAGTAAACCTACATTTCTTCAGTCCAAGTTCATCTAAAATTATCAAGAACAGTAAAAAATTTATTCTTCATAAAAAAATCTGCAAAAAACCTTTACTAACAAAAAAAATAACAAATCAATTATCGCAGAAAGCATGTAATATATTGCCAACAATAGGTTTTTCGGTTACCTTTTGATCATGTTTCTAACTAAGCCTTAGAAGAATTTGCATATCTAATATGATTCAGTAGGGTTAATCTCAATATTTATTGCTCACTATGCTAAAGGCAGTCTGATGGATGCAGTTGTTTGTTTCATTATGCCTTTTATGCTTTTCAATCCATTTGAGCTCAAAGGCAGGTCCAACCTTGTTCCAGTTCTGTGTTACAGTGTGTCCTGCCTTCAAACCAGCCATGCACCCTCTTGTCTAATAACCCAAAATAAACCTCAGTCTTCATCAGCAATAATAGAGGGATGTGGTGTGGTTTTGGCACTACCCAGCCTGCAGGGAGCAATGGAGGATGTGCATCTCGGCAGCATCCTTCCACACCCTCTGGCTCCTTTCAACGCCCAATCATCCACAGCAGCAAAGAAACACGAACCTGCAGCACCCGGCCAGCAAGCAAATGAAGACATCTCAAAAGGTGATCTTTATACGAAGGTTTGGGAACCAGCGGATTTTACAGTAAGTTCTTGTGGGCTTCCTATAGTTTTCTCATGTTTTTGACGCACACGTCATGCACACACTAAAAGACAAACGCATAAGGAAAACAGTGAGTTTTGGACGTCAGGCTGCATGTATGTCAGCTTCAAGCAAAGCGGAGCGGGACTGCTTTCTCAAGAGTGTTACTTTTCACCAAACCCTCCAAAATCAACATTCCACCACAAGCTGAAAGAAAGAAAGAGAGCAAGCTGTTGGAACTTTGTGCAAGCATGCATTTCACAGACCTTGGCCTCGTCTCAAGGCTCAAAGACTGAAGCCATTTGTCTGCGTAGACATGGTCAACTACCTGTAATCAGTCTGATGATGGTCCGGTGAATAGAGGTGAAACACGGTGATTAATTTGGTATTTTCTACATCCAGCTTATAAACGGAGTGAACAGCCAAGAGCTGTGTGTCATAGCTGTAATCTAGAACATGCTTTTGATGCTCATGTGGGTGATGCATGTTCAAATCATGCTTGAAACATTTCCTGATACTGCTCACGGAAGTTGATTGTTTTTCCTGTCTTATGTCTCACTGTCCCTATTAATAAAGAATGAATATTGTATATTATTAAGATAGCATCAAATAAATTATATAAACTACATGTCTTAAAGACATTTCTTAGGCTCTGTTATATATATATATATATATATATATATATATATATATATATATATATATATATATATATAATACAGTGAAACAGCAACATTTTAATACAGTACTACATTTTATAACAAAGTTAGTCAACTTTCTAGTTTGAAAATGTAAATCTAAAAGTCTTCCTTGAAACATTCTAATATGCTGATGGCGTTGGTGTTCAAGACTTATTTTTAGTATTATCAGTGTTGGAAACAGTTGTGCTTGTGGTGATCTTTACAGATTTCTTGGTATGCTTTTATAAAAGGTAATAACAGTACTTGTTTAAAGCAAAAAGACAAAAACTGGTACCAAACAATAATTACATTTGTTTTCTCCAAACAATTTGTTTTTTGTTGACTACAGTGTGCCCAGGTGCAGAACCTGATTTTTCTGAGTTCAACGTGTTCCTGAATCAACATCTTTGTTGACCCTGGAGCAACATTGCAATTAGCCAATCACATGTGAACAAACAGTTTATAGTTTAGTTTAGGCTTACAATCAGTGTTTGGTGCTTGTACATCAGTGTCAGTCATCTATCATTTAATCTGGTTTAGGTGTAGAGATACGGTCAAGACTAAATATTTGGATTAAAATATTTGCAAAATCAGGACATGCGTATGAAGTTCTACAAAAAGTACCCTAAACTTTAGCACAGAAAAGAAAACATGTTGTCCAGGCAGCAATAAAATAAAGTAAAAATGCTCAATGCATCTGTTTTTAATGAGTCTCAAGAGTGCAGCACAGACGATACCAATACTATCAGTGTCTGGGCAGCTCAGAATTCTCCTTTTCTGACAGATATGTTAAACCGGGGTGTTCGTGGACCCCTGCTATCTCTCAGCTGGCCTCTGAGCTGAACTGCTCTGAAGTGAGTTCAGAATTTAAGACTGCTTTTGTAGGTGATGTCATGGTGAAAATGTCCAGACATCTGTCAGCCTCACAATTTAATGTGGAATCTTTCTGTGCTTTCACTAAAGATAAAACAACACAAGGACATCACAGACTTGGAAAAAAAACTACAAAATGGGAAGCATCATTATTTTCCATTAGAGAATCCATAAGGTACAAGGCCCTTAAATTTGTGGAAAATTTAGTTTTACATCTTTATATAACGGTAAGGAAACCGCTCGAGCATCAAAGCATTGAGCTGGAATCCTAATTCTGGCCACGACTTTCAAAGTGTTTTCATATACTGCACGTCTCTCGAAAGGTTTCCAGCCGAAGAACATCAAATCATTTCAAGCTTCATTTCTTCGGCGTGGAAAATAGAAAGCGAAAGAATTCTGTTTTGCCTAAGATGTGCACTTGGAATCACCCGAAGAAGTGTCACAGGTCAGTGCTGAAGGACATCAGTGGAAAGATGCTGCCGAACTGAGTCATTACACAAATATGTGTCAATTCCATTAGAAGAGGCCTTCCAACGGCTCATAATGGCAGCGAGGGACCTCAACCGTGCAGTATAACATGACATATAGGTTTAACGGTGAAGAGAATTCCCTAAATGGGAACAACCGGAGGTGGATAATCCTACACAGAGGAGCCATCAGTGAACTAAACCAGGGTCTTTCCTATGGTAATGGACCAGCCTGGAATATAAACATTCTTTATTCTTTAGATGGCCATAGACACTCGGAGTTGGAGAGGATCTCTGACACATCGTTTATCAAAGCTTTCTATGAGGTGTTTAATTACAAATGAATCCAGCGAACACAAGACTAGCAGGCTTTCGGTTTCTGACAACATCCCGAGTCTCTTCTGGTAACAGGGACTTTTTTACCGTGGCTGTTTTCACTTCTACTCTGGACTTTTATAACTTATGAGGTTTGGCTGCGCTTTGGATCAGCAGCACTGGACACTTTATGTGCATATAATTAGTCTGCAGCACATTTGCAGAAAGAGGCAACACAAAGCATTTTCACCGCTCTAAACAGGTTTTTCATGAAGATTAAATAAAGCAACAAATCATCAGAATTTAAAATCATGATCTGTGCTGTGCCTCTGTAGACGCATTACAGATGTGTCACTTCCTTGTGAATAAAATTATGACCAAGACTTGACAGGTTGTTTTTTTTTTTCAGTTCAGCCATTACTAATACATAAACATAAAAAAATAACTGATTATGTCACTTTTATGGTCTCTCTAGGATATAGAATCAATGTGATGTTGCATTTTTTATTCTTTTTTTTTTTCGAATTGTCACACAACAGAACTAAACGAAATAAATATTAAAATTAATAAAAAAGTGGTCAAAAACTCTACAAAAAAAGACCAAATCAATAAATAAACAACCAACAACAGCAATAATAAATTCAGTATATCCAAAGACTCTGTGTTAGAGTCTTTGGACGTAGAACCAATAAATAAAACTGTTGATTAAAACAAAAACTCACACAAGTCATAGAAACACTATGCTACTTATGTAGTAAAAGGCATGGAAATCATTAACTGAATAATGTATCTTGCCTGTCACCCAGTATTTGCTTTGCTATATGCTGACCTATCATACTGTATAAAAATGTGAATCAAATTAAGTTTCTAAATGTTTTCTTTCCACTAACTTCTTTTTAAAGGTCAAAAGATACTTTAAATCTATCTTCTTCTAAAGTCACTTAACAATCAGCACATAAAGTGTTTTGGCCTTGCCGGTGTACGCAGACATGCCTATTATGAAGAAAAATGGATGCATCATACATGGAAGCTACGGCTTCCTTTTCTTAATAGAGCCATAGTTTAAGATGATTATCTGCGAAGCAAGGAGACAAAACACATCTGGTTTCTGTTCCAAAAACGAACACAGAAAAGTCCAGATTTCCATATCCACATCATTTACTGCGAGTACTACAACCATGCCAATGTCAACAGTGCAGAGAAACACAGAGGTCTGCCAATTACTGTTAAAAGCTCACTTTATTTTTATACCCAGACTCCCCAGCACAATTGCTATAGATTTTAAGAGGCATTACACTTAGACAGTACTTTGTCACCTTCGTAAAATCTAATAATCAGGTGTGCTGTAATATGTACCTGTGTGTGCACGAGAATGACATCATGCTAAAAAACACAGTGGGATATTGTGTGATCTGTAAAATACGGTGCAGTAAATGTTTAGCCAGACTGTTCAGACTCACAGTTCTGAATCGTTCCATTGACTAAGTCAATTTATTCTTGGCTGTGCTTGTCTTCAGCAAGTAAGAGCACATTAAAGACTGTGGAAAGTATATTCATCTTAGAGTGAATGTCTAAACACTGCACATAAGGGCTTACATAAATGCATTTAGATTTAAAAGTTAAGTTTTAAAAATCAGCAGCTTTTAAGGAATATTAATTACAACTCAGTGATATGTTGTTGTCAATTATGATGGATCATTTTCCGAACTGGCTGGTCAGTGGACTGAACGAATGTCAAACATGAACACATTTTAACCGTGATAGACTGCCATCTAGTGGACACCACCTAACATTGAATTAATTTTGCAGAAAATGTTTACCATGCTTAAAAAGTTTAAAATGCTTCGATTAGCCTACTCACTGTCATGTCGTTCCAACCCCATGGCGGTGTGACTTTCTGTCTTCAATGGAAAAGAAAAAGGATGCAAGAAAGATCCAACGAGAAGACATGTTGCTCACTGAAACATTCAGGTTGACACCAGTTGCCGTTTAGCGCGCTGCAATGGCGTGCAGTTAGATAAAACGCATTATAAAAATCAAAATGCACTGAAGGTGAAAAACAAGCCCTAATTAAATCGTAAAGGTAAAACGTGACTTGAAACTGTCACGTGCGTATTCGTGAGTCAGGTGTTTGGACTTATGCTCCTCTCTCCTCGGTGCACATTTCAACAGTAGCATGCAATCGATACCGCTAATCGATATGTACTTTATATGACAAAGTAATGAGCGTATAACGGGCTGGAGGAGGGAGGAAACCAGAAATCATCGATTAGTCAGCGGGCTGAACTGGAGATTCAGATAAGTAACTCCCTTTAAATGTAAAACAGCTTATTCCTTTAATTAAACATTTTAAATGTTCTCTTCAGAATATAAAGGGAAGCTCAACAGAGCTACTCTGTACGGCAGCTTAACCACCCTGTTTAACCATTAACCACAATAACAATAAAAACACATCCAGATCCATCAAGTCCGTCATACTTTATTTGATAAGACTGCTCAACCACATTTAAGGCGGTCATATTAGACACTGAATCGGGACTTCCAGCTACTACCATTAGACAGATAAATAAAGCTGAATGCACTGGTGTTCGCCTTCCGATTTAATACAGATAACGAGATAAACAGAGCTGGTTATCAAACGTGTTTCACGACCAATGACTTTGTCTCACTTTGTCTAATTAGTGCCACACAACTGCTCGTCTTACAGCAAATACAAAATATTAAATTAACACAAAAACTATATAAAGCATAAGTCTAAATGCGTTTATTAACACCGAGAAGACCTAGAGAGTTGGAATCCGTGAAATATAACTGTAGATGATGTTACTGTAATCGCATGCATTTCGATCCGTCAGCAGGGGGCGCTACAAACAGAGAGCGAGAAAGATCACTGCGCAAAGCGTCTGGCAAAAGCGTAGGCGTAGTGTGTGTGTGTGTGTGTGCACCTGTAAGTGATGTGCGCGCGCACATGATAATGTTTACACTCACTTCACCAAGATAATGAATGACTTCATGAGCAAGAGAGAGACTGTAAGTGTGTGTGTTTAGTGCCACATGTTGTTTAATTTCTCGGTTTATGCGTCAGAGAGTATTTATGTTTGCGTGTGTAACTTGTGTGTGTTGCGTTCTCAAGTTGCCAGGGGGCCCAAGCTAAGCTCCACATGGTGTGTGAGCCAGATGGCCTCGCTGGTGGCTTCTCCCTCCTCAGTGGGTCTGATTGGAGCAGCGAGGTTCCTGAAGTCATGTCGGAGTTTGAAAGCCACCGTGACATCTCCCTCCTCCATCTGCGGAATCACTTTGATGAAGAAGCCGATCTTGTTTGACTTTCTAAAGGCCACCACACTGAAGATACAAGACGGCAGACTGTTATTCAGACAGTAGCCGATGCTATCAGATGATTAAAAGTCAGACATCCCCAGAAAAGTGACTAAATGCAAGGTTTCTTGACTTTAACAGCATTTTGTGCCATAATAGCGACTAGCACAGAGAATTATTTTGACTTTTATCTCAAAAATAAAGCTTCTATATGCCGCGTGTACATTTTTAACTGAATTAGTTTAAAAATCATTCTGATAGTACAATGACTTTTAAAATGGCAAATCATCAGTTTCTTGCCCACACTCTTGTCCTCAAAGATCTGTTTTTGGAGTAAGTTTGATAAGCGGGTACATGACTCCATAAAAAGTTGGACAGTTTTATACATGTTTTGCTATCCACTGCAATTACAGTGATATACTATAATACTTCACTGTAGGGAGCTCAAAAGTTAAAATGGTTAATGTAGAAAAGTATTCCAACTTCAAAAAGTACAGCTTCAAAAATAAGTCCTATAAAGCTTTATGTGTCACACACATATGACCACTCACTGTTTAGAAAATCACAGCATTTCACAAAATGGATTTAAATACAGCTACAGTTACATGTTGGTAACCAAACAGGTGCTGACTGGGGACCAGCAGCAGATTGGTTAACAACATTCTTCGAAATCTGTACTTCGGAGTTCAGCAGAAGAAAAAGTCATACGGTACCTGAAAGTATAATCAAAATACCCAAAGATATTTCAGGAACAGGGGCTTTCTCATGTGTTCAAATTCAAAGCAGGTTATGTACACGCAGGCCTACTTATTATAAATAAATAACCTATTTACAGCGTGTGCCCCTGACTCTATATTACTGCTATATAATCTCTTGGTAATATATGAGCTAAATTGGTTGATCTGCTCTGAGTATTCATCAGCAGAGGTGGTTCTTACTCTGGGTCGTCCTGAAAACCCTGCGGTTCTGCCAGTTCATCATACTCAGCAGCTGCATCTTTCCCCGCCAGGACCAGCTCCTTTGAGGGCACCAGCACCTATTAAAGAATATTATTTTATAATGAAACCATGGGGCTCAAAGCAAGATAATGACACACCACAGCGCAGTGACGGTGAAGCTCTCATGACTTTCATTTCCCCTGCGGTGGCCCACTCAATGCAAATGATGTCTGTCTGCTTGTTTTTGGAGAGTCATGCTTCAGCTCAAGTTAGATAAACACACCTGTCCAATTCAACAACCATCCACCAGCCATCATTACAGGACATATACACTTCCTAAAATTTCATTTATTTCTTCATGTGAGAGATGTGGGCTGGGCTGTGTTGTTTCACCTTAGCAGTGCTGTTAATGTCGTCTGGGTCTTCTTCTTCACAGGTGTACAGAGACACATGGGTGATGTTCTCCACTGGGTTGGTCAGGGTCAGCAGAACCTGACTCTCCTGTATTACAACAAAACACTAAAATTACTTACAAATGAAGAAAAGTGTTTATATGTTAAAATGTCTAAGCAGCGTAACCGGACTAAGCCAGTCTTGATTCATTAAAAATGGAACACAAATAAACAAACTGCATAATTTGAAGTGTACAAGCATTACTTGCCTTCATGTGACGCAAGTTTGGAATGGACATAATTCTTACTTCAGGAATGTAGCTCCTGCGAACAAGAAGAAAAAAAATGTTTGGTTGGTTCATTTTAAGTGTAGACTCTAAGAAAAACAAATGAGAGAATTTAGGTCACAAACACAGCACTTACACTGCCACAAGCTGGATTTTGAACTTTATTGAAGTTGGATTAAATTCTGGTTTGCTCAGATTGTGTTCACATTTCTAAAATTAAAGGATAAGGAACAGTAATTAACATCACTTTAAGGTGGTATTTAACAGTTTTGCGGATTAGCAGAAATTTAATACAAAAATTACGTTAAAGAGCTTTTAATATATAAAATATATCCATTCATACTTTTTCGTCCATCAAGATTTTTTGGTCTTAGAAATAAATTGATGTTTTTACTTAGAAAGGATGCATAAAATGATCAAAAGTGACTGTAACGTTACAGAAAAATCTATTTTAAGTTCTTGTAAAATTCCTATTCATCAACCCAAAAAAAAAAAAAAAAAAAAAGAAAAACACTTTGATAATTAAAAAAAAGCACAAAATCAGCATATTAGAATAATTTATGAAAGATAATGCAACACTGAAGAGTAATGGCTAAAATTCTTAAATTTCTGCTTTGCCATCCCAGGATTTAATTTCATTTTAAAATACACTAAAAATAAAGCAATTACTATTAATTTAGTGATTATTGCTATTAATTTTTGATGAAGTAAATACAGCTGGGGTGAACGTAAGAGACCCCTTTCAAAAGGAATTTGTAAAAATTTTACAGAACACAAACTTTTGAATGGTAAACTATTTGAAAAAAAAACAGGCTAAATGATTTTAGTGCAGAACTTCAACGGCAGCTTCCTGAATGGCTTTCTTCGGTGTGAAAGAGAAGCTGTGGATGTATTTACATACCCTGCAACGCAGAGAGCGTTTCATTAGCAGGTGCTTGTGTCTGGGGTGCAGCTGTGAAGCTCCTGCAGGCTGAAAATCAGGCTGCAGCAGCCTCTGGCGAAGAGTCGTTACTGCATTGAAATATAACATTTAAAACGTGCATCATTTAACCATGCCAATAAAGATCTAGTCACCAAATGATTGCCTTCATATAGAAAACTGAGTTTAGCTGATTGCATTAATTCTTACACACTTGATCCTTAACATACAACCTCCAATAATAACTCTTTGACACCTGTGTGTCTGGATGTATACGGCTGTGTTTGTGATTAAGGCACTGCAATTGGTAGTAACTAATTTAGTAGTATTACTGAGTGAAGCAGGGATGAGACCAACCTTCAGGAAGGTTGACAGGGCGAGTGTAATAGTCTTCAGGCAGAGGCTCCACTTCATCCAAAGCCTGTGCTGGCTCTATAGTGATCTCCTTCTGGTCCTCTCCTTCTTTTAATCTGAAAACAATACAGCACCATATTGACAAAGCCCACAATAATTTAAAATGTGATGCATCAATTATATTGGCACTCAACATAAGTTGATACCTTCCTTAACAAAAATCACTAAGCAGTGGGATAAACTTTTTTTTTTTTTTTTTTTTTTTAAAGGCAATACTTACGAAAGGCCATATAGGGCACTAATTGGTGCTCCAGATCTCTGTCTCTGTAGTCTGGTTCCTAGTCCATACTTTTCCTTTCAAAAATAAATATAGACAACTTAAGTCTATGATAGTAAAGACTCATTCTATGTGTAAGGTACAGACCGTTATCATTAGATGAATGCTAGTGTTTGCTGAAATTGTGTATTTAGTAATAGTTAACACAGTTTAAGCATACATGTTGGCCAAAAAGACTGATCCGAGTCTGGGTGAAATCTTGTTCTAAACCTATATAATCAAATAAGTCTGCAGCTAAACTTCAAACATCATTAATAAACCCCAAACATAAATACCAGTCTGGCAGGACTGTCCTGTTAAAGATATTGCCTGCCAAATACAAAGATCTGATTGTGCAGGGAATTCCAAGTGAAGCTCATGTGATCAGCAAAGTCATTTAGTAACAGATTAGACATGCTAAACTGATGGAAGGATTGGGGGAAAAGAAAGACCTTCTTAGTGTTTCTGTAAGAATTGTGGGGGAAAAAAAATACCACTCACCACCACGTGAATAGTGTGTTGCTGGAGAGGGGTATAAAACCAAAAATATCATCGTGCACAAGCAAAGAAAAGGAGAGAAGACAGAATCAAGTGAAACAAATGCATTCAAGCAAACATTAAAGTGGCAATTTGAAGCACAAGGAAACAAGGATTGCATTAGTGAACAGGACATGCAGCTTAAAGTAACCAGTCGTGTATCACAGGGTTAGAAATTAACCATTTCAAATAAACCATTCTCCAAATACAAGACTGTCCAAAAGTTGGAGATTTGGACCTTTTATGCTGATATTTTGTAGTCACATTTCAGACCCTGCTAGGATTAGTAAACGTAGCCATCTCTAAAGCAAATTTAAAGTAAAGATGATTTTGGTTTTTATACAAAATGTGCAAAAAATAGGATTTAATCATTACGCATTTTCGCAATTAAAAAAGCGACACAAAACAGCAGTACTTCAGCGTGTTTTGACAAGACTCCGCTCCGAGTTTAGACTCTAGACAACAAAAACCACACCTGTTTATTGCTCACTAAATGGAAAGTAAATGTTATGCTAAAAGTGTGTTGCTAGACACAGTGGTTTGAGTGTTTTTACCGAGAACGCCTGAGGCATGAACGGGCGTCTTCGTGCCAGCTTCTTCCTGTCTCTCTCCAGCTTCTCTCTCTGGGCCAGCTGCTGGTAATACTCAATCAGCTTGTTGATCTACATAGACATAATAACTGATTTGTTAGCTACTTAAAAAAAGAGATATGTAATTTAATATTTACATTGAATAAATCTGAAAGTGTTATATTAATTTAATAAGAGGAGATCTTGTTTTAGACATACCCTCTGAGTATAAGGGTTCTCAGGTTCCTGCCATCCTCCACTGGCTAAAATATAAAATCAATAATGTTTACTACAAAGTGCATGCAAATTAAGTGACAAGAAAAACATCTTTTGGTCACTTGATTCAATATACATATATGTTGAATATACTGTACATACATCCTCATTATGATGTGCCAGGACTCACCCACAGATTTGTCAGCCATGCCTACATCTCTTGAGGTCCAGCGACAAAATCCACAGGCCAGGTAGTAGGCCTTCTTCATTGTGGTTTTGGTTGGGTCATCAGGCAGTGGTGCTGGGATGTTGGTGGCCCGTGTGGAGAGGGTGTGCATACAGCATGGACAGTCAAAGCAGTTGGCACACCTGAAACCAGTGAATCACAAAACATTCATGAACAGGGAACACGATCTTTGAGACTTGATATAAAATGTGACCATAGACAACAACATCAGTCATAAGTAGCATGGGTATATTAGTATCAATAGCAGGAAATGTGTGGGAAAAATTACATATTTTTCTTTTATGCCAAAAATCAGTGAATTGAAGATTATGTACAATAAAGATATTTAGTAGATATCAGCTTTCAGATACGGTAAAAATCTCAAAATCACAAAATTGTCCCTTATGGTTGGTTTTGTGGTCCACGATCACATATTATCAGTAAGTTTATTATACAATTTAAAAAAAATGCAGTGGGTTTTGATGTGTCAAAACGTATAAATGTTTAATTAGTTAAAGATAAATGGCAAAGTACAGATGATGTTATATGATGGCGATTATTGCCGTCTTATCACAGATGTTTACCTATTCTTCTTCAGCTTGGCCTCAGCTGACGGCATATTCTCCAGACAGCTGGGACAGAAATGGGAATCGACCTATATAACAGGCACAACATCAACAAAAAATACAAGGCAAACCATGACTAGCTCAAGGAAATTGCATGACATTAATCGGAAATGTACAGAAAGGCTAAACGGAAATTCACAATTGCTCCGAAGAGAAAACTCACACAATGCTGTAGTAAAAATAAATAAACAATAAAAATAGCTCAAGCTTTCTGTACAGGGTGTGGTAGTGCTTATGCCTTCAAAATAACAAGAAGGGTTGCTGCAAGCATCAACACGTTGGATTTAGTACCTCATTCTTTGTGTGATGTACCTATGCGCATAATGCGAACGAACTAACACTATTTCATTTCATTTAGAATTCTTCTACTAGCTTTTAGCTTGTCACATCCCCAAAAAAGTGGGCGGTGCAGCAGTTAACTGACCGGTCACACAGCCAATTGGATGGCTCTATTGTGGTACAATTTATGACAGAACGATAAACTGGCCAATCACAGAACCTGAATTCGTTCCACTTAGACTGATAGGCGGGAACAACGCTGTCATCGCTAGCCTGTTAGCTCGCGCTTAGCATGGCTAACATCCATTGTGTCAACTAGATCTCTCACTCCGCATTACTTACTTCATGTGACACGCATTCCAGAGATCGCAGCTCACTGCAATATCGGCAAAAATACAGCTGAGAGAGCGGGACTCGAGCCTTTTTCTCGCCTCGGACGAGATAAAGTACTTTCTCTGGCTGCAGCAACGTCGCCATTTCTGACTGAGTTCCTGCTGCCTACGTAACGACCATGCGTCACCATAACGACCGCCTTCTCTCCGCTTTTGTGTCCGTGTCGTCCCTCCCGTTCATACGAGAACATGTAGACGTCTCACTGTACCTGTAGCTTCTCTTTTGTACTCCTCACGAATAGCGTTAATTTTTACACAGTCAATGTCCATTTGTAATTTGCCTGTCCATGTGTCCATAATGTGTTTGAGCTATGTTTTATTCGTTAACCTTCTTATACATAATATAAAGTCGAGTCAGTGATGTGCAAAATATCCACAAACCAACCAAGTAAACACACCGTATGTATAATTTGCACCATCATATCTTAGTTTAATATATATATATATATATATATATATATATATATATATATATATATATATATATATATATATATATATATATATATATATATATAGGCTAATTGTAAAAGACCAATAAATGCTGCACAAGATAATTTAGCTTTCGTAATTTAAATACATAAAATCTGCCTCTCAGCTGTACTTATGCTTAATAACCTTTGAGACTCTTAAGAAGGCTAACATGAGATGATCCGTAGCTGCCTGCTGCTGTATAGAATATAAAACAATTAGTGCAGGTGTCACGTGAGCTAGTAAAATAAACTAAAAACATACAGGAATGTAAAATAAACTGGTACTTTAGTTGGAGGTCTTTATACCATTTTGAGGTCTTTATACCGAGTTGAGGTGAGTCAGGTGAGAAATATTTTTAGGTTTCTTCTCTATACAATGTCATTGTGTTCATTAAAAAAGGTTGCACATACATTTAATAAACTCTCATTTAATAAACTTTTGAAAAAAAAAATAACTCAGAGATTCCTAGGAACTTTGCAAACAATTACTAAGATTCATCAAGTAACACATTGAACAAACATTAAAATATTCAAGATAAAGATTAGAAGGTCATATTTACAGCTCTTCCCTCACTCAAATTGTTTGTATGCATGTGTGAAAGGACTTCTTGCGTGATATCAGTGTTGCAAATGAGATGTTGAAAGACTAGTGACAAAAATAACGCAACTGTTTGCTGGGTTTTCAGCATCACATTAGCTACAATAATTCTTTTAAGCAATAACAAACGCATTCATTGCAAACTAGAAAATCTTGGGTTAGAGCTGTAATAAACAGTTGACGTATGTCAATATGTGGGATGAGGCTGGATATTATTGGCTACTCTGCGTCACTCTCCTCCAGTGTTTTTCATCTCCAGCTCAGCCACGCTTCATTCAGACGACACACAGACACCCTGCAGGGGCCGCGCGTCACCCTCATGGGCAACCAAAAGAATCCCTGGATCTCTGTGCTGCTCTTAGCGGGTCTTCTACACAAAGTTAGCGGACTATCCGATACCCAGGTAAGATGTTATTATATATACTTATTACACAGTTGTTGGTCTTTGAAATATGCCATTTTGGTAACACTGGATTGCTCATTTGGACAAAACTTTATACCGGCAATATGGAACGAGGGAATGGAAAAAATACAATGCACATTTTTATTTATTTAAAGACATTGCTTGTTTTCAAAGCAACAGTTACATTGAGGCTTAAAAGTAAATGCAGGAACGAACTGATATGAAATGTCAAAATATCTCTTATAATAAAGCATGTTTTTAACGCAGTGCAGTAAGGATGTTGAGGTTATAGCCCATAAAGCAGTGTGATTTGATCTTGCGCATGCAGTAGCAGGTGCAGTGGGTTGCCACAGTAACTGAGGAAATAATTAAATAAATGGAGGGGGAAAAAATACAAGAATTGTGTTCATTTCTGAAGTCCAGGGTTATGCATAGTAAAATAAAAGTATGCTTTGTGACCATTTTTTTTAAAGAACTTCAAATACCAAACAGCAAAAGTCAAGTTAAGGTAAATATTTACTTTATCTGGTCGGGGTATTATAACTCCACTACTACAGCTTCAAGGTTATATAACCCTAAAACATTTCTATTGAGAGAAACAGAACTGTCATGCGATAAAACGAAACAGCATTATATGAAATTAGAGTTTTGTTGTTTTTCTAAAATCGCATGTTAGTCGCTTGCAGTTGTTTTGAAAATGTGCTTGTTCATTGATAAAGAGCGTGCATGGGGTTTCACAATTCTGAGTGAGAATACAAAGGTCACTGCAATGTTTAAATAATCATTTTATTTCATGTTTACTACCATTCAAACGTTTAGGAGCTTTTTTAAAATGTTTAAAAATGTTGCAAAAAAAAGTCTCTTCCTCACAAAGGCTGCTTATTTCATGAAAAATAATGGTAATAGTGTGAAATGTTATTACAATTTAAAATAACCATTTTCTATCATTTGCAGAAGAAACGTTTTTGGAAAAAATGCAACACTAACAGTTATAATAGCTTAATTTTTTTGTGAAAGTAACGATCATTTTTTCAGGGTACTTTGAGGAATAGAAAGTTCTAAAGAACAAATCATTTGAAAGTAATGAAAGTATTCTGTAATGTTGTAAACATTTGATCTACGTTTTTACCAACCAAAACTTTTGAATGGTATTTTTTCATGTTTCTTTGCTTTGTAATTGTACAGCTAGCCTTCTTTGGTCTGTCTCAGGTCTGTATCCCAGCTGTGAGCGACACTATACACAACTATGGTGTAAAAATCCTAAATGGAACCCAGTACATCCCATTCTCCCATTATGCTGGAAGGCATGTGCTCATTGTCAACGTGGCCACCTACTGAGGACTCACCTTCCAGTATGTGGGTAAGTGTGCACATTATTTCACTTAATACAAATATTAGTATATACTAACATTACTTGTGTTTGCAAACTAATATGTGCAAATATATATTGTACGCTTCATGACAACTAAGCTTGAAGAGCAAATCTGAAACCTGTTCATGATAACAGCATTGACTATGAGTTTCATGTGCTTAGAACTGAATGCACTGCAACAGGAGTTCAGAGATGTTGGATTCACTATCCTCGGGTTTCCATGCAACCAGTTTGGGATGCAAGAGCCCGGGGAAAATAATGAAATTCTTTCTGCATTAAAGTGAGTACCTGTTAGATTTTTAATTGTGCTAATGAAACCAGTGTTATTGTTTACTATTGCTTTTGTTAATAAGATGTACTTAAATGAAAACATTTTTTATACTAAACTTTAATCATTAAAATTACAAATATATTTACGCTGTCAAATGATTAAACACGATTAAAAGTTTTTCTTTACATAGTTTGTACTGTTTATTTATTATGTATATAACACGCACACATACAGTATATATTTTGAAAGTAATTAAATGTCAATGCATTTATATATTTATTTTCTTATATTTGATATTACATATAAATAAATTTAGTATATAAACACAACTTATATTTCTTAAATGTATACATGCATGTAGTTGTATTTATAAATACATAATAAATATACACAAGTATACACAAATATATTATGTAAAGAAAAACATTTATTTTGGATGTCATTAATCATATATATATATATATATATATATATATATATATATATATATATATATATATATATATATATATATATATATATATATATATATATATAAAACATAACAAAATTGCTAAAACTTAAAACTAAAAATATTTTAGCTTTAAATATTAAGAGATATAGAAAAGCATTGCAGTACAAAAGATATCCTGTTCAAAAAGGTAAATGACTCAACCATTTTTAATCAGAAGACACAGTCTTTAAAGAGAAAAAGACTGAAGGTTTCTTTAACCTTGAGGTTACTGGCTATCACTCATGAGCCAAAACTACCTGAGCATCAGACAGTGTGCAATTAGCTTGTCTTTCACATCCATCATCCCCTTTAAATTACTGCACATATCATATATCTTGAACCTAAAGCCTCTTTTCTTGAGTGATATCTGAAGCCACTTTTCTGGCCATGACTCTCTAAAGTCTCTATTTGTTTTCCTTATAGACAGACCATTGATGAAACAGATTTTTCCTCGTCTTCACAGGTATGTCCGTCCAGGCAATGGATTTGTTCCAAATTTCCAGATATTTGAGAAGGTGGATGTGAATGGAGTCAACGAGCACGCTCTTTTCACATTTTTAAAGGTTGGTCGTTGCTTAATAAAGCATTTTTAAATAGCTTGCAACACCTATATGCAAGAAAAGCCTTTTTCATGAATAATGTTTAAATTAAAAAAAATAATAAAAAATGTGGGGGAAACAACTTTATCTTAGCTTAGAAAGTGCACTTATGTTTATATTTTGAAGTTGTAAAAAAACTAAAATACAGGTTGTTTGAGTACATTATACAAGAAAATAATACTTCGTTGTTTCTACTTTCATGTTCAATTCTATATTAATTCCATTTCTTATATTTTGCAATAACACTAAATATTTTGGGGGGAATTGCTTTTCTGTATCTGAGATCTTTTGTCAAGTATGATGAACATTGATGAATGAACATTAAAGGTTGTTGATGGAATCATCAATGCCAATGAAACACGTTTCTTCTCCAGAATGCCTGCCCTCCTGTGGGAGACAGCTTCGGTAACCCCATCAACAGATTGTTTTGGGAACCTCTGAAAATCAACGACATCAAGTGGAACTTTGAGAAGTTTCTGATTGGTCCAGACGGCAGACCTATAATGAGGTGGTTTCCCAGAGTGAACGTATCTGAAGTTAGGGCAGACATCTTGAAATACTTCCATCAGCTCGTTCAAAAGGCTGATTAACTTAAAAACAGTGGTTTTAATTGTACATTCATCTCTCTCTACGGAATAATGCGTGTTAAAATTGGAAAAACGGTTTCTGCAGGTTTTATAAAGGGAAATTTAAAAATTTATAAAAAGAGAATATGAGGAATAAATGGAGTTAAAGTGATTGAATGTGCGGCTGAGTATTTCTTGTTATCCAGTTCAAATGTCTAAAGATGATTTGTATAGAAAAGCAAAAATATACTGATTGGCTCAACTCAAGTTTTCAAAAAAAAAATTGCCAGATACTTGTTAGAAATATATCTTGACTTAAAGCTGTTTAGATATTTGTATTGGAAAAGAAAAATAGTGAGGAATATGATTATCTCAAGTTCTAGTTTAAAGCCTTAATTCGTGGAACGGAGTAGTAAAACTTTTTAAGACCTGCAGAAACCCTGTAAAAGCAAGATTACGTGTTGCAGTTTAAAAATGTAAACCTTAGATTATTGTTACAAGAACGTGAACAGTGTGAAATTGAAGTTGCTTCTTCCAGAGTCTGTCAAGGGGGCGTTTGGAGACTGGCATGTATATGACGGGAAGGCTTGAAAACAGACACACTGTGGTGCCTGACCTGAGCTCGAGGGCCAGCGGACAGCTCTTTAGTGCATTCAGGCTGCTCCGCTGTTGCTTTTCGATCATGTTTCATCTCCTAAACAATCCTTTGAACTGCCGCCTCTGTGGATGTTCAGTAAATAAAGACGTAAATACAAGACACTAAATGTTTTCTTCTGGTTATTACGTGTCAGGGGATATCATACGGTGATGCAACTTGTAGTTTAACTCTCACACAATAACATTTGGAGGTTTAGACAGTTAGAATATATTTATTATACTAATCAATTACAAAAGTTTCACATGAGGTCTGCTTCCACCCACTGGAGAAAAAGAGTCATTCCAAAAAAGCACAAAACTGCCAACCAGTAATTGATGGAAACGAGTAAATAAAGCACACATCTCAGAGTGCAATCCAGCTCAAAGACATTTCAACTTGAAAACACTAATCTTGACTTGTTCTGTTCATTAAATTCAACCACATACTCATAAAATAAATGTCTGCCTATTTTTTTTTTTTGTTGTACATTTACATGACATTAATCACACCATTTGAAAGCACATGACTTGCTCGCCATTGGGAATATTTTGTGAGCATACAAACCTTTGTGTGTTTGGTTAAAAGCATTGGTCGGTAAGATTGGAGACATTGCACGCATGCGGAAAAACAGCCTTCTTCGTGGCAGATGACCGTAAAAAAAGAAAAAAAAAAAAAAGAAGAAAAAAAGAAAGGATATGATTGTTACCCTGTTCCAAACATATTACAATGTTTTTAAGTGCAACGCTGGACTCCATTGTAATTAGCCATTTGGTGATTTGGTTACTTCCTCCTCACTTTCAGCCTAAATCAAAAACGAGACCAATGAAAGCGGGCTGCACTAATGTGATGCATTAACTTATTTATTCTGGCCCACTTCCTGTGTTTGTGCCTACAGTCTTCCAGTAGCTACATGTAAAGGGAGACACAAAACAATACACTAAAGACAACATCACTTAAGACAATAAATCACACTCAGCTGTCAAAACAATAGATATAAATAACTTATCACTTCCATATGCACATAGGGAATAATGTTTTTGAACACTGAATCTCGAAAAATATCAAGCAAAACTACCATTGACACTTCCGTCGCCCAGATGAAAGCCCTCCTCAATAGATTATTATTTGAATTACAATCATGAGTATCAGAAGGATCGACAAGCCATTGAAGCTTTTACTAAAGTAATCCCAGAACGTAATCTAATACACGAAAAGGTTAACAGTTGTCATATATGGCTTCAATAAACAGTGGGGCAGATGACAAGTCAGAGAGTAATGCCACCTTGTGGTGACACACACAGACGTTCAACAGTTTGTGACCTCTCCCAGCATCTGAACCACGGCCAGTGAAGGAATCATCAGTCAGTTCAGTCACATTCTACTGTTAGCCATTTTCAAGACAATTCACCTATAGAGTTACTTTCTGTTTCTCTAATTGCACATACAAACGTATTTGTCAGTCTCGATCAGTACCAGAACACTAAACCTAATGTTTTCAGGCAGCTATCGTTAAATTAAGCGCTGGAGGTTTAACTCTATAGGTAGATTGTTATAAAAATAACGTTCAATCACGATACCCATTAAATAACTGACTTCAATTCCTGCATAGAATTATATAAAGCAGATAATTTAAACTTTTAACAATCATAAAAAGGTAAAATAATAAATGTATATATTCTTAATTTGCCAGAACAGTGTTTCACAAACAGGATTATAAAACTTAAGTATATAAACAACATTTTCATCAGTGGTAGATATATATGTACAAAAAAAAACCAAACAAAACAAAAAAAACAACAGTTCACACCATGCCAACTGAAAATAAACTGCATCATGCTACTAGCCGGGAGCCATTCCAGGAGAGAGAGTATGTGGTTAGTGCTTTCCGGGGTCTATGTTCTGACGCTCCCTTTTCCCAAATCCAGCTGCTCCCATTTCTGACAACAACAAAAAAAGCACGAAAAATACTATTACAATGATTTGTGAAGGATCACACGACAATGAAGCCTTGAGTAGTAGATGCAGAAAATGAAGTCTTTGTCGTAAAAGAAATTAATTATATTTAAAACATTTTTTGACCCAGGTCATGATATTGCTGTTGAAACACAACATGAAATAGATCATATTGCTGAGTAAACAAAGAATATTCAAGCAAGAAGCAATAAAAGGACGTGATTTGAGTTTATGCATCTGGATTTGAAAATACTGACAAAAGTTGAGTTATGATACCAGTAACAAAATCTTGGCAGTGTGTAAATAAAACTACGGAAAGCAGCCTTCTCACTTAATTCGAAGAGGTGATGTGTCAGAGGTGGGAAATGACTGCATGCTTTGATGAAAGATTACGTCAGTGAAAAGATTTTCATCTTTTGAATAATTTACATTGATAAATTATGAACAATGGAAAGCAAATTGCATCAATTTGTATGCCTGAAGATGATACAGATAAACAGAGCCAAAATGAAACTAAACATCATACGCCTTGTACAATCATTGTGAAATTTAAAACTATTGTCATTTCATGTTTCATCGGTCATGGTTCTCATTGTCGTCATCATTTGAACTGCCTCCAGTGGAAGCTGACTGATTTAAACAGAATGCTTAAAATATCACTGGGTCAGACTGACATTGCGTGGCAAAACAAAATGAATCCTGGTGACGCAGGAAGGATGCAGGAGACCATAAAGGACACGCAGGATGAATGTAATAAATACCTGCAGTTTCTGGAGGGGGTCTCGCTGTGTCTGCTTGTCCTCTGGAACCACGTGGTTGTGGGAAGGATGACTGCCAGGGAAAACCCTGAACACACACACACACACACACGAAAGAAGAAATCATTATATAGAAAACAGTACTTTCAATCTCTGTCCACTTCTGCACACTGTACCTTTTGTAAAACCCTGTTTGAACAAATCATAATAGCCGCACATGTCTTTTTACACCGCATGTGGTTAACCACTTAAAAGTGCTGATACTCTTGTGTCTGTTCCAGGATGTAAAAGCAGCAAAAATCAGCAAAAAAAATTTCACTATCAAACTAACCTCCTGTAAAATAAAAACAAAAAAACCAACAACTGGTTACAGTAATATCACCAGATATGAGGTGAACCTGGCACTTCAGTATCGGTAAATTCATTATTTTATTCTGTTGTACTAAGTGTTAACTTGAATAATTTAAAAGCTTAAAGCTATATTTATTCGAGAAATATTTCAAAGCTGTTTCAATTTCATTTTGGGTGCATCTGCTGTGCCGTCAAGAACCCTGAAATTGTACTTCTCTTGCCATCGCATACTTACGGGGTTGACAGGCTGGAAATCCCTGCAGGGTGCTGTACTGATGTTAGGCATCCTGGGCGGGAAGTGTATGGGCCACCCCTCCAGACCTTGATGGCCCACCTGTACAAACGGGCCACAGTATGGAGGGCTCATCGGGCCATTGGCCGAGCCAGAAGTGGGATCAGACGTCCTCCTTTCCTGTTGCCCCTCCAAAACATTGAAAAAAAAAAAAAAATCTAAATAAGATCCAGTTGTCTTGTCATTTAAGTATTCTACAACATTTGTTGACCGTGATCTGTATTAACAACATTAGTGGAGCTTCTACCACAAGGTGGTGCAAATGTGGCACATTTACCTGCTTATGTTGCATCTGCTGTCTCTCTAGTTTACACCTCTCCGCTCGCTCTCTCTGACACTCATTCTGTGCCTGATGAAGCTGAGAAACAGAGATACTGAATTCAAGACTTGCACAAAATTCTTTCACGTCTCATTATTAACAAACTGGTCGTTTCAACTGGAGTCATTTCACTGGTTAGAGGTAATGGTCTACGTAGCTACCGACCTGATTCGTCAGATTGGTAAGTTGACCCTGCAGCCTTTCCACTTGCCGCCTCAGGTCTTCTTTCTCTTCATTCATCCTCTCTCTGTCGCTCCTCTCCTTCCGGAAATCCTCTTCAAAGATTTTCACCTGTAAACATTGCATGTGATGAGGATGCAAATCTACAAGATCTCTGCAGCCATTGGTGCATTTCAGTGGACTGTGAGGCTGAAGGAAGCTATCAAACCTCAGTCTGTATGACTCCTGGAACCTTAACACTCATTTCTTACAAAGTGTTTGATAAATGAGGTAAAATGTCTGAAAAATCAATTCATGTAGAGTTTTAATGAGTAAAACTTAAACTCCTAAAGAACCTCTGGCAAAATCTGACACAATGAGAAAACTCAAGCATCCCGAGGAGATCATTTACTATTTTAGCTCATATCTGACTAGACCAGGGCACTGTGCCATGTTAGAGTATACTTTGACTCTAAAGTAACTGGACACTTGAGCTGAGACACAAAAATGTGTGAATGTTACTGCACACAACATGTTGACTGGTACCAAAGTGCTCTGGTCCCCACTAGCTAGAAAAGCTAGAAAATTGTTGTTTATAACATTTGACAACAAGATACATCTTCAAGTCTTCAAGTGTTTGTACCTGCTCCTTCAACACAGCTATCTGCGTGTGCAGCTCCTGCTGTCTTAGGTTGGCCACACCTTCTCCCAGGTTCATGCCTGGCTGGGTGGAGGAGGGAGAGTGGAGGTTCAAAGCTTCTTCTAATGCCTGCAAAAAAGACAATACAATCAGAACTGATGTATAAATGAATCTTATTGACCCCAATGATTTGAACAGTAGTGCACATAACAAATAACAACATGCATTTCTTTTACAAAGGCTTTAAATTAGTGGTCGTCTAATCTAAAGAACAATGAAACGACAATGAAAGTTGTCACTAAAATAGCTAGGAAGTATATGTGCATTAGCAAGTCTGTGTGCTTCACTGACCCTATTGAGCCGTTGGATCTCTTTCTCCTGGTATTCTCTCTGTTTAGTAAGTGGCAGCAATTGGTCCTGCAGGTAACGCACCTTTTGTTTCAACTCACATGTTTCTGAGGTGAGGCACTCCTTCTCACCCTATGACAACATAAGAAATACACTGGTTAGCCACTGGAGCAAAACACAGTCACTTGGTCATACATTTAAATTTTGTACTGTTAATGTTAAGGATACTTATTATCCGACACTACTGAAATGAGGGACAGTCTTTTAAACCGTCTTACTATAAATACCACTTTTGTAGTAGGACTGAAATTAATTAAACATCTACATCAGTTTTTTATTTGCTTAATCAGGTTTAAAAAAGTGTGAGTTAATTTCCTGTATTGTAATATGCATGGTATGTGCTTAGGAAAAACAGCTCATTATCACAAGCAAACACCTGTCAGAGCACCTGACACATACCAGTCTGCCCACATGAAACTACCGTGACCTTTAAAGCATATAATATTAAAAAAAAACCTGTGGTCAACATTTTTCGATATCATGCAGATTAATTTTTAATAACTACAAGTACAAAATACTAGCATCGGACACAATGTTCTGATGTGTGGTTCAAGTAACTATGGAACATTTGTGGTCTGCTGTGGGGGCGAGTAATGCTGACAAAACCTCTGTAATGCTGTCCATAACTCATAAATATACTAAAAACCATGAGAGCATTCAGATGTAAAGATAAGTAGGCCGAGGATGTGAAAATGAAACCAGTCGTCACATGACACAATGACACTTCATAATTTTTTTTTACGATTTAATATCATATCAACATCAATGGCTATATTCATGGCAAAAATCAACAACAATTTAAATTACAATATCTGACACTAAACTAAATTATAAGGCAGTTTATCTGTGGAATTCTTGACTGTCCCCTCCGGGACTAAAGGGAAATTATTGCTGTATACTAAGAATGTCATATGGTCAGCTAGAGGGAATGACTGGTGCTTCCCAACAGAAAACTGAAAGCACTGAATGACTACTTGAAGCCTTTATCGAGCTCCACAGGGGTGTTAATACTAGTCAAATGTTCCATAAAGTAAATAAATAATTATTATTAATAATTAAACAAAAATAATTATTTAACAAAAATGAAATGAAGAAAGGCTTATCAATGATCTTCTTAATGAACAGCATAAAAACCACAATAAAAGACTAATATATTATATATGTGTGTGTGTGTGTGTGTGTGTGTGTGCATGTATGTAATGAAATGACTGAACTTTTTAAAATCTGAATTTCTCTTCACCTAAAAATTATAAAGACTTGTGAGAGTGCTGTCTGTGGCTTAGACCAGGGTGTACCTGCACATTGTCGATCTTAGACTTGGCGAGGAGGAGTTTTTTGTCATAATCTCTCTGTCTCTGTTCACGCTCTGCTTCAAGTTCAAGCACAGCCTTTTGGGAGTCAGCGAGCCGCTGCCTTAAGTCTGTGATCTATAAGAGGTAAAAAGTCAAACTGATTAAGGCTCATCTGACAGTGTGTTAGATTCATCAGTTAATAGGCCACACAAACACAAAATCTCAAGACCATTAGTTAATGAGCTGCCCTGAATGGGCAAAAACGTTGTATGTTGCAGTTTACTTTAATCTGCATTCCAGAGTGTGGCTTTACCAGAAGCTTGATAAGGGGACGTAATCTGTTTTATACTCATGTAATCTATTTTATGATAGAAAGAATGATTAAAAAAATAATAAACCACAAAAAAATGAAAACACAGCAATAAGAATAACAAAATAGAGTTGTTTTTGTTCCACTGTTCTAAGTTTAACACAAACCCCCCATGACGACAGAGGATGCGTGTAGAGAAATGCTTTTTTTCTATCCCTCTCTCTCTCTCTTTTCAGACCGAGCAGATGCAGAGATGCAACAGGCGTCACTATCTCTGGGCCGTGAGATCAAGCGGCTTTGCAACCTTGGCCAGCCCCTATGGCGAGCCACAACAGGAAGACAGTGGGTACGGGCGAGGTGAGGGAAATTCTGCCAGAGGTGTGACAGGAGGGGCTTGTGGTCTGATGTGCAACACTGTGACACACACAGAATTGCTTTCCATTCCTTTGCCCCAACAGCATTTCCACCGCCACACAAATGCAGTAACAAGGCCTGTCAGCAGCCTTCACGTTACACAGGAATCTCATGTGATGATTCATTTGGTTTAATCTCCCACTATTCACACACCTGCTGGTCGGACTAATTAAGCAATAGTTGTTTCTTAGTAAAGTGATTCATGTTTCTTAATGCGTTTTTTTTTTTTTTAAACTATCAATTAGGTGAGCCACAAACGTTACAAAACCAACTAGAACAACTATACATACATACATACATACATACATATATATATATATATATATATATATATATACATATATATATATATATATATATATATATATATATATATATATATACATATACATATATATATTATATATATATAATGTACCTTCTAGTTTATGCTATCATGTACCTTCTGCTCAAACTGTGCCTTCATTGAATTCACTGAATGTCCCACTGTTTGTTCACCTCCAGTACCTGAACAAGACCAAAGGCAAGAGTTGACACGACAGAGTCAAACAGGAAACTATGTCAGCAATAAAGCAAGCATAAAGAAAGCAGGGGACCTCCAGAAAGTTCTTACATCTTTCCTCTGTTTCTCCAGAATCTTGATCTTTTCTCTCTTACACCTCCGGATCACAAGTCTTAGATGGTGTTTTTTCCACAGCTTTACCAGACTATAATAATAATAATAATAAAAATAATAATAAAAAAATGAATGAGAATAATTAAAAACTGTATACTATACTATAATTATGCAGCCAACTACCAGTATTTCATTACCAAACCAACACTGATATGTTAACATTTTTAAACAAAAATAAACATTTAGGCTTACACAAAACTCTGATACATAAATGACAATGACAGAAATGATGACAAGTGAAAATCAAAAATAATTACTTCCGAATTAATGTGTTCATTTCATTTTTTATATTTAATATATTGGAATTTGTTTGTAAAACTTTTAAAACATTAAACCAAAAGACACTACAATATAATCCTTTGCTCTGCCCAGTAAAAAAAAGTGACAAATAAATCATTACCAAACCTGCATCCATCCTATATCTTTTCAGCAGAACTGAAACTCAGTATGAATGGTCTTTCCGTTTAAATGCCATAAAATATATCAAATCAAAACATTAGTTCATGACCAAGCAAAGTACAACAGAATTTTCCCATCATACTACAGTACAGTCTTTAGGTTGAGTCAGAGTGTAACACAATGACCATATTTATTGTTCGTCAATATTTAGTCATACCATGAAAAAAAGCCCACGAATGAGGAACTTAAACAGAAAGACCTTTGAGGAAGAGCAGTATTCAGAGCCAAAGTGGTATTCCCAAAACTAATCTAAGTGGCAAAAGTGACTCAATAAGAAGCCTCTCAATTTAGAAACTGGGGAGCAATTTGCACATTGGTTCTTTTTTTTCCTTTTTCTAAGAACTCCCACTGAAAGAGCTAACAAAAAAAGCAACTACACCGCAACATCACTGCTCTGAAAGGGAAATTGAAGACAAAAAAACCCAACACAAATTTAGAGCAGCACCAGGAATTCTATGGTGATGTCACCTAAGATTAAGAGGTTCATGGAAAAAAAGGCACACCTGCTGAGTCATGGTCATTTCCACCTTAGTTTTGGCCGTCTCTTCTTTTACTGGCTCCTCCTTCAGGCTTGGTTGCTCAATAGGTGCTCCCTGGGCTCCTCCGCTGACCTGCTCCTTCAATTTCAAATTCTCCTGCCTGTACAGAGTAAACAGAACCAAAATCAAAACTGGAAAACTGCAGGATTCTCTATTTGACACAATCAGAGAACAAGCATCTGATGGAAAGACCCCTCAGTTCCAGCACAGCAGGAAATACTGGGGCCCTTTATGATATTGTCAGTTTACTCACACTCACAGCAGCCTTTTTGCTTTATGTTGTTCCATGTGTAAATAAAATGATGAGTTTTTTTTTTTAACTGATGTAAATGTGAATTAAATTACCTCAGCTGTTCCAAATCGCGGTTACGGTACTGAAGGTCCTCCTCCATTTTTTTCCTAAGCTCGTTGTTTTCCTGTCTTAGCTGTTCACAGAGTGTCTACAGGTAAGAGCGAATTAAATTCAAAGCGAAAATTAAATTAAAAAGCAAATTAAATCAAACCTTGATTAATTTACATAACACAACTTAAAAGTCAATATAGTGGCCTAAACATCTCACCTGCAGGAGAGATGTTCTCTGTTCGTTCTTCTGGACCTTGGATGATAAGTGGTGGAATTCCACAGCCATACGACCCAGGTGAGCCAGTAGCTGGTTGGGATTGGACTCTTCGGCAAATACACTAAAAGAACTCTCCAGTCGCCGTAGTTGACTTGCCAGCTCCATATTCTCCTGTGGCAGGTGTATCACTCCAGCCTGGATTACGAAGGAGAATTTACTCAAGCAGCCTTCCCATAAGGATTACGTGTCACCTTTACTGTCAATATCTAGACTTCAACATCTTCCCAAAACACAAGAAAAGCACTGCGAAACCATAAACTGAAAGTGAAAAAAACCCTTAAACACCTCTATATAAGCATTTCCAGTTTTGCCAATTTGTCAACAAGAGTTTTTTGTAAATCTAACCAAAGAGGTATTCCATACACTGATACACATGAGTTTTTTTGGGTCTATCTGCATACTAACAAAATCCTGGAGTTTCCCTCTGAGTCACCCAAGGAACAGCTTCACACAGACACTTTGATTCATTATGATGAACAAATCCTTGATAAGGAAGGGCAGCAGAAAACAGCTGAGCAATTACTGTGCCTGGAATGTGTCACACATGACTTACATGCGTCGCACGATATGACAGAATACGGAATGTTTGAAACGGAGCAACAATCCAGCAAAATACACATTAGGTTCACACACGTGCTGAGCGACTGCAGCTGCCCAGGATTTCCTAACATCCCTAAAACTCACGGTCTGGGTTTCCGAGACGGTCTTCTCTTCCATATTCACCACCTCAAACTCAGATGAACTTTCCTGTAAACACAAGAAATCACAGCATTGCAACACTTGTTCTGACCGTCACATCGAATATCAAATCATAGAGAATTTACCCTTCACAAAGGTGGAAAACGACACGTAAAACTAGAATTTCCATTCACATTCGATTCATACCGCATGTTACGAAACAGTATGTTCACGTTGAACACAGCTTTGATGGGAATTGGGGATATATCACAACATGTGCATTGTGATATCCACAGACAATGTTAAGTCATAAAGGATATTTCACTTTTCAGGACAAATTAACCAGTAATTCACAAAACTGTTATAATCCTAGCATGAGATTTTCACAAAAGCATACTGTAATCCAACAAGTTATAATGTGTCATTTTTACACTATTAACTATTTTGACTTCAGATTGGATTCAAATTGACAGCAATTCATACAACTGAAGTTACATTACATCGCTGACTTAAGAGTTACAATGGTATCGTACTTATAGCATGTTTCCAAAAGTGTCAATAGAAGTGCTTACAGTTGCCTCTGGTTGTAAAGTATTTCCAGTTAAACAATCCCGAGATTCTTGTCTTTCTGTTGTAGGATGAGCGTGATGTTTTCCATGTCCTAGAGAAAGCCGCAATCACAAGATATCTGGATAAGAACAGGTCCCTCTGGTGTCAAACCTGTTTCGGACCTCACTCCATCAGAATAAATGATATAACTGTACCTTGTGTATCTGTCTGAATAGGGGCGCCCATGCACAGACTGGAGGCAAAGCTGGTTGTGGACGACTTCAGCACTTCGTTATCCCTCACCAGCTCCTCCACCCTCTTCCGAAGCTTGGCTGCTTCTGTCTGAGATTCCTCTAACAGGTCTCCTACCAGTCACGAGAAAGACAAACAATGAGCTACATGACATAAGCATGACAAAAAGAAGCTGCCCTGCCACAATTGTATGTCAAAAAACAGCAACAGCTGCTAAAAGCTGAAAATCCAGAATAGCTTCATTTTTGATCCAACTATTAACCTCTCAGTCCAAATTAGCAACACAAGATGCCAGTGAACTAATAATACATGAGTTCGATGACTCAGATACCCAGAATGAGCAACACGTAAGGCATTTAACTGCATGTAACCTCAACTTAGACACAGACAGATGGTGAAATTGAAAATACATAGGTGATATAAAATCTTCCCAGGTGGTTTGTATTAACCAAACCAGCCAGATCAATAAGGTTCTCGATTCACAAAAGGCATAAAAAATAAAATAGGTGGCAGTTTAGGGACCCTCACCTAAACTCTTCAGACCTTTCATTCTCTCTCTCAAAACGACGTTTTCCTCTAGCAGCTGTCTGTAGCTGAGGCTGCTGGCCTCGTCTTTCACCTGGCAATCGCTCCCACCGGGGTCATAGATGCGATATGGGCCTTTTCCCTCCATCAGTCACCCCCGTCACTTACCAAACATGTTTCCCTGTGCTAAAACAAAGAAATCAGGTGGTCATTCATGTGCGTGCACTGGACAGACAGGTTAAACAAAACTCTCAGACTAGCACTGTAACATGAACTGACAGCGTGGAAGCGCGTAAAAAATTATCGATTTGCAATTCAAAGAGAGGCATTTGAATAATGGCATCTTGGGGATTTCTCTTCGCCTATTTCAAGACACGATGATTTGAATGCACATCTTTGATATCATAACGAAATGTGTCACAGCAGTCATTAAGATATTCTAAAACCGTTTATGATTTTCCCATCGGCTTTAATAAATCAGTCAACCGAGACCAGCATAAATCTTCACTTCCATAAAACCACGACCAGAGACATTTCCACTAAGTGACAGGTCAAACCAGCAGCCAAACAAAGGAATAATCATGTGACACCAGGCGACATCTCGTACCCTAGTAAGACAATTTCTTCAAAAACAACGTCTCTAAAAAACACCAAATACAGCTACCTACCTTTACAGCAACTGTAAACCAAAGCAAATCTAAAAGTAAACCCTTTCACTTTCCTTTCCATGACAAGACCCGTTTAAATAGTCGACCTCGCGCTGATAGCTGATCTTAGCCCGGAGGAAACCTTATCTAGAGGATCATGTTTATTTCTAATCCCCTCCGAGCTCTTAATCAACAGCTCTCGAATGTCTTCGCTTAACAATACGACCTCAAACAGAAACAGTATGGAAACCTTGAGCATATATTAAGAATGAGCCGAAACCCCCTACCCACACAAGGTCAAAGCCAACGTATTTTGTATTCTAAATAAATGACTCACTTTCAAAACAAATATATGATGCTATTAGCTTAGCATCCGGCTAACAGCAGGTGATGTGTTTACCACGCTAGCAGACAAAAGCTTTCACGCTAGCTCTCCCTAAAACCACAAACAGCACCTAAATACGCTCGATAATGTCACAGCAGATGATAAAACGCAGCGGCCGCGCGATAACATTTATACATACCTGTATTTTATCCCTAGTTTTTTTGCTTTTAATCAAAAGAGGAGCTCTTTCTGTACCTTGACGGAGACTCGTCTTTGATCGGCCGAAGGTTTGCGGAAGTGGTTCGCGACGCGAGCTGGGAAATTCCGCAGATGTAAACAGAGCCGCGTTCACTCTAGTGATGGGAAGTCCGACTCATTTCCGCGAATCAGTTCATTCAAACGGTTCGTTTGAGAGAACTCATTTCAGTAATTCTTTCACGTCAGAACGTAATTGCGCCATCATGTGGTCCCTTATTATTACACGATACGAAACGTCCGAATAAAGATTTTGTCATGTATTACACGTTTTTCTAGATCTTCAATCGTTCATTTAGAACACAAAAATAATTTAATTTAACAACAGGCCTAATAAAAGCCAGATGTTTGCGCACGCTTTATTAAAATGCGCCCAAAGCAGGTTATTTAACAAATTTATTCCCAGTCTTTTAACATATATCATATGAGAAAAATCCGGACAGTCCGACTCGCTCATCGTTTCATGGATCTTTACGAATCAATTCTCATCACGATCCGCTGGAATCGGTTCAGTACAATTCGTAAAATAACTGTTCTGAATTATTGTGAACCGGTTCAACCGATTCACGATAAAGATCCGACTCAAATGAACAATTCTTTCAAGAAACAGTCATTGTTCGTTCGTTCGTTGTCACACGTTCGTAAATTAGTAATATAATGATTTAGTGTCTGCACTATATCTGTGACTGAGCTCATATAAACTATTTTTGAAAACATGGCTCGGCTTCACATATGATTAACTTTAAATGATTCGTTTAAACGATTTGCCTGCTTTTCATTTGCCGTTATTGTTTTACTGCACTGGTTCTTCTTATGTTTATGAAACGTTCATAATCAAACACCACCAAAACAAATCATTTTTTTAGTGGTTCGTAACAGGATACAATACAAACACAGCCTATGTGACTGTAGTTTACATGTGTGGGTAGGCAGAATATAGTCAATATTAGAACGTATTTCTCATATTTAATAATAAAAAGAAATCGCAAGGCATCCTCTAGGTAGCCTACTCTTTAATTTACAGATTTACAGTAGGCCCACTTACTACAGTGATAATTCAAATAAAGTAAACAAACACACAATGGCGCAGACACACAAAATCCACTTTATCATAAAATTTATTGACAAATCAAGCAGTTTTATAAAGAATAAGCATCTAATTGTATAATTGTTTTTGACCCACATATGCAGTATACAGCGACCTAATGGTGATTCAGAGGTCTGTCATACTTACTCATTCCGGTGTGAGTTATCTTGAAAACTTTAATCAGTACTGCAGGAACTAAATTGGTTGTCTCAGCTGTTCTAAACCCCATTAGTTATTCTGAAAAAAAAAAAATAGTAATAAAAAAAAGTACTATACTCAGTTCTGTACTCAACTCATTCAGTCTGAGTATGCAAATAAAAAAGGCTTATTAAGAAATGATGAAATTCACGTCAAAGAATGAGACTTTGCATTGGGTAACAGACAAGTTGTCGTTATTGGCCAATTCTGGAAGTTAAACAATTATAAGAAAATTACACATTATCTGCATGCTCATAGCATAAAAAACTACCACGGTTTGATGTACAGTATACATATTTAATTATGAGAAATATAAGTATTAGAAAATATTTCGAAAGTGCTGTCCTTGCAATTTGAAACATGCTTGGCATATTAGGATTTTTTCTGTCAAAATATTCCACAGTTTACACAACAGCCCACTGACAGGAAAAAGCTGTCAGGGGTTGTGAATTTATGAGAATTTGTTTCCAATTATAAAGAGATGGTCTAGTTAATTAAAGGAACTCTTTGGGTTTGTAATTTTCAGCATGTTTCCAAGATACCGTTATTGAAAACAGTAAATTAAGCTCGTTGTGGAAGTAAATACATGGATGGATGGTTTTTTTATGACCCTTGAGGTTAACTTCAGGAAAATGAATTAATCGTAAGCATTACAGTATTCTCCAGCAGTTTAAAAAAAAAACATACTATTTCTTCCCTTTGTTCATGTAACCATATCCAACATGCTCTATGTTGAAGTTCATTACATTTTACAATCAGTGCAAAAAACCAATGCACATGCAATGAATCAGAATCAGAATCAGCCATATACAAGCTTTTTTATCCTACAAGTTCAGTTTCCATCATTACAACACATATAACAAAATTTATTTGCAAATTTAATGCAAATTAAGTTCTACAACACTTTTTTGTATCATTGAAAATAAAGGGGGACATCTTGTGGAAATTTACCACTGTGGTATTAAAGATTAACATCACTTACATACTCAATTCTGCCACATATCTGTGTGATCTAAATATATTTAATGATAACTATAAGTGGTTAAAATAAATAATACAAAACAAAAATTAAGAACACTTGTAATGATTTATTTAAATAATGGAGGTTAACAGTCAATAAAGCTAAAAACTTGCATTACTCCAATTTGAAAGCACAACACATGCTTTTAGTTAAGAATGCATAAATAGATCACTTTTAATCAGACTTCCTTTGAAATTACAATCAATATCATCATCAAAAATAAATGCCCTTTCATCACAGCTTTTATGGAAATCCAAATTTACTGATTAACTGATATAATATACCATTTTTATCCAAGCTTTAAAAAAGATAGTTATTTTCTCGCTATTAATAATACAAATAATAAAAAAAACATGGTACAATTACTCACCTACACATTATACTTGTGTCCGAGAGGCGTTTTTTAAGGAAACTGGTGGCAATGGGGGAAGCGTTTGCTGTGTTTTTAAACAGAAGGGGGAATTCCCACATAGTGAAAGGCCCTGATATTTTTTTAGCTCAAAAGTGGGACCTGGTATGCGTCCAGGAACTTGAGACAGCTCAGCTAAGTGTTACCAGACAACAGATACATTTTATAGTAACATAACATATTTTGACTGCTTGCAATGGCATAAGTATGTTGTAAATAGGAGCAAAAGATTGCTGCATAAAATTATTTATAGTACCTTCAAAAATCTACGGTTTAATACATGATCATTATAATACGGCATCAGTCTACACGCGTTTGCCTTAGAAATTGTCCCATAATTAAAGCTCAAGAAAGATTAAAGTTCGATAAATGAGTTTAATTGCATTTTCGTTGTTTTTCAAAAGCTTCTAAACAACTAAAAATTACACACCAAAAAGTGCACCGACGAAAAAAATGTTTCCTTTCTCAAAATGAACAGAGAGCGCACTTAGAAATGAATTCATGTTGTTAAAGTTGGGTCTGCATAGTAAACCTTTGTTACCTCTGACATTAAGCATCCCGCAACGCCCTGGATAGTTTAGTTTTGTCTTGCTTTTGCATGTGCAACTGTTCACACACAGTCGAAAATATCATTATGATCACGTATATGCTGTTTTGTTCTGAGTTTAACAATGTTATTGCTATTGCAGACATCATCAATGGTGACTGGGATGTTGGTCTACTTGCAGGGGATTTCCTAGCCCCACAAGTTTTTTTCTTCTTTCCTCTTTTAACTAAAGATGGCTTGACAACAGCTGCGCTCACACAAAGACAAGTCTGCACACACACACACACACACACACAAAACAGACGCGTGTATGCACACATACACATAGCTGCAGACAAGAGTGTAATGAATCGATGGTTTGAAGGCTCGTTTTTTGACATAGGAAGGCTGTTGTACAGAAAAAACCCCATCAATGCTTCTACTCACACCCTGAAATAAACAGATGACAATACTGTTGCTGTCCGCTATCTGCTATCTGAGAAACCTCTCTTCACTGGTGACAAGCCCAAGAAAACAGAAAATGTGTTGAAATAGGCTACATTTCTCAAAAAAAAAAAACTCTTCAAAATTAAGGTGTGATGTGCATCAAGAAATCCAAGAAATGCAATGCATTCGGGGAAGACATTTATGCACGTATGCATGTATCAAATGTTCTCCATTTTTAGAGTCATTATGCTTTTTTTAATCAACATCATAATGCATGATTTGCCTTTGATGAAATCTACAGAACATCAAATATCACATTTACCATCTGCAGTTTATAACCAGTTTATTTCCTATTCAGAACAGAGTTGCATAGATTACAACAGGAGGGAGTTTCCTTATGTGGTGCATTTGTAATGTAAATAAAGTTAATGACTGATCTCCGTGAATCAGCTATTCAGACCACTGAATAAAATAAGGACGCAAGAAATAGCCTCTGCTGAAAAAAATCCTGGACTTTTAAGGTAGAAGAGTTAAATAAATATTCTTAACTTTTAAAAATGAGCAAAAGTTTGTCCCGTATCTTTTGTTGTCAACAGGAAATTACTTTGTCACCGGTAATAAAAATCTACATAGAATAAAAATAAATATATGACCCACTCTACATAAAAATAATGATTTTTCCCTAAGTGTGCATAAACATCTATTAATGAATAATAGTGAATTATCGGCTGTTTAGATCATAAAAACATCATTAATAATTGAAATAATAACTACACTGGTGTCAACAATGTTCAGTTTATTATAATAATGTGCTGCAGTTTTGTCCCCTGCTGCTTAAAATGCTAGAAAGCAAGACTGATTGGTTTTTGCAATCATCAGCTGAAAAAAAAATATTCTGAAAGTGAGTAATATCTAGCAATATCTTTCCTTCTGTGCTATTATCATAATAGTTGTGGTTTGAAGTATATTCTTTTAAATTCAGAACAATTTTTAAAACAATGTATTTTCGCTATAATCATCATTCATGGAGTGAGTGAGTTTTAAAAAACAAATTTGGCAGTTTTCCTGTTCAGCCTACAGTATGTCATAATATTAATTGCATAATTGTGCATAATTTCAATAATTGCAATTCATTGTCTATTGCAGTGTTTCCCAACCCTGTTCCCGGAGGCACACCAACACTACACATTTTCTAACTTTTCCTAATAAAACACACCTGATTCAACTCATCAGCATGTTAGTAGGGAATTCAGGACCAAAAATATAGTCAGATATCAGTAATCTGTGTGACCAACTTAAACCTGTGGCATTATCTGTGTGGATTCATGTTGAAATGCCCATGAAAGCTCATGAATGTGACCAGGCTTGAAGCAACTTACTGTTGTATGAAAAAAATTGCACGTACGCACATCCAAAGCATCTTGGCTGGGTGCAAGATCCAAAAAAACATCAAATAAAAGCTGAAATGTTGCTACTTTTACCTTTTTCTAAATCGATGGAGAATGACAGCACAGATCTTTTTTTGTATTGTTTACTTCCGTATGATCAACAATTTTGGTATTTTGTTCAGAAGCACATCACCACATTCTGTACTAGATTTAAATCAACATTTGGTATTAAAACACAAGATCGGTGTCCATCTAACACAAACTCAAACACGATCACGTGTCACTTTTATTTCTAGGGTGATCAATTTAAACAGGATGTTGGGTAACAAATAAAGCACTAGTAGAACGGTAACAACTTAAAAGTGCTTTTAACTGTAAAAAAAAAAATATTTACGATTTCAGAAAATGGGACAAGGTGTGGCTTCTGCGAAGGTCATTAGCTTTGGCATAGGCATGGCAGCAGCAGCAAAGGGCATAAAGACTGGAAGTTGGATAGCATCTCTCAAACAACGAATGGGAACACAGTGTACTGGTTACTTGGCATGAATATGCTGTGTGACACATCCCAGACGACGGGCAATGTTCTAGTCCTCACCTCCACAGAGAATCAAAAGGGTTTTACGATAGTCTCCTGATGTGTCACCCTGAGAAAATAATAATACGAATTGATCAGACCAAACATTTTGAAATAAAGCATAAAAAAAACACACCCGATAAGTTGGGAGTGTACATCATAATCATATCAGTGGAAGTTTGGTATTGCATAACGATATTAAGCCTTTATGAAATTCACTGCATTACGTAATTGCCGAGCATTTGTTTAATCTTTCATAATAATTATATGAGCAGTGAGAGCAACAGATCACTTTTCTTCCTTCGTAGTCTAAAGTGCATTTCCATGGAAATAATGTTTGCAAACGCAAATGAAAATGTTATAAAACCATGCAATTCTGCAAAACAATGAATCTAATCGGGAGATCTTTTGACACACAACTTAAAAACACACACAGAGAGACTTGTTCTCAGCATGCTTTATCTGCGAGCATCTAAAAAGAAATCATGCTGTTATTTGGGATTTTAAATTTAAATGGAGCGTTAGGTTGTTCCAGTGGGTTCATTTGCACACCGGCCCAACTGATAGCATAGCAAGCCCCAAAAGACATAAACAAAAGACATAAAATTTATAATTTAGTGTTCTTATTGATCTCTTAAGGGAGTTTTGACTACAGAGCCAGTATAGACCTGTTATTGAACACTTCCTGTCTCCGTTCTCTCGACCAATCAGATTCAGCACACTGAGAGGAAGTCAAGCATGCAGGGGAAATTCCTAAACAGCTGAGTCGAGCGAGTACACCGCAGGAACCTGTCAAACACTCTGTTCCCCTCGACTTAACCAAAAGAGGATGTGCAACGCCTACAGTAAGACAAAACACAATATCTACACAACTCTCTTTTAAATTCACTACCGTCCCATCGCACCGGTAACACATGCACAAATGCATGCAGTATGTATGAGAAGGAGCACACAACTTACAACGAGCGTCTCTACCTGGATGAATTCATGCAGAGAAGCGTCATGAGTCTCCTTGAATTCTTTGCGGATGTTGAAGAGGTCAATCTCGGATCGGGACACCATGATACGGATGAGAGCCCTGTCGTCTGTTCCCAGGCCCTGCAGGGAAAGTCACAGCGCTTAGGAAACTCTGGCCTGACCGCTGATCTGTGAGATGCTTATGAAGCAAAGCATCAGCAATAGTGCAGATGCTCATCACAGGGCCTGTGACTCATAATCGAGCCTGAGAACCATCGCTGGCACAGATACTCTCTCATCAGATGAGCTCTACATGACTGTTGCTTTACACAAGTGTGTTTAGCCCACAAAAACTAAGACCAAAAACATGTTTCATTTTAGAGTGAGCGACTTACTCAGTAAAGCATGATTTTAATCAGTGTCTGCAATTCACTCAAAGCAAAGATTTTACTCAGAGACTTAATTGGGTCCTCAGTTATGTTTTATTTCAGCATCAACTCAAAAGTTCCCCTTTGAAATAGTAAGATTGGGAATAGTAGCTATAATATGAAATTATTACAATGTCTGCTGAACTCCAGACTACCGTTGAGTGAGAACAAGTATCTCCATTTGATTCCACTTTCACAGGCAGCATTGAAACACTTTAGATATTAAAGAGACTAAAAGCACTTCTTAAGCACTTTGAGTTGATTGATGTCATGTTCCTGACCTACATCAGCCATTTAAGTTTGGTCCTTCTGCTCAGAAACAGATGTTGAGGGAAGTGTATTACATAACAATGCACTTTTACCTTCATGGCTTTGTACAATCGGTCAGCAAAGTAAGATGGCTGATTCTTCACACTCCGCACTGGAAAATATACACATGTAATTTCTGTTTTTTAGAAGACTGTTTTTTTTGTATGTAAAACATGTGACTGCAAATGTCACTGCTCACTGATGTAATTGTTAAAGTCATATCATGCACCATTTATAATGTTAGTCAAGATTTTGTGTTAGAAAGTCATAATTGAATCATTTTTAAGACTTTAAGAAGACCTCTTCACATATAAGTTGAGTAGCAGTTTTATGTCTTTTTATGAACATTAATCAGACACCATACTGAATTTATTAAAGATGAAAATAAGGCTGTGAAGCTCAGACTTGCAGTCTTTACAGACGAACACTCGTTCGTTCCTATATCATGTCATTTTCACAATTCTCAACTTTCTCAAACTGTTTTATGGTGTCTCTGTCTACTGAATTGTTTTCAGAAAGATGCTTCATCAGCTGAACAATTGGTATTTAAATAACATTACAATCCATTAAATCACTCACAGCGTTAAAATAAAAATGGTGCTACCCTAAGTGTTGTCATTGTTAACTAAAAGTAAGTCTACAACTAGAAATGGTTTTGTCAGTTGAAATAAAGTAAAATTATATATATATTTTTTTATTTAATTTAATTTTTTTTGATAGTGTGCTCAAATTCATTGATGATATTACTCCTGTATTAGTAAAAATAATATAAAATAAAAAAGTGTTTTCCTGATGCTTGGTCAGTGTCCTGACAAAAATCTTACCAATAGCAAACATGGCATTTTTTACGTCTCCTGACATCTCCTTCTTTATAATCTGTTCAATATCTCTGTTGCTGCACCTCACAAATTCCTGGAACACTGGAGGAGATAGCAAATGTTGGCTGGAGCACCCATAAAAACATGTATTAGCACGTGTACCAGAAGCAAACATGAGTTTGCATTACCTCTCCTCAGGTGCGGAAAACTCCTTGTGCACAGAATACTCATGAACTTGTCTTCCATGTCACCAGAATCTGCATTGCATGCATCTGCCAGTTCCTTAAATTAAACAGAAAAATGTAATCTTATGATAATACTCTAGAATTACCTTTACGCTTGGTAAACAAAAGACAAATTACTTGGGCATCTTCCAAGGCCCTGGCCATGTCCGCTGGGTCCTCCTCACGGGCTCCCTGACAAACACCATCAGATTGACGTAAAATATGAGTTTATAAAGCACAAAGTATGACATGTGAGTCAGAGTTTGGATGCAAGAACTGTGTAGATGTACCTGTGCCAAAGATATCAAGATCCGTTTGAAATGCCCAGACGTATCTGATGCGATGGCGTCCTCCAAACTTTTTTTATAGCCTATGTACAAGACAGTTAATATATATGGGTAAACATAAAGTGATGAATAGTCTAAATAAATAATTGTTCAAACTGTAGTAAATACCACATCAGAAAGACTTTTTATCTCTGTTTAGCCTAGATAAATTGCGCCGCCTGCTGGACAATTCAAGTTTTTTAGTTACCATTCTGATAGGCAGAACACAAATCCTGAATCTCTTGGTTGCTCCTAGTGGCCAAGATTTCAATCAATGCATGTTCATCAGTCCCTGCGCCCTATTAAAAAAACAATCATTTATTTAAGCAGAAATATATATTTTATGCCAAACTGCTTTAGAATAATATATGTAAACTCATGCATATCATTAAAGTACTGCTTTTAATATCCTATTTTACTAACCCCGTGAAACTAAACATGAAAGCAACATTGGCAAACAAACAGTCCTTGTAAAAGGGACTTTGACCTCTGCTCTAGTTTGGACAGGTCACTGTGGACCTCAGTAAGCAAATAAAGACAGAGGTTAAAAAGCAAAAGCAGGTCGAACTACTTATATGATGAAACAGCCTTTTCCAAGACTCAAATAAGATTTTAGATTGGTCCCATCATGCTTTTACAAATGTATTCTCTGTACCTCCATGGCTTTCTTCATCATCTTAGCGTCAAACTCTGCTGGAGTCATCATGAGACCGAGGATGAGTCTTTGGAGGTTTTTGGACAGTTCTGATTTTAAGTCAGCCATGAGATCCTGATAAAAAAAACTGTATAAATCAGCCAAATACCAAATGCATAAACATTTAAAGGAACCGCGGTAATATAATCTGTTCTGTTAAAAATTCTAGGGCAGTGTCGTACCCGTCCCAAAAGAGATTTAAAAGTCTGTCTGATCTCCTGTCTCTGTGCATTGCTTCTTTGTGCCACAATGTCAATAATTGTATCTTCATCAGTTCCTGAAAAATAACAGGAAATCATTCATTACATTTTGCAACTCTTTGGCTTACGCATACTGTTATCCAGAACACGCTGTGTTTTTACTCACCAAATCCCTTCATTGCTTTTCTCAGGGCTTGAGCATCACTCGCAGGGTCGAAATTTTGATACGGTCGCACAGTTCCTCTTAACTAGTGATGGGTAGGAAAGACAAAACGATACACTTATACCTTAAAATTGACATGCACGCATTGATAACATTGATCTATCAGTGCATATTTGTTAAACTGATTAACAGCAGCCAAGCACACATACGGACACACTGAAATCTGTGAGATTGGTGTGACACTGAACTGAGTGACTGGAAAAGTGTTAAAGGAACTGGCAGCAAATCAAGACTCTGATTAGCAAATTGAGTGGCATTCGGATGCTATCTGTGCACAGACAAAAGCTCTGCTGTATGTTCAGGGTGCATGACACAGTACTCTAGCTCGGCCGGTGCAGAGGGTAACACAATGCTTGCTGCTGAGAAAAAAACACGGGGAGGCTCCAACCTGAACTCTGGTCATGGCGCTGATTTCCCACATCTTGTAGGCAATCTGTGCAGCCTCTGGGAAGAACTCCTGCAATACTGAGAAACAAAAGCTCTTTAGCTTTTTGCGTTGACAAAATAACAATGTGTGGATTGAGGGCTTGACAAAAACAAAATAGCTTCAATTCTTGATCCCTGGCCCTGACTCGATGAAATCTGCGAGAAAATCTAATCATATAATATAGTATGTTAATATGGAGGTACTGTATATAAATACATTACTGTTTGAAAGTTTGGGGTCAAGGATGCATAAAATTAATTAAAATTCTATTCATTGCTATTGATAAAAAATGCATCATAGCTTTCACAAAAATATTAAACAGCACTGTTTTCAAAATTGATAATCATAATAATTGCATTCAAAATAACAAAAAAATAAATATACATGTAATAAATAAAACGAGAATATACATGCAAATATATTACAAATAATAGTATTATTTTTTATATATTTACATGTGTGTATATGTAAATATTTATGAATGTAATTGATATTATATAAAACATAATTTGTTTTCTGAAATATATGCATGCATGGGTATGTATTTATATATACGTAATAAATAAACACAGAACACAAATATATACTATGTAATTACGATAAAGTTTTTGATAGCACTAATAGAAAATCATTTCTTATTTCTATTGAAAACTGTTAATAATACAAATCTTGTCCTGTTTTATGATGGACCAATGTCTCCCTCTACTGATTGTTCATAATTACTGCAAAAATGAACTAGATTTGTGATTTCCGCGCCACTACAATCATTAAATAAAATTTACATAATAATCACTTTTTTTGAGAGGAATCTTCCTTTGAATGGCTCACTTACAGTTATCTCTGCATGCAAAGTTTTTAAATGTTTAAATGAAAACTGTTTACTCATCATCTCCTCCACACAGTTTCAACAGGGTGCGCTTGTAATCTCCGGAAGTGTCATCCTGTTGGGTTAACAAAATATATTATTTACAATTTTACAGATTTTATGATTTTGATGTGTTTGTGTATATGCACCTGAATCATGCTGTACAGAGATTTCTCATAGCGCAGTCTGAAGCACTCTCTGATGTCCAGCATATCAATCTCAGAGCGGCAGACCATGATGCGGATCAGAGTGTTATCAGCCGTGCCCAGTCCCTGCAGACAGATGGGAAAAGAGACAAAGCATTGATAAAAGCCTTGAGAATTGCAATTTCACTCCATTACAATTCACTACCTTCATGGATTTGTAAAGGCGTTTGGCGAAGAACATGGGCCTACTCCTGATGCACTGAACTACGGGAGATAAACAAAAAAACCTATCTTAGAGAAAGTGCAGCAGTGAGCTATCAGGTATTGATTGCATGGCGTCAAAGCTTACCGACAGCCAACATCAGTCTTTCAAAGTCCCCGGAGAGCTCGCTCTTAATACTGTCCTCAATAGACTTCTCAGCAATTTTCTGGTATTCATCAAATACTGAAAAACAATTATATATTTGCTATTACGTCACACAGAATTTATCCGTGTTACAGTGGGTAATCCGAATATTGCACTAAATCTTAACCATTAATAATCTAAATTCATTAACAATCATAAAATTGCACAGCGGTGCATCTTGCATAATCACACGTCATTTAGGTCAATGCGCAGTGCTTTTGTGTCATGTTATTGAAAGCAGCAACCTGATGGTCAGATCAGAGTGCTGCAGACACAGAAGAGACACTGTGTAGTGGAGGAGGGGTGCTAGTCAGCAGAAATGTCCAGTGTCTAGTGTGTGGCTGCGGTTCTCATACCCAACTGCAAATGGGTCACACTCCGGTTTCCCAGCAGCATGATGAATTTGGCCTCGTCTGTGCCCCACTGTGCCTCTCCTGCGTCATACAGGTCCTACAGTAAGATTACACAATCATTCGTTCAGGATGCAAGTCAGGAGGTCAAAAACACACTTTCTAAGTTGCATGGTAGGGTGTTCTAGTATGCTACCTAGTTTTTCTGTTGCCTTTATGTACTAAATAAGTAAATAAGCATAGCATGTTCAGTTATGTTTATTTTCTTTATGTAAGAAGAAAGACAGTGTAGAGTAATACACTCATTGTAAATAATATTTGACCACAGAAGGTCACAATCGACTAATCAGAATCAATGTAATAGTGATTTTTGCAGTATCAATTATGATATGTTTGAAACAAATGGTCATTTTTGGATAGTTCTAAGTCTAATATTCTAATGTTCAAACTCACTTGAGCATCTTCCTCCACAAGGTCTTCACTAACAACATCATCTTCCTCTCTGGTCCCCTAAGAACAAGGCAATCACCATTATTTAAAAAAGATTATTACTAAACTGTAATGTAAAATATATATTTTTTAAAACGTAAAAATGACTGATCTACAATTAACTGACACAGATCCTGGATTTCCCAAAAAACATGCATGCTGCTTTAAAATCATAAATATACCTTTTTTATATAAGTATACATCAACATTTATAAGATTTGACTCACCTGAAGCAAAACAACCAGCATCTTCTTAAAATGCCCAGATGTGTCCCCTATAACATCCTCTTCAAGGTCTCTCCCATATGCTGTAAATACAATCACAGAGTCAAGTGTTGCATCAGTTTGGAATAATCTCTGATTTCTTGTTAACTTGTGTAAAAAAAAAAACTCACCATCTTTGTATGCTGCCACCAAATTATGAATCTGCTCATTGGTTCTTGAAGCGAGAATTTCAATCAAACATTTCTCATCTGTTCCCGCTCCCTTTAAAGCACAGCAAGAAGGTTCATTACTGAGCACAAATCACATGTTCTCTCTCTTTAATTTGTATTTGTCTATTTGTAAAGCATAATGTATAGTCAGCTAGTATAATTATTTAGAGGTATATGAGTGCAGTTGCTTACAATAAAGATAAATTCCAGTACATATATGTATATGTTTTCAAATAAGAGAAGAGTATTTTGTCATATAGGACAGCGTTAGTATTGCACACCATGCAGTCTTTTGTGGTAACAAGGCATTTGCAGAAAGCAGTTAAAATTAAGTTAAGTAGAAATAAAGTAGGTACTATATCTGAGATTAAAAAATCTATTTCTTTTCCAAGTGTATAGTCAGTTTTCTATTACTGAAGACTCACTAAAAAAAGAAAGGTAACACTTTATTTTAAGGTGTCATAATACAGAGCAATTACCTAATTAGGTACTTGCATGAAATAAAATGCACTTATCATGTAAATAAGTTATGCAGATGTAACAGGCAGTTACTGTTACACATATGCAACAGATCGAGTCTGTTACACAGGTAATTAAACTTAAGTACAAACTTGATAAGCTTTATTTTAAGCAGCTTATGCCTGAGTAATATTCTGTATTTTTGATGTAATTAGAAAGGAAATACATGCATTTAAGCTGTGTAATAATTGGTTAAATCAAACTAAAGTGCAGGTGTGCTGTATAGATACACATGAAGTACACTTAAGTACAGTCTTGTTACACTTCATTTTAAGTAGCTTATGCCCGTGTAACATTCTGTCATTTTAATGTAATTAGAAATGTATTACATGTATTTACGCACATATAATTACAAACTGTAAGTACAAACTGTTCCATAACTTGGTTACATGGTAAGTACATTTTGTTTTATGTAAGTACAACGACTACTGCTAAGTACTTACTAGGTAATTACTCTGTAATTTGGACACCTTAAAATAAAGTGTTACCGAAAGAACTAGCCCATTACCATTGAATTAATTATGGAAAATCACTTACCGAATCCTAACGATAGCAACAGCAAAACACAGGAAGAAATTCACAGGACAAAACGTGCAATGAATGACAGAGAATATAGCCGATGTTGTAATTGGTCTTTTAATGAACGATGCTTAGAGATAAGGTTATTGAGGTTATTGACAGATAAAGTATAGACCATACATCATGTAGTCCTTTTGTTATATCGAAGTAAATTCTCTTCATAATTAAATATATTTTCAGGAAATATTAACACATCTACCTGAATATAAGCCATGCATTTGAAAAGGTTATTTCAGTGCGATTCCAGCAGCTTTCATCAGATTCCATCCAGATCCTTACATACCTTAATGGCATCCTTGATTTCTTTGGCATCATGATAGGCTGGAGGTCTCATCAAACCCACAATCAGACGTTCAAACTTGCCTGTAAGCTCGTATTTCAGATCGTCGATTAAATCCTGTAAAAATAACCTATTTTTGATGAAGTGCATTTTGTCTTTTATGCATTTGCTGAATGCTAGCCAGAGATTTTCCAGTACCTTCCCATACTGTGATTTGTAGGCGGCACGGATCTCCTGCCTCTGAGCATTGCTTCGTGAGGTAATCAGGTCTAAGATGGCCTCCTTGTCACTTCCTATGACACAAAAGAGAATATTTTATTAGTGATCATATGGACATATCCCAGCAGCCACTGGCTTCATATTTTACATCTATCCAGGAGTCCTAAAACTCACCAAAGCCTTTCATGGCATTATACAGGGCCTCTGCATCACTGCCTGCATCAAAGTCAGGTTCATCTGCAATTGTACCTCTGAATTCCTATAACAAAAGTAATAAATGTCTAGTTGTCTTGACTGAAAGATGAAGTCCGAGATTTGTTAAGAGATTCATTTTATCAAACCTAATGAATAATAAACATTCAAAATGTTTTCTTTCCACATTACACAATTACTTGAAGCAAAACTGCATACAACATTATGACTTGTAAATATATCTTGAATCAGCATAAATTTTGTTTTATGCTTAAACAAGAAAATCTAGTAATTCAGTACCTTTTATTGTGAAATATTACACTTCATACAATATTTTTGTTATATATCCTTGTGTTGGCAATGCAAAATTTTCAGCAACATTACTCCATTCTTTGGGGTCATATGATCCTTCGGAAATCATTCTAATACATTAATGTGGTGCTCAACAAACAATTCTTCCTATTATCAATGTTAGATATGTTTTATTTTTTAAAAGATTTATTCATCTTGTTTTAAGGATGTTTTACTGACAACAATTACTTTTGCAGTACATTTAGATGTCTTTTACAGACTCAAAAATGTATTTTAAGCTGCCCGTGGGTGGGACAGGCTACATGTGTTTATATAATTCCAAAATGTAATTTTACACCATCATTCAGACTCTCCCTCGTCTGGCCTTTAGTCCAAACCCAGGCGGGACTATAGAGTGGACAGCTGACACCTGTCAGTGCAGTACTCCTGTGTTATGGTCAGCAGCAAAAGTCATACAGAAAGCCTGTATGCGACTTGAATGTCAGTAACCTTACACTTTCAGCCCTACTGAATCTATAGAAGCATCGTTCTCCTTCAGAGAGCAGCAGACCTCACATCTGACAGGGCATAAATGCTACATGACGGTGCATTTTCCCCATTGCATTGGCTTTGTTGGTGTGGGTTAGCAAGGCACGGAGCCAGAGTCCTCCCCCTCATGCTTCTGTGCACATGCTCAAGGCCTCTCCAGCAGCTATCACTCAACACAGCAGCTGTAGGATTCCACGTCTACAGCAACAGACCCCTAGCAACACCGATTTCGGTAAACAAACATCCGGCCAAGCGCACTTCTGCAATATTATAAGAAATGCTTTACGTCATCTAGTGTAGTGGCAAGCAGTTTCTTACATTTTTAGAAAACATGTCATTGAGAAAGCTTCGGAAACATAGTAAGTTTTTCAGCTACATTAGGAAGAAAACAGCGAAATATAACTGATTAGCGTACAAACTAACAATCGAAATGACATTTTCTGGCGAACAAATTTGAAATGTTATCTCTACACATTGACGGCAAGCATAATGTAAACCATCTATTTCTACTGTTTTATTCTGCATTTGTACATTTTGAGCACTCACAAAAGTAATAGCTCACCCCTCGCCAATAATCTGCATAATTTGAGATTATTATTTATGAGCGTAGCACAAACAAGGTTTAGTACTTAGGGTTAGAGGTTTATTCAGATCCCTAATCCTAGTAATAGCGAAAGCAATAGCAATGCTAAATTTTACAAGCCTCAATAACACGTAATGAATTATTAGTGAGCTTTTTGCTACCACTTATTTAAAAAAAAATAGGTAAAATATAGAGAATGAAAATATAACAGAAAAATGAGACTACTGAGCCACCACGTGTCTACAGGCAGCATTATGGTGTTCACAACAGATCTAATTTTTTAATGAGCAACTCATTGACCTCTGAGATTTCAAAAAGAAAACTGATATTCTATACTCTCTGAAATACAATAGATGGAAAACGAGATTGGTTACCATGCGAAAAGAGGCAGAGGTCATGTCTTTGTTGCCATTTTTCTAACTACATGTTCAAAATGCAAACACCGCATCAACATGTTGCAAGAAGAGGTTTTGGCTTACTTTGCCCATGTTTGATCAGTTACTAGTTGTCAGTGGAATGATAGTCTCGAATCTGGAGAGAGAAATAAGAAGAAACAAATTAATATCAGTTTGTCTTGACTTCTTTGCTTATTATTAAAGACAAATGTAATGCGCTTTTTAAAATGGCAGGTCATTACTTTTCAGAAACTAAGTTATGTCTACTATAAGCAAATACGTCAGAGTTCTCCAGAGTGCCCTATTCACAGTGTAGTTAAAAATACATTGCTTCTAAAGCAAATTAACTATGAATGTTTCCGTACGTTTACTCCTATAAGTATTCCACGCCGTTCTATCTTTATACCTTTGTTTAATCACATAGGAATGATCTATAAAAAGATTTCCCCTTAATTCAAACCATTTCTACTCCCTATAGGTTTAAATGCTAAAGGCAAAGCCACATTTTCCACAGGATACTCTTGTCTTGGCTCCACCTAGTGAACTTACACTATGCTGTCTTTCACTACATCATAGTAAAGAACAGGGAACTCTCAGTGCTGGATAAATGACCAGTCTGCAGTGGACCAATGGAAATTTGATTCTCTGTAATAAAGCCAAACTTGTGCACAAATCATCCGGAAGATGCAAGCAATTACTGCACAATGACAAATTTCTTGCTTCTTTTTATATGTTGTGTAAAATTTGCTGATTGTGCACTCTGACTCTGCAGACTTAAAAAAAAAAAAAAAAAAACACCAACAAATGAATGAAAATAAAAAACAGAAAATCATAGTCAACTTTCTGTATTGTTTAAAAATATAAATGTGTGTCAGTGGAGTCCAAAAATAGGCATGTCTCTCTGTCTGGTCAGGAATACATCCAAAGACTGAGAAGGACATTCACAGCCCCACCCAGCAGCAATACCGCAAATTACAATTAAATGAATAAAATAATGAATGAAAAATATCCTCAGCTGATCTGATATGACATAAAAAGACGTTTATAACAACAATTGTGTTTATAATCGACTTCAACTTTCACACTTGCAATCATCATAAGTTTGCTTATTTCATAAGAGTGTCTATATAAAGTTTTGTGGTAGTAGGAAAAAATGTGAACTCCTCTCTGAACGTTAAAGTTAGTAACCATTAGGACCATTTGCCTGTGAAACGCGCGTTTGTATGCTACAATAGGTGTACCTCTGTTTGCTAGTGCATTCCTTGAGAATAGTTACAAATAATAACAGCAAAAGCCACGTTTTACCTTAATGTCAGGGAGTCTCGGAGACGGTGGTCCGTTGTCTCTCGTCGGTGGTCTTGCTGAGAAACGTCCGTGCATGTATCAGCTGTTCTTCTCTGACGCAGCGTATGCGGCGCAAACTTCACGCGGTGCTGAGCTCGGGATGAGCTGTGACGTCATGCCCACGACGTGTCGGGAAAGACACTTCTCGAAAATGACGTAGCTATCAGTGCTGTTTGTCAGACAGGATCATCTGCAGTGCACCTCCCGATCTGCATGTCTAGCTAATTTGGGGATTCCTGTTAAGTCTTGAGTCTAGATGATAATTTGAGAAACAAATGCGCAGTAGGCTACTTGTGAGGTTAGATCTCATTCAATATTTTAGCTATATATATATATATATATATATATATATATATATATATATATATATATATATATATATATATATATATATATATACACACACAAATACATGTATATATAAATGAATTCATAATCATTCATAAGTAAAAAGGCACCACTATAAATTCCAATGAATTTCACACAGTTAGTCTATTGCTCTTGTGAATAGCAAAGATGTATACATCTATTTCATGGAAATATTTTGAAGTTTATTAGGTATTAATATATATATATATATATATATATATATATATATATATATATATATATATATATATATATATATATATATATATATATATATATATATATTTAAAAACAAATTCCCACATGTTTCACAGACGAGGCTTAAACCTGAGCTGTTTCAAATGAAAGAGACTTGAACTGACTAATCTTAAAAATGTCAGTGCCTTTGTTTTGTCTTAAGATGCACACCAGTTTTTTGTTTTGTTTTTTTTCTAAGGTCCTAATTGAACTATGGTCTAATCCTGGTTTAGGCTAAGCCCTGTCTATAAAACCGGGACTATGATTTTCACAAATCTCCCAACAGTTAAGAGCCAGAACCTGAATTATTACTCATAAAATGTTACAGATCACAATTTTCTGGAGAAATACAAGTTGATTATTTGTTTATTATTTGTTTAACCTCTAAAAAATTTTGGGCTAAACCTCACAAACTTTGATATTCAAATGAAACGATAACATCAAAATGTGTTGAGATAAGATTTTGTGTCGGGGTTTCGTTATATAGCCATGAAGATGAACCAGTAAAAGTAAAATATCTTGCTTGGAAATGTAGCCTGTCCCATATTTAGCCAGAGGCATGTTTTAAACTGTTTACATGAACTGTTCATGAAGCGCTCAAAAGTCAAACGCAGTGCCTACTGAATTAACTTCAAGAGAAAAGCAAAAGCATGCGCTCTTAGTATCTAATGGCTGTTCGTGTCTGCCTTGGCATGAGTTTGTGACAGGTCTATTTCTGTCCGAGCCTTTCAGTCATTCCAGTAAGAGGGAGAGGAATCCAAAATCAGAACAGCATAGTAGAGCAGAACGGAGGGAGAAGGAGGCCGATAAAGCTACCACTCATTTACAGTAAACTTTATTCCTATGACACTAATGTCATTATACTTTACAGAATGACTATGCATTTTTCAAGCACCTTTGTTACAGTTATTGTTAAAACATGGTTTAATCGGTGGAATCACATGAAACATTATTAAATGCGTTAACTTTCTGCACTAGAAGTCATGAAGGTCACCAGCTAAGCCCTGATTTCTTTGTAGTCGCTAAACAGCAAGACACGGCAAAGCTGGACTGCCATCTAGTGAACAGAAAGTGAACTGTTTGCTGAAATTGTTTAATAAATAAGAATGCCCTATTTCTTTATTGCATGAAACAATGTCCTCTATTATTGTGTGAATATTTGCTGTAATAGATGGTCATCATAACCTCACAGCAATGTTACAAATCTTTCTTTGGTTTTCAACATGGAATTTCGTCCTCACCCTGCGCCTTGGCTGCAATTACGAGCACATTATGGGGCCAGAGAAATGCGGAAAGAAAGACTACTTTGTTGCTAATGCCATTGAGTGGGTGGGTCAAACAGTCCACTCTTGTATATATTGTTGTAAAAATCATTTGGCCTCACTGGTGTGAAAGGGACAGATTTATTTAGATGGTTATTACAAAGATACAGACCGCAAACTTCTCTGGACACAATTAAGGTAAAGAAACAAACATTAACTTATTAATTTGATGCATTAAGAATGTCTTTGCAAGCTCTTTAGTCATTGTAATCATAAAATGTTATCATTATACTTTGTTGTTGGGCTTTTTTTTATTATGCATTACTTGGTGCATTTTTAATGCAACCAAATAATGTAAAAAAAATATCCTGCTTCAGTTCATATGCATTTTAGAAAATATACAATAAAGCATGTAAATGAACAAATAACAGTTTTCTACTTAAATGGTCGCAATATAAAAGTAAAATAATTACAGTAGAATAGGGTTAATATAACATTTTTGCAACATTATGTTAGTTTCATGTTGGCATGGCATGTGATCAGTGCTATAGAATGCAGCATGCAGCAGTAGATTCCTGGCAGGATTAGCATGGATTGAAAATCTCCAGTTGGCAGATATTAGAAAGCCACTACACAAAGAGAACGGGTGCCAGCCGAACACTGTGAAGTCATGAAGGCAGCTTTGTCTATTCTTCTTCATAACTATCTTACGGAGCCACAGAACAGACCTCTGTCTAGAGTTCAGAAGAAGATAAGTGATAAAGAAAGTGAAGGACACCTGACTGCATATTTTGCTGTATGAATCAATACACCAATGAAAAGATTAATGCAATGTTAATTAAAATAGATGAGATGAGGTTGTTTTTTTTTGGATTTCTTCAAAATCACTTGAATTAAATGATTGAATAATTTAATGTGGATCCATTATACCATGTTTTTTTCCCTTTAATTAATTAGATTTTTCAAAAATAAATAACTTGTGGATCACAAAGATAGTTAGTGATGGATATCGGTGATCTGTTTATACTTAAATCTGATATATGTTTTTTGAAGGTTTCAAAGTAAAGAAAAACATCTCGGTACTCGTGAAAACATGAAGACATTGTGATAAGGTAAATGGGAGGACAAAAATGAATTGACAAATAAATGACCAGCATGCAATGGATTAAAAACTATTATTTTTCAGGCCGATTACTGAGCATAATCCAGATTAGTTGTCCAATGACACAATAGCATGGAAATGATATTAAAAATGACATTTGATATGATGACAAAATTAATACAAATAATTTTAGCTTAATAAAAATGCAAAAACGTCATTACTTTAAAGAAACCGTTCACCCAAAAACTAAATTTATCCTACGATTTACTCACTCTTATGCCGTACAAAATGTAGATGAGTTTGTTTGTTCATCAGATTAGATTTGGAGAAATGGAGCATTAGCTCACCAATGGATCCTCTGCAGTGAATGGGTGCCAATATAATAATACACAAGTGTGTGTTTGTAAGAAACAAATCCAAACAAACAACTCATCCACATCTTGGATGTCCCAAGTACATTTTCAGCAAATGTTCATTTTTGGGTGAACAATTAATAATAATGTAGCATTAACCAACTGCATATATATTTGTAACCTCACACACTAAATATTCAAACTAAACTTACAAATTTTACTCTCACTCACCTATAACAGCCAATAATGCAGTCAATGCGGTCTTTCCTGAGGGGCCTGTGCCGCAGGAAGCCCCTGGAACCGGAGGGAGAGGTGTCCACCTTTCGTCGCTGTCTTACAACATTAGATCTGGTGGCTTTGGGAGTGGGCAGCACCTTAGGGGCCGGTGTTTATGTGCTCTCTGGAGAGGTGGCCCGAACCCTGGCTGGACCAAGTATTATCGTCTCCTTCTTCATTGCTGCTTTAGCTTCTGTCTTTGCTGGGCTCTGCTATGCTGAATTTGGTGCAAGGGTGCCTAAGACTGGCTCTGCCTACCTGTACAGCTACGTGACTGTAGGAGAGGTGTGGGCCTTCACCACAGGATGGAATTTACTACTGTCTTATGTCATCGGTAAATAGAATTTTTATAAAATCTTATAAAAATGCAAGTACAACTGGATGGATGGATGGATGGATGGATGTTCTGATAAGTGTCAAAGGTCAGATACTAACAGAGCTTTCTTTTGGTTTAGGCACATCAAGTGTGGCCAGGGCATGGAGTGGTACATTCGATGATCTTATTGGAAATGTGATGGCTAATTATTTTAACAAATATGCAGCCATGAAAGTGCCTGGGCTGGCAGCTTACCCAGACTTCTTTGCAGCCGGTCTCATAATGATTCTCTCTGGTATCTGACTATTATACACCGTCTTATTCATTATTTACCATCTATGGCAAAAGGCTTGGACATTACTTACTGTATATTTCTCACAGGTCTTCTTGCATATGGCGTAAAAGAATCAACCACAGTCAATAAGATATTCACAAGTGTTAATATACTGGTGTTGGTATTTGTCATCATCGCTGGATTCATCAAGGGAAACCTACAGAACTGGTTTATCACTGAAGATATCATCCTGAACGCAACGGCAAAGCACGAGTGGGTACATCTGCATTTATTATTTATTGCAATTGTCAGTGTACTGTAGTAATAGTCAGTGTAATACTTTTGGTCTGCAAACATTAAATTCATCTGTGTATGTTCAGTATCGGACACTGCTTGATGCAGTAGTACTGCAAAATTAAACAGAATGCACAAACTACCGCATTTGAAAAAATTAAATCATTTGCATCTTTTATGTCTTTCTTGACAAAAGTTACCCCAAATAGAAACAAATTCCAAATTCTGCATACCAAATAGCATATTAATTTTACTATTATGGCAAAATTAGTATAGACTAGTATGTTAGCTTGCTATTCCAAATTCAGTTATATTCTCATTTCTTTTCAAAAATGGCTTTTTTTTTTTTTAAGAAACCTAACATCCACCGTCAACATCACCACTCAGTATGGTGCGGGTGGCTTTTTTCCATTTGGATTTGAAGGAACACTTGCAGGAGCAGCTACATGCTTCTATGCATTTGTTGGCTTCGATTGCATCGCAACTACAGGTAAATCCGAAAACATTAATACGCATTTTTTTATGTTTTCTCTTATAGCTTTTGTTAACTTTGGACGCATTTATTGATCAAAAGAAAAAGTAATGTGTTTACGATTTAAAATAACCATTTTCTATTTTAATAAATGTAATCGCTTCCTGTGATGTAAAGCTGAATTACTATCGCATGATTCTTCAGAAATTGTTCTAATATGCTGATTTGGTGCTCAAAAAGGTTTTTCCTGCTGATCCCAGATTGTTAAAAGTTTGAGCATGTTAACATAAGTAGTCCTGAATTTCTAGGCGAGGAAGTGAAGAATCCTCAGAAGTCTATTCCTGTGGGTATCGTGGCGTCTCTGCTCATCTGTTTCCTGGCGTACTTTGGTGTTTCGGCTGCTCTCACTTTGATGATGCCATATTACCAACTTAGCATTCAGAGTCCTTTGCCTGTGGCCTTCGCTTACATTGGCTGGGCTGCTGCAAAGTACGTTGTGGCAGTCGGGTCCCTGTGCGCTCTGTCAACAAGGTAAAGGAGCCACAGATTGAGATTTAAATCCCTGTTACATATCAAATCACTTACAGGCATAATTTCATCTGCAGCCTCTTGGGGTCCATGTTCCCAATGCCCCGTGTCCTGTTTGCCATGGCCAGAGATGGACTCATGTTCAAATCACTGTATAAAGTCAGCTTACGGCAGAGTCCAGTGGTGGCCACACTATCCTCTGGGACTGTGGCTGGTAAGTGTATTAAAAAATGAAATAAATAAATAAATTCAGGCCTCTTTTTCATCTCTCACAGACTAAGCCAAATCATAAGACTAGGCCCTTTTTCTCTCTATAAGATGAATAGTAAATAGTCAGCTTTTGAGCAAAATACAAAAGCCCTGGAAATCATGTGCTCTGCTTTATTCCAGCAATAATGGCTCTTTTATTTGACCTGAAGGCATTGGTTGATATGATGTCGATTGGTACCCTCTTCTCCTACACACTCGTGGCTATTTGTATTCTCATACTGAGGTAGTATTCCTAGCCCCGCACTTCCCTTCTAACGCAACGATGCAAATGTTTGAAGCTAAAAGTGGTTTCTTTCAAGGTATCAAGAGACGGCTTCAGAGGGAAATGATTTGCGCACACCGAAAGCTTCGACGTTTGGGTTTTTAAAACCCCCTTCGTACCCTACCAATGAAACTTCAAACACTGTTACGACCTGCACAGTTTTTCTTGGTACGCAGAAGACCTCAGTAAATTCTTTAGTAAATTCACAGAAAAGACCCAAAGATATAACCACTTGGACCATTATATAATCGAACTTCTTTGATTTTGCAGTTGTGTTGGTGCTTATTCTGTCACTGCTGATGAGCAAATCAATCAGATCATTGTTGTTTCTGGAGATCTGGAGTGTTGCGAGTGTAACTGTGATCCTGGTCATAATGTTACTCACAGTTTTTATTATCTGGAGGCAACCCCAGAACCCAACCAAAGCCTCCTTCATGGTGAGCACAGGACTTTGACCAAAACAACATCATTATCTTGAAAACATATAATAATATAATATTATTCATAATAATATTCTAATGTTAATATCTCATATTTTCTATAAACACAGGTACCGTTCTTGCCTTTACTCCCTGTGGCGAGTGTGTTTATCAACATTTATTTGATGGTTCAGCTGGGAGGAGACACCTGGATTCGCTATGCTGTGTGGATGGCTGGGGGTATGCGAGGCAAAACACGAAATGTCGCTTAAAATCGAATCCATTTTAAATGTGTGTCTTTTTCTGCTCAGGTTTTCTTATCTACTTTGGATATGGAGTGAGGAACAGTGTCCAGAGGCAAAGGTTACTCAGCAGTCAGGTCACCATTGAAAACATTGAAACCAAATGAACAAAATAAACGGATAAACTGTAAAATACATTACATCCGTCACATCTGAGTAGATTCCAGATGAGCAAAAAGCTCTTTCTAGCTCTTTTGCTAAAGCGTTTATCGCATTTGCAGTGAAATAGTCTCTGTCATTTTATACTTTTTATAAATAAATAATTCTGAATCTTTAAGCTAACCATGATATTGATTGTTCTTACTGTCAGTATGTTTTATGTTTTTGTTTGGCTCTTTTATATTGTTTGTTTTTTTATGTATTTTATGCTCGACATTTGTTTGATCCAAAAATACAGCTAAAAGAGTGAAATTATATCAAATCTTATTCTAGTATTTATTCATACTACTTCTTACATTACAACTGTCTATAATGTTACTTTCGATCAATTTAATGCATTACTTCGGAATAAAAGTATAAAGTGTATCATACTGACCCAAACATTTCAACAACGGTTTATGTTGAAAGAAATGCTTCAGTAATTAAAGGTCCCAAATACTGCACAAAGTGTACAAAGTCCCTATAATCTTTGGTGTGCATTAGCTGGACTGAATGGGATAAAAAGTTAAGTATGAAGATCTTAAATAGTTAAGCTTTAAGATATTAGATTTGAGCTAAATAAAGAAAATCTTTGAGTTTATTGATGGTTATTAACGTAACAAAATGTACGCTTGGAAAAGAGATTTGGACATTTTGGTGAAGTGTAAAACTTGCATGACTAGCAAATAGCTGCTCCTCCAAGCCGCTGAGTGAACTGATGTGCCCTTAAGGGACTTAATCTTACTTTCAACTTTAAGGGTACAAAAAAAAACAATAGTACCATTCACGAGACCCTACCTGTGTTGCACTAATCAGATCTAAACCGTTAAATCAAACAGAAACTCAGAAAACTGGGTCATTCCACAACAAATACCAGGCAATGAGTTTACAGGCCGCTTAGATTTTTGCTCTATTGTTTTTATACACCAGAAAAATAACTGAAGTAAATGTATAATAATAATAATATATAATATACTAGTAATAATGCCTAACATGTCATGTATCTATCAATTTTACTTGTAGTCTTCAGTAATTATAAACTGCCTTGTGACAAATGTTTTCAGACAGCAGACCTCTAGAGCAGATACGTTTTTACAGCTAAACAAACACTGGCTGCTTTTTCAGTTGGATGGTCAGCTCTGCTCAGACCCTGATTGGTAGAATGAACACAGAAAGGATCCATTGAGTGTAACCAGAGGAATTTAGGGTGCTCATGCGACTCTGGTAAACATCTGACCTCTCACTCGGTTCCTCCTCTCCCGCTACCTTTCTATTTCTCCCTTCTCTGCGTGTATTTTAAGGTTTAACAGAGTAAACTAAAGGTTGCTGTGAATATTCTCCGCCATGAAGTGGAGGGTGGTGCTAATTGCTCTTCTTCTTTCTTTTTTGATCGTTCAGTTTGGTGAGTATCTTACCTCTTAAGAGCCCATATTGTAAATGCAAAATGCAGAGCGAAAAACAGTATAACTGTACAAAGCAGGTATTAATACAGTGCATGTAAAGCATTTATCAAATGTTGCATATTAAATGTTTTTGTTTTGCATGAAATGGGTTCGGTTTTCAGAGACAACACGAACTGGTGAAATGCACTTAAAATTCAGAACAAAGTTACTTTGGATGAAAATGCTGAATGTGTGAATATGTGCTTATAAATGCATTTTTTTGTATACACATCTTTAAAACCATGAGAAATGTGAACATAGTCTTTAAGAATGGTTTCAGAATGGTTTGTCACATGAAAAACAGGTATGTGCCAAAAGGTTAAACCTGACCAAAAGATCAAAGCCGAGAAGAGACCAAGTGGCAAATCCAAATCTGGGAAGGGATCAGAAAAGACTGCTTCCAAACCTAAAGTGAAAACCGCCCCTGAGAGCCCTAAAGAAGCTCAGACGTACCTCACTCAGGTGGTCAACAAGGGAAGGTTCCAGAAATTGGGGGACACACTGACTGTCCAAGCAGGTGATACGTTAGAGCTGAGGTGTAAAGGGAATCCTGTCCAGTGGGCTGTTCCCACATATCTGGAAGAGGATCATGAAGGACGACTCAGGTACAAACTGAGGGTGATTAAATCTGTGATAGCATTAGAATGCGTTCAGTAATCAGCTGTTTTTTGTCTGTATTTCCAGGACAGTTCAGCATGAACGTTATGGTACACTAATTTTGGCGAATGCAACGGTGGCAGATACGGGGGAGTTCACCTGCTATCCTATGTACTGTGAGGATCAAGACTGCAGAAAACAGTATGACAGAGGGGTCAAAGTCTTCATCTTTTTCTCAGGTAATCTGAGATATATAATGTGATTATATATGTAATATCATAAACAGAATGCATGTTAAAGTATTTTATATATTAGCAAAAATATGACATGTAAATCTAAAATTAAAACTGTTATCAATTCTGCACTCTGGATATATATATATATATATATATATATATATATAAATATATATACTGTAAAATTAAATAGACAAAAATGAAAATAAAATACAATTATTAAATAAAAGAAAGTATGCTATTTTAGAAATATATATATATAATTTTGATCATTAATTTTGGTTTATGTTAAAAAATGTTGCTTTGTCACCTAGCTGAAATTAAACATATTTTTAAAGAATTAAGTCAATCATTTATTTAATTTTACTTAAAGTAAAAAAAACATAGTAAAACAAAGGACTTCTGCCCTTCACTAATGATCCTAATTATTTTGCAATAATAACTGACTGTATCATTTACATACTGCGTAATATCACGGTTTGAATTTCAATTATAGGAGACCTATTATGCAGCTTTTTATGTCTATCGTGCATTTTAAACCATATTAGTTTAAACCTCCGAGTCAAAAACAGAACATGCATTCCTCAAAGGGAGAGTAATATTATAATAATATCCCCTTTCTATGTCACAGAGGGAGCAAAATCCTAGCCACACCTTTTTTTAACAAGCTTATAGAGAAAGGCCTGCCAAAACAAATGGCTTTTTTTTCTTCTTTTTTTTAGGTTGGTAGATGCAACAGGGGCACAATTAAACAGAAAAAGTCATATTTTCATGATTTAAATTTAGAGATGACAATTGTCCGTCTCCTTTTTCTCTCTTAGACCCTCAGGAGCTGTTCGTACCTTCCGCTGACTATTACAAGGTCATTCAGCTTCGCACAAACTGGCCCACTGTCCTGCCCTGTCAGGTGACTTCTCCACACGCAAAGGTGACTTTACACCAGGAATTTCCTCCAATGGAGGTGAAGGTGGATGGACGAGAAATCTCCTTTGACGTCAAGAAGGGTTTCATCATCCACAGACCGAAGCAGTATCACGCTGGATCTCTGCACTGCGTAGCAAGCCTGGGGAACCTTCGCCAGAGCTCAACCACATACATGCTCGTCTACGTCAACTGTGAGTATTTCCTCAGTCGTTAACACACGACAGAAGACTGAAAACAGCACGTGTGCACCCGACCGTATAAATCAGACTGTGAAAAATTCAGAAGTGGTTTCAGAACGTCTTTACCCCGGCAGATCCAGCCGCTCCTCCGTCTCCTGTGATCCAGGCCTCCGTCGACACTGTGGCGGTGGGAGAGAATCTCCAGGTGAAATGCATTGTGATAGGAGAGCAGGACGTGCGGGTGGACTTTACCTGGGAATATCCAGGACAAAAGGTTAGACTAGAGATAATACAGTACATACTTATTATAATATACACACATGAACCAATTAGACGATGTATCTATTATTTAAAAAAACTATTTTTAATTTTGTATTTTCAGATTGGGCGACCGCCTCACACCGAGGACAGTTTGCAGACGGTGCAGGTAGATGGACATATCCGACAGCGAACTCAGAACACACTGCTGGTGGACGAGGTCAGAGAGATCGACCAAGGGACGTACACCTGCACAGCTCAAAACCTAGAGGGCTCGAGGTCCGCGTCGACCACGGTCAAAGTGCGGTCAGCACAAACCACCACCAGAAACCTTCAAGTCCCTCAAAGAAATCCTACAGAAACCTGAAACACCTAGAGCGTGGCAGTCGGATATGCCGTACTAAATGGCTGAAAAATAACCTGAGTGATCCTCACAAAACACTGTATTTTTCCTTTTAGGAAACTTGTAGATCCCATAGTATGTGCTTTGTATTGTTTCATTGACCTTGAGGCAAGAAAGCAAAGAGGATTGTATGAATGTCATTTGAACACAGACAAAATTAAAATATGACAATCAAACACGCAATGTTAGGAATACTGTATAAATGGATAATCAAAAAAAGGAAGAGGGGTTCATTTGAGCATGTTTACACACTACTAATATTGTGCACATATCGTGAATCCTGCACCTACACTATGTTTTCATACTATACAAATAAAACATTATATTAATGACAGCTTCTGTTATCCTTGTTCTTTATAGCCATTTAAATTAATACTTGTATAACGAATAAAGCAAAACACGCTGAATCCCAGAAATAGCACAGCTTTAACATTACCAGCAGAGGGCGACATATCTGCGCCGTTGAAAATACAGGAAAGATGCGGAAAAAACAAAAGCAACGTGTTTATTTATTAAGCGTTAGGAATTGATAAAAACAACCCAATTCACCCATTCATTTTATGTGATTTAATGCCACATTTTTGCAAATGTGTTCCAACGAAAAAATGGCCTGAGTGAGAGTGTGCGAACTATTTTTTTATGCTGCTTTTTTGCCACAGTGGGGCTGTAAAGGGTTAAAAAAAGTCTAAACACCAGATTCTCCAGAAGCTGATTTCTTTTCACTCATTTACTGTTCCTGAAACGAAACCATTCGGGACGTGTCTGCTCTATCCTCAAAGGACAGGAAGCGTGCAGTTTGCACTCAGGTGTGTGCCCAGAGGCCTCAGTCATCAGAGAGAGAGGAGAGAGAGAGAGAGAGGTAATGACAGGGTGCTGTCAGTCGTACTCTGTTTAAGGAGGTCTGGGGGACAGATATGAGCCCGTGTCTAGCTCTATGAATAATTATAACAACAGGATGCGTCAGAGCTTGAGATGCACACCTCTTTGATCATTCTGTTGTGTTCGTTCCCATCGGAAATACATTATCTGTATAAAAATGTTATAAAGCTGATGCAGCTCTTACACGACTTCGCACGGGAACTCTCTCTCTTTCTGAACGTCACTATGATTTACAATAACACTTTTCTATTTTAATATATATATATATATATATATATATATATATATATATATATATATATATATATATATATATATATATATATATATATATATATATATATATATATATATATATATATATATATATATATATATATATATATATATATATATATATATATATATATATATATATATATATATATATATATATATATATATATATATATATATATATATATATATATATATATATATATATATATATATATATATATATATATATATATATTTATATGTATATATGTATATATATATATATTAAAAAGAAAAGTGTTATTGTAAATCATAGTGACGTTCAGAAAGAGAGAGAGTTCCCGTGCGCAGTCGCCGGGTGTCGCTGTAGAGTCGCTGTGATAAATCACTGAAGCCGCTCCAGTGCAGATTAGTTCAAATCTCAGAGAGGGAAACCGAGGCGCAACATTACGTTGTGCAGGACTCCGACATCAGATCATCTCCACCGCGTCTCTACGGATTGCTGTCAGCGCCGAGGAATACCTCTCTGTTGTTTACTCCTAAAACAATCTGAAAAAAATCTCTTGCGATCTCATCTCTATTGTGATTGAGCGCCAGCAAGAATGGTGAGTCTGCGGTGACTTTAGTGTCCGTTTGCACTTGCGGCAGCGTCTCTATATAGACCTCCACATATAGAATTAAGCCTGATCTCTGTCTGTAAACGCAGCTTAACGGCGCAATCACTAAACTTGAATTAATGTAACTTTATTGTTTAATGCATGTGATCTGAAAATGAGTTTACAGGTGTCCTTCAAACGCGTATGTATGCTATGTTCATATAAAAATATATTAAACATATATAGTAACAGGTAGTGGATAGCAACAGGAAATGTGTGTGTGTGTGTGTGTATATATATATATATATATATATATATATATATATATATATATATATATATATATATATATATCACACATTCATATATATACATATATGTTCTTATAACAGAAATTTATTATTAACAGGAATCATTTATTGCAGGAAGCAATCATTTATATGCAGGAAGCATATTGTTATCATCTCAGTGATTTTATGTACAGAAAGATTAGAACAACAATTGTTTGAAAAACAATTGCATTGCATTCCTAGCAGGTCAGTTCCATTAAAGTAAGGTCACCAAGAAGTTTTCTCAGCACTTAATAGGTTGCCACAAGCCATAAAAAATGCCATTTGCATAGTTGGAGTGCAGCCTGCCCGTTTCTGTCATCTGCTTTGGTGGTCGCAGAGCTCTCGGACCCCCATCTAGCTCACACTGCACAGTGTGTACATGTATTTGTGGGTGACTGTTGTAAAATATTTGGGTGGGAGTCTTTACTCTAGACTCCTCTGCTCTGCTTTTGATGCTCTGATTTAGGGACAAAAGGGAACTGAGTAGCGTTCTTCTCCGCTAGGCAGTAACCTTGGAAACCAGGGGCCAAAACAGGACCCCTGACCTGTAGAGTCACGGCCCATTGTGGGAGTGGCTCTCAAGTGGAGCTGGTCAGAGGGCGTGAAGCTCCTCGGCGGGTCTCACAACTCCTTTCAGCGGCACAGAATGCATTAACGGGGTGTCTAACAACATGAAACCACACTTAGGGTGGCTTTTAGACAAGGTAGTTGGACGGCTGACAATGGATTGCTTCTTGTGCACTTCACTGAATGTTCTTAGTGTGCATGCAAATAGAGCAACAAACACAACCCGCTGCGTTAGGGCTTTGTTTTAAAGGGGTTTCAACTGTTCTGTTTGGTTGTCACCTTGCAGAAAACGTAGCCTACATGACAGCTGTGGGATGAGACCAGCTCCCATCCAGGCAGAAGATCTGGCACTGAACTGGCATGCCATCCTTGACCTGCACTGCTCACAATATCTATTGTTAAGTAGCTGTGCAGGACATAAAAAACAATGGTGTCAACTGTGGGATAATTAAAATACACATATTTCAAATAAATAATATTCTTTTGAACTTTCTATTCATCGAGGAACACAGTAAGAAATGTATTTCTGTTTCCACAAAAATAGCAGCACGATTGTTTTCAACAATAATAATGTCTCTTGATAATGTTTTTTGATATTAGAATCATTTCTGAACGGTCATGTGACACCGAAGACCTGAGTAATGATTGCTGAAAATTAGAGCTTTTGTCATTACATGAATAAATACATTTTTACCTTTATTATATTACATTTAAAATACTTTTTTTAAAATACAATTTGGTATAGGGACGGATTCTCACTTTTGGTTATTAGCATGCCTATTAACATTTTGCCTGTTAGTACTTTTTTTTATCACATATTCTGCATGACTATATTCTACTGTCTTAATCAGTAACTAAACTTAACACCTGTTAAATATTAATAAGCAGCAAATTAGGTTACATACTTTAGTATTAGAACCAATTCTCACTATTAACTAGTTGCTTGTTACGATGCATATTACTAGCATATTGGCTTTTTATTAGCGCTTTATAAAGCACATATCACTGTATTTTACATCCTTGATCCGACTCAATGTCTAAACTTAACAACTACCAACTATCAATAAGCAGGAAGGAGTTTCTTGAGTCAAAAGTCAGCGTTAGCTAGCCGTAGACCATTTGTTATTGTATTAATATTTACAATATTATTGTTTTTACTGTATTTATTCAAGTAATTGCAGCCTCGATAAGCCCGAGAGACTTCTTTCAAACACAAACTTACAGGCTCGAACAGTATTGTATAACAGTAATTTATAATTTATAAAGATCTAAAAGAGGCACAAACCAACAGTGATTAAGGCTAATGTGGCATAAGTGCCAGGAGAGCAGGTGTGCGGCACGGAAGGCATCATTCAGCGCTATCAGAAACTACACCTTTAAAGCTGGCCCCTGCAGGGCTTTGGCTCGGCAACTAAACCGTGCATTAGCATGCAATCACTTCACCTGTTTGTGCTTCTATCCTGTGGCCCTGTAGTTTTTATAGGCCACGTTGTACCCGCAGTGAGTACCTGGAAACTTTTTGCCAACTCTTAACAGTCATTAAGGCTGTTGGGAAATAAGTATTGTGACAACAGTTTATCTATTTATGAAATACTGTAGCTTCTCTGTTATCAAGCTGCCTTTAGTGATGGAGTGCAGCTGCTGTTTATTTATATAAATTAGGGTGTATGCTAATATTTGATGTGTTCAATATGTGTCTGCTTAATGCTGTCAGTCAATAACTCAAATGCCTTACTTGTGTTTGTGCCAGAAAAAGCTGCAGGAATGCAGTTGGCTTTTAACATAGCTGGACCCAGATAAGCTAAGCTATAATCATCCCGCTGATATATTTCTCCTCTTCACCTCTTCTTGCTGGCCTCATGTCCCATGAACCCCTTTCTGACACTGCATAGAAAGTCTCGTGTAGGATTAGGATTAGTCAGCTTTCTTTCTCACACGCGCTCACACCCACCACCCAGTTTCTCCTTTTGCCTTTAGATCCTTTTATCCGTTGAGAGACGCGTCTGTCGTTGTAATTAAAGATTTGTGGCGTTGGAGAACAAACAGAAGCAACATTACCTCGAAACAATCAGAACGTCATTTAAACGTCCTCTATCCAGCCTGCGTTCTGCTGGTGCCTTCAAGCACGTATTGTAGCTTTGCGCTGATTCGCGTGATTCTTTTGATATCACACTAAACAAACCAAGACCTGATACTCTCGCGAGCGGTTTAACGACGGTCTTCTATGAAACATTTCCAAGTGGCACTATCATGTCTGTATGTTCTTTCACTGCAGGACTGCTTTCTTTAACATTTCATTTCTAGAGCTTTTATTGAGGTTTTACGGCCAGAAAAGAACAGTGAGTGTAAAATGGTCTTGACAGCCAGCGTTTATATCAGGTTTCAGTTAGGAACATTTGTATGTGGGTCTATTGTGTATTCAATAGAACGAAGAATGCGGTGGTAGTTTTTTGTGGCTGCTGGATTGACATAATGAGGTAGGCTAAGGCTACCAATGCTTAAGGTTGCTAGGATCAGTTTCATTCCCAAGAAGAGGTGACTCTCAAAATAGTTTGTTACTGGAAAAATTCATTTCACTTTAAACAAAAAACTGTAGGCTATAACTTATAACTTAAATACAAGGACTGTCAGTATTTGAAATCTGCAGTTTTTTTCTACCCGGTTTCCTGGCGTAAATGCACGTGGATGAACTTTTTAGCAAAACACAAAATACGTACCAATACGTACGTATCACTGAAGTTTCCAAAAGAAATGAACACTAGAGGAAAACTCTGACACCTTTTATTCCTTTAAAAGCGAATTAGCAGTTTCAGTTAATAAAGCGTAATTTTTGCACAATTGCTTTAAAAATAGGGCATGTTTCCAACACGATAGGGTGATAGAGCTTTTAGCGACAGTCCCTGGATATTTGAATTCTGAACCGTCACAAGAGTAATAAAAGTAATAAAAACAGCAATATGTGACTATATCAACGTAATAAAAACATGCCATTTTGCTTTGAAACTGCAATGAAATGTACAGTAAAGTACATAAAAGCAGTGTTGTTGTTTTTTCTACTTCAAAAGCAGGTTTAATTCAATATGTGTTTTTGCAACTGTTTTAATTTACTAGCAATTTATGAATGAAAATCTTTGCTACACCAATGTTTTCAATGTATTTATACTAATATGTAAGTATAACATATATTGATATTAGTGAAAATACTAATAGGTTCGATTCTTAATTGTTTTGTTCAATATTTCTTATGAAACTCATTTAACTGTAGATTCCTCCGGGGGACTTTCCCTGCAATTATTACACTGCATGTTGTTCTGGATGAAATGTCTACTTCAATAAGGAACTAAGCAGGCAATTTTGCGACCATTGGTTCACCTTAGTTCATTTCCTCATCACATTTCCAGGTAATCATAAGCAACAGGGTGATATGGATTTCCATCACTCAAATATTTCTCATATCATCAAACAGGTTGTAATTCAAAACTACTTTGAAATCAGATTGCAGATGGTCTGTTGGGCCGCTGTATAGAAGAGGATCAAACTACTTATTGTTTCTTTTTATAGCTGGCTAACAGCTGCTCTCTTTTCCTGTAAATGCTGCTACTATAGAAAAATCAAAGTTGGTTTGATAATGCAAAATAACTCACATCACTTGGTTTGTTGATGAAAGCCGTGCTTTGACTTTTCTAAGCAATTAGCTTAGTTTTTTCATAAGTATTCAAGATTACATTTTTTCTGAGGAACACAAAAGTTTGTTTTCATGATGGACTGAGGCTGAGGAAATGGGTCCGGCTCAGATAGTTGTTTATCATCAGGAGTCAGATAGATAACTGAGAGCAGGCTTCAACTTGTCTACATTACCACGCTACACATCCTCGTCCTCCCTAAGTTCTCTTTCTTTTTGCTCGTTCGCTACTCCTGCTTCTCCTGCCGGTTGAATTTATGGAATCTTCTAGACTGATTTGCCTGGAGGGGAGAGAACATGCAACACTGTATTTAAGAAACATGACTGGGGCGCTCATTATAAAGTCTGCTTCGTGCTTCAGTAGCTATTTATTTTTCTGTTTGATCACTCTGCCAGCGAAATAACCCATATGTAAATATGACCTGTCCTAAAATCTCCCTCCCAGAAAGAATTTGTTTGTCTAGTTGATCTCTGGCCAAGAATGACGTGCGGTACTTTGGTTAAAGTGCATCATAAAAGTCAGCTGAGGCATTCCAGAGGTAAGATTTGGCCCTCTCTGACACCTGTAACAAGTTCCCTCATGATCATGTGAAGGGATTGACTGATAATGTATCAACCGATACCAGATTCTTTAGTTTGAAGCGTTATATTATAAGTATGGCAATAATTATTGTATTCTTGCAGTGAAATGATATAAAGATGCATTGTGAATATACATATCAAAGTTTGGGCTTCAAAAATTGTTGTTGTTTTATATAAAACTAATACGAATGATCTTGGTTTTCCCAAAAATATTAAATAGCACATTCATTTTCAACATCGATAATAAGTTAGATAAGTTATAAGTTAATAAATAATTTCTGAAAGAAATCATGTGACACAGAAGACTGAAACTTCAGCTTGCCATTAAAGGAATAAATTACATTTTAAAATGATGAAAATTGCTATTTAATCTGTAAAAAAACTGACAAAAACATTATTATTATGTGAAAATGAGCTATTATTAGTTATTAGTGTCATTATATGTATGTATATATATATATATATATATATATATATATATATATATATATATATATATATATATATATGATATATGGAATCAATAAATATAATCAATAATAAACACATAATAATCAAAATAAAAAAATGTAACTATATCATAAAATACTGAAAAACAATACAAAAATGTCTGTCAAAGCAATTATGGGTCTCTAGTCACATGGATACCACAAGAAACTGACTCATTTGCTCTGTAAAGCTGTCCTGTAGAACAAGCCCCTCATTTCTTTTCAAGTGTCTCCCACCAGCATGATGTAATCTGATGCTTTGGAGAGCTTGCCAAGGCTGCCTGATGTAGCCTGCAAGACTAAGCCTATTGTTTAGACACATTGCGAGATGACAACACAGCTTGTTTGCCACTGGACACCAGATTCTACGTCGAGCCTCTAAACTTCTCCATCACGAATAACATTCTTAGGCCCAAAGCAAACCAAACCATTCCCGCTTTCTGTATTGCGACATCTAGTTGGATCCGCATTAGCAGCATTCAATATAGCTGCCCATGACACAAGTAGTGTCCTTCACATTTGTCACAGAACAAGGAGAACAGGTTCTCCCACACCGGCACCATAGAAAGGCGCGCTTTATTTACAAAAGGGAGAGAGGGGTGATCAGTGTACCGGTGGCAGGAGAGAGTAACTAGAGACATTCCCAGGGGTTTTCCTGGCCGTAGTCTGGCAGCAGGTCCGTGGGAGTGAAGGAAGAGATGTTTAACTGCTGATGGGTAATTTGGATCTCTCCTCAGCGGCATTAGGAGGAAATCATATATATGTTCTTTTACTGGAAGACGAGGGCAGTGGCAGCAAGTTTTTCTCAGGTGAACATCTTGTTTTGCATTTTGTTTTATGTAGCCGCATTTTATTGTGTGCTTCTCTCTAGTGTTCGTAGCACCATTATAACCGGACAAGACATTTGTCTCCAAATACTGCCTCACTGTGACATTCAGATCTCTCTGCCTCACAGAAGGCTCCCTGCATCATAAAAGATCCTCTCAGCATACAAACCTATTATGGTTCGGCTGATTAACTTCTGTTTACTGTCAAGAAAGTTGTGAAGTGAGACTCTTTGTAGCCTTTGGGAGGCTCATTTGCAATTGAAATGCAGTGCACTAGTTTCTTTAATACGGACGTCAAATGAAAACACAGGATTTGCATTGTTTTATTTTGCCAGCACAAGTTACATCCTCATTCCCTGCAGGGACAACATTGTAATTCGAAAAACTATTGTGCAAGAGTGGCTTTGTTCAGATCCATGCTTTGTGTTCAGATATAACTGACAGGGGTGAAATCTTCCATCTCATGGTGAGACGTATGTCATAATTAATGGAAAGCTAAATACAGGATCTTTGACATATTGTTATGACATAAAAAATTAAATGGTACTGATTCGTAAAATCCAAACAAAGGCACTTGTATAGGAGACAGTGCATATGACAGTATATGAGGCAAGGTGTCATATTGGAATAAAAGGTTAAAATTTCCATTGTTTGCAACAATATGCAACACATTATACGTGTTAATTTACTTAATAATGTGGGCTAAGTTACATAAGATATGTGGAAGGTTATTATAATATTTAATTTTTATATTTGATTATGCATAACTGCTATTGATAATGATGTGATTTGATATATATATATATATAGGCTACGTATTTACACTGCCATTTAAAAGTTACGTGTGTGAAGGTTTTTTTAAAAGTTTTTAATAAAATCGCAAAGTAATCTTTTATTCAATTTTTTTCACATAATGCAGGGTATATTTAAATTATTAAATGATAAACGCTTAACATTTAACCCAGATTTCACGACCTTGTGAGCGAAACTGATTGTATAGTGAAAAACATGTTTCTTTTTTAAGAAATCCAATGCAGTTTCTCTAAACCCGACTGCATTTTGGAGAGTATTTCTCACAATCCTGCGTTTCCTAAAGCTTTACTCTTGCTGTACTGCTGCCCAGCTCAAAATCTAATAATTTATTAATTGTTGTTTATTTCTAAAAACAGCAGAATATCCCATATCTTGTGTAGATTTGGGTTGATCTTTCTCTGCAATTTCTCTTTTATTTGCTCTTATGTGAGCCCCAGTGAAAACAGAACATAAATATCGTATTAATCATTAGCTCCACAGAAATGTGAGGAATGTCCATTTTTTACCCACTTATCTAACTTACTTCCCGTAAAGAATGTACCATTCGGCTCAGGGCACAGGCATCCCGCTGAAAAGGGTCAGATAGAAAGAAAGAATGGCTCATATTAACCCAGTGAGAAAAGTACACAGAGAAAACAATAGAGCCTGATGCCCTTCCTCAGCACTGACCTTTTACGACATTACACCTGGACTGTGCAACTAGCTGTTCCTTTTGAAGTGTTAGTTAGTACCTGTAAAATCTAGGCTGCTTTCAAATATTTGAGGTATTCCTCAACCATAGAAGTTCATAGAAGTTCACTGGTGAAAAGTGTGGCAACCCTGACCTAAATTTGATGAATTTTAATGCGACTGTAAACAGGGACATTGGCATTTATTTTTAGTGCAATTAATTACATAAGCCAGATTGCTGTAATTTATTGGTAGATACTTCTTTTCTGCAGCCCTCTGAATGCTAATAATCACTGCCGCATAATTTAAAAGCAATGTATCGTGCATAAAAGGCTTTGTAGGTGTTAACAGGCAAAACACATCCCGGCTATATTTACTGAAAGTTTCTAAAGGTAGGTGTGAAGTTTCCATTCGGTTGCCATAGAGACTGTTTAAAATGCGTCCATAAAATACAGACAAGTGCCCTTAAAGTTGCACGTTGCAGTTGAGTAATGGAACATCTGAATCTCTGTTGCACTAATTTCTCACGTAGCTGTTTGAAAAGTGCTTTAGGTCAGTATTGACAGCACTCAGCGGGCGGGGGACAAGGATTTACTCTGTTAAAACAAACCTGAACGGCTCAGGTCTATGCCGGGCACTTCACAGCATTAGGGCTAATACGATTTAACACTCCCAGAGTGACCTCCACAAAGCTGATCTTCACTACATTAACGCACGTGCAGGATTTGACACACCTCCACATGGCTTGCTTCTGCTTCAGGCTACGTTAACGAAATTGGTTGAGCACATGAGCACAGGTGAAAACTATTTTGTTTCTTACAAGTTCAAAAGAACGGCATTTAAAACCTCTTGTAACATTATAAATATCTATTTTTTCTGCCACACAAATTTAATACATACTTCTTAAAAAGCGTCTTATGCATAAGATGCACCTTATGCATCTTTTAAAAATAAGTAAAAACCTCACAGATCATTTGTGATATCAATTTTAAAATACCTGTTTTAAGTGGAATCTCTTTAAAGGCAAATGAGCTGCTGCTCCCCGCCCCTTTTTCAGAAATTGCGTAATATACGGCAGCATAATTTATATTACCTATACTTCTGTCTACTATGTTAATATGACCAATTCAATAAAATAAAAACAGAAAATCACTCATAATCACATAATTGCTGCCTCTAATAACAATAATAAACTACTTTATTGAGAAACTAATCTAAGTTGCAGCGGTCATCGGGAATAGTTAAAAACCTACAAAAAAATCTGGTTGAAAATCTGGCTCTTCGGCTTATTAACTCCTAATGTTAGCACCATTGTTAGCACCAGTGAGAACGTGCAGTGTGTAGAAGGTCTCAGTGAGGCCCTCAGGTCATTATTTTGTGATAAGACATTCACTTTTTTTCTTTGCCCTCTCTGTCTGACCCCCAGCCTCTAACCCTGAAGGGGCAAGTTTATGATGCTATTCCAAATGGCATGACTGAACGGCCCTGTACTCACTAAAGAGAATGTCTCCAGTGTGCGTGCCTGTAAAAAAATGAATGGTGCTTCTATGCCAAAATAAGACCTCTAAAGAACATGATGCAATCCCTATAAAGAGAGCTAGTGTTGAGTTAGGACCTTTTCAGTGAATGAAGTCGCCACCATTTGACTTGTCATATTTCACAGGGAGTCGTTTTCGGCCAAGTGACTGTAGTTTGGCGCTTAATGGGGGAATAATAAAAGGGGACTTAGTGTCACTTTTGTTCCTACGAACTCTGGTCAAGATTCGCAGCGGTTTTACCTCAACAGAGCTTTTATTTACGTCTATAATTAGTAAGCAATAAAGAGACTGTTGTTATGTTCACACAATAATTGTTAAAAAGCAAAAAAAAAAAAAAATCCAAGATGGCAGACAAAGCAAGATAAATTATTATTATAAATAAACTACAAGCACTGATATTAAATTCTGGTCAGTAAAGATAATTGTTTTTATGCTTGATGGATAACTGACAATTTGTTGATATTAAATCATTTAAAACTAAAATTAAAAAAAATTAATGTTACAATTAAATTTGGGTACCCCATTACAAAATACAGTATAAAATAGACTGGCTAATAATTACATATGAATTAAATGAAATTAGTAATGTTCTAAAAAGTGAGTGTTTAGTGAAAACAAAGGTCATTTAAATAAAGAAAAAAATTGAAAATAAGCATGAACAATTAAATGTCCAATATTGACCGATAAATATTTAGGATCAAGCAATACCAAAACAATAAAAATCTATAAATAACTAGTATCAGCTTATACAGTACGGTATATATTGTACATCCTTAAAATAAACTTTTATTCACATTTCATTCAAAATATGCAAATCTTATTTTTTTAAAAATCCTATTAGTTGCTATACTATCTGGTTAGTTAGTAGGCAGTGGGGCAACTTACTACTGTAGGGTTTGGAGCAGAGTTTGTGTAATGTTTGTTCCCCTCGGGGCAAACTGGTCATGTTCATTAATGTGACGATACGCAGAAGGGTTCGTGTCTAGGTTTGTCCATGGCCTCCGGCTAAATGATACTAATCACGACATGGTGCCTATGATGTAACAGAAATCATTGACCAGAGAGCTATGAGTGAATAATTTGCCCTATAAGTTGTATTTTGACTGACGGTACATGGAGGTTAGATGCCTTGAACAATGAAATGTGTCATTTCCTGTGACGGCATCAGCAGATCAGTCCTCAGACTCACTTAATGGGACACCAAAGTCATTGTAAGTGTAAAGCTGTGGTTCTGAATGAAATAATAGTGCGCTTTTTACTGCGTAGTACAACACTATATTGTTTCTTTAAATATTAATAATGATGTTAATAATAATATTAGGCTAATAATTTGACTATTTTCAATAGATCACCTTTTTATAATATTTTGATCAAATTGGATTGTGGTATAGATTACACACACAGAATACTCTGTACAGCAGTGTTTTGTCAAATGCAATCAAACAGGTAATAGAGGAAAATCCATGCTGCATATCGCAGAAATAGTAGGAATAAGTTGTATGCTACTCCAAACATCAGCTTCTTGTCTGTGCTGGAACAAGGTTGTGCTGGTCTGAGCACAAAAATGTGCAACAAAGCAAGAATGAGGCAGCGTAAATGTTTAGAGCCAAAGAAGGAAGTAAACTTCTGATATTTTTAGAGATACATCAAGTTAGACAGGGAACCGTCTTAATAAGAGAGAATGCAAGTCTTAACTTGATTTTTAGAGGTATGTTCGGAATTTGAAGGATCTTTGAGACCTGCTTTAGCTTTATATGTCTTGTGCACTTCTGCCTAAAGCTATTTAGCCAATGTACCAGTATAATGACACATTATACTATACATTGCTATTGTAAACATCTAGGTCAAATATAAAAAGAAAGTGTTTGAAGGTAGTCACTCTAGTGAAGGTTGCAGAATTTAGTCTGCTTTAAATGTCACATTAAGAACTCTGACTTCCTCTCGTTGTAAAATATTTCAGCTTTTATACAAACATTACAGTAAATATGATTTGACTCACGGATGTCGTTTGTTGCATTCTCAATCATTTATAATGTAAATATATATACAGCACAAGATATTTAAAACAGCAATCGGAATGAGAAAATTTTCAGGTGCTCTTTAAACAAATGAACTAAACTGAACCGCTGTGTGGTAGACAGGCCTCTAATTAAAGCTTTTCCATGAGGGGGATGTAAATGAGTGTGTGTGTGTGTGTGTGTGTGTGTGTGTGTGTGTAAGGCCAATGGCTATGCTGTAAATCAAACGTGGTCTCCCAACTCACTCTGCCTGTTCAATGTCTGAAGCAATTACGGAAAAAGACTGGATGCAACATTTTTCCTGTCCTTTAAGATTTGTGGGCAGTTTTAAAAGGGTTTTTGAACCTTTGCTAACCCTTCCCAATTCCTCAGCTCACGTCGTAAAAACTCAAGCTTCTTCGTATCAGACCACAGGCATTGCTCACACATTTGCTACGGCTGTCAATACATATAATTGAATTGCAATACTTTATATACAAATTAAATTAACCCAAAAAACACATAAATAGTAGCTCTAAGAATTACATTGTTGCATAACCTTCCTATGTTGTATAAACAACGCTAAGCTTATCTAATCAAGCTAGACATCGGTTTCCTGGTTTGTCTGTATGTCAGCATCACTTTACTTCACCTGACTGCCTTTTAGGAGGAAGTATGGCTATCCGAACATAATTGCGGCGGCCACAGTGTTCTACACTTATAAGCATAAGGGATATAAGCGTAACAGTCAGTGTTTACTCATGTTGTGACACAAAGCATCATCATGCATATAAAACCAGAAATGATCTGAACTCAGCATCTAGTCATAAAATGATTTCCCAACGCGTCCACTTCCTCTTACACTGAGGGTGAGCAGTCACTTATTATGCTCAGGTTCCCACATTACAATACTTCACTGTCCATCCTGTCAATCATAAACTAAAGTGGCACTCCAAGTCATTGCATATTTATAATCTGGGCTTGCGCAGACGCAGTAAGTGCAGTAAGTGTTGTAGTTAGCTGAGTGCTGTGATGGCAAAAAACTGAGGAGAGCTCGGCCACGTCTCATGCATAAAATCATGAGGTGCCGTTTTGATCTCTCTGGGTAAAAGCCTGAACTTAAGTGTTGCACTTTTTTTTGCCTCTTCTCTGACTATTTGCATAATCACTCCAGTACGGTACTGAATTTGGTAAATGATCATTTTGTTGATATGAGGAAGAGCCTGAAGGGGATGTTTTGCTTAACTGTGCATTTGTAAGCATAATGTACTGACATCTGGTAAAGCTGTTAATACACTGAAAAAAAATGTAAAATGTATTATTTTAATAGTTTTTTTTTAAAGAAATTTACAAGGGAAAACATTCCAATTTGTTTTCAGAGAATATATTGTCGTGACAATTTTAAAAAACGGCTCTCAAAGGTAAGAGACAAATTCAATAAATGGTCTTATTACCTTCAATTAAAACCTCTCTTGCACGCTCATTCATTTCTTATATTGAGAGTAAAAAAAACTAAAGAAATTTCCACAACAATATCTTGATATAAGTATTTCTATTTAAAGCACAAATATTAAGTATGAAGAAAATTAAGTAAGGTTTAGACATCTTAAGTGAGGTTTACCCTCAAAACCGAACTTAGAAAATAAACATATATTACTTAAAAGTCTAGCAAATGCACATTTTTTATGGAAAATATATATATTTAGAAAACTATTTTACATTATATAATAATACTGGAATATCAGTGGAATAAATTAATTCTCTTGAGTTTTAATTGCCAGAACTTCATTTGTGTTCAGAGTTGTGTTCAACATCAACTTTACTTGGATATCTTTTCCAGCAGATTAGTATTTACTATTTTATAAAACAAACCTTAATTTTTGGGAATAGTATAAACATATTAGATTATATAAACATTAATTAGAAAATAAAGATATATATATATATATAGCATGACTCCTTTAATGCCAGACCCATCATCATGGAGGAAGGTCGCAATGAGCAAATGCTTTGGGTGAGATGACAGAGGTGAAGACAAAAGAAAGCACTTAGAGACACTCTCACCATGACCCAGAGGTGCTGAGTAGTGATCTGGCAAAGTGCTAGAATAATTTAGGCCTTGGTTTCTCTGTATAATCTCCACCACAAGTCACAGTTGGCCTAAGTTGTTTAAACGAGGTCATTATATTATTTATGACTGTTTCAGAGGGCACTGGCTCTTTTTCAATCTGTTTATTCTTAGTTGCAGAAATGTGTCCTACACGTATATAAGACGGACAGCATATATTCACACTGGATGTGCCTGTAGATGAGTGCACACACAAGCAGAAATACTTGAGTGCATTTGTCTTTATGGGTGTTCGAGGCCAGTAGCCTATGTTTATAGCAAATGAGAGAGAGAAGGTCGTTGAGGTGAAATCAATACAGGCTCTTAATGAGGTGCTCTGGAAAGAGAAAACTGATTAAGAAAGGGTTAGAGAGAAACAAAGAGTGAGTCACTACTGAACAGATATATTGAAACCCAGACGCAGAAGCAGGGCAGCAATAAGCGAATAAGTAGATCAACCTCACTCTAAGGCAGTGGAAATGTTCACAACTTAGTTTTTTTTTTCAGCAGAAAAGATTAGTGATAACCAGAGGACATTGATTAATGCAGCAGTATTGCAGTGTAAATTAAAAGAGTTTTTTTTTTTAGTTCTAAAGGCATCTGCCCTCATTTTCTGGGTATTTGGCTCATGAGACGATTCCCAGCTTGTATCATCTCAGTTATATAACAGACTTGTGAACTTCAGTGTGTACAGTAGTTCCCATTTCTGAAAGGAAAGCAGATGCCTATTTCGACCTATTTTCATGACGCGGTCTTATACGAAATGGTTTTTATCACACTACATATATTTGAAGCAGCGACAGCAGTGTCCTGCAGTGGGACATTATTAAATAATTAAAAAAATAATGTTTTGTAAAACTAAGCTAGTAAAAATAAGTTTGGTGGTAAAAAAAAATAGCTTGTTTAAAGATGGATGCAACCAGAGATTCAGAAGGATTCAGGTTTCAAATTTGATCCTTTGAAGATGTTTTCATTGTTTTTCATTTCTCTTCTTTCAATTTAGAGATCCCAGTGGAGCCATTTGATCCTGTAACCGATGGCAACAGTCCAGGCCCTGTCCTTGAACCAGGACCCCAGCAAAAGCATCTGTGCCGGTTATCCAGCGTCCACTTTGGCATCAGGCCGCTGCGTCATGGGAAGTGTAGGCAGTCTAATCGAGAAACCAGACGTGTCGCCAACCAAGAGCAACAGAGCAGTTCCACAAGCAGCAGGACGTCAGAACCACGGCCTGCTCAAGAAGGGTTTCAACCAGAGAGAGCTGCTCAACTACCTGAACATCACCAAGAAGGAAGCAAAGGGCAGCAAACACATCATCTCCGGGACATCCTCTATCAAGAGAGAGCACAGGAGAGAGGAGGACGACGTCTACACTAAGGTCTACCACAGGGATGGAAAGGAGGTCGATTTGGGAAAGAACTCACTTCCCATAGGTGGCAAGTTTGACAAGGTACACAACTGTCAATGAGTTATGCTTCGTTCATGTCATGTAAGAATTACAGTAATTGTGATAGTCCATGTTAGTCAAGCTCCAAATTACAGGTTTGAACCGCTGGCCAATGACAGATACAGGGAGTGTTTGGGAAACCTGGCTTTAAACAGTTATTAGTTTTGATACTGTGTTTAAAGACTTAAAGTGGTGCAGAAATTGCATACTTCAGCTTCATATATTTAACACGTTGTGTGCGTGTGTATTTATAGACACACATACATATATATATATATATATATATATATATATATATATATATATATATATATATATACATAGAATAAAACTACATTTAAGATATTAATATTAAATATATATTAAATTAAACTAAGTCTATATAATATATATAGACTATATAATATATATAACATAAGACCACAACTAAACTGCTACTTTTATTCTCTTTTTATATTATTAAAATATCATTGATTTCTTCTAATTTTATGGAAATCCAGCAAGTAAAAATCTAAAATTAATGCAGTTTTTGTTGTTGTCAACACCACATAGAGAAGTTGTTAAAATGGTATCACAATAATACATTATTTAATAGAAAATACTATAATATATATTTTTGTTGTCAATTTAAGCATTTTTTAATAAATCAAGATCCTAACTGTACAAAACCTTTGTCATCATGAGCTTAAATTAATATTATTTAATTATAGAATGAAATAAAAAGAAACACTGTTGAATAGTTACTTACTATTTGGTTGGAATGTATTACAGTTACTGGCTTTTTTGCCTATCAGCATTTGTTTTCAGTAAGTATTTAACAAATATCGGAAGAAGCTGGTGTTAAAAACACACTTTACAACAACCGGATTAAAACAAGATGAATATGTTCCTCGTTGTGGTTTCAAAGGCTGTCAACGAAATGCAGAAATCGTGACAATGTTTCTAGTCCAGCTCCATAAAAGCAATATTTCTTCTTGAGGCAAGTGTAATTTATTGATAGGTAGGCTACTCCCCACAGTCTCAAATGGAAATAAATCATATAAACTGTTTGGCCCAGCAGCGTGTAGACTAACTGACTAGCCTCTGCTGGCTAAATTTATCTCTGCAATCAAATATGGTCCCCCTCAGGTGACGTTATTGAGCAGGAAATTCAGCGAGACTGAAGAAATATGGAAGTAAAAGTAGTCGACATTAAATTCATTTATGTTGTGTGGCATGGCTCCAGTATTTAAGTGTAGATCTATTCTCCCGATGCACATGCTGCAATTGACTTATCCTTTTCATTTCACAGCCACGATTCAGGCCTTCCGCCTTTAAACCGGTCACCCCGAAAAACTTCAGTTCAATGCAGAACCTCTACCCCTCCAAGTCGGAGGAGGTAGAGAGTGGCTTAACCAACGGCATGCATCCATCCTATGCCAAGGCAGCATCCAAATCTCTGTCCACCTCTTCCTCGTCCTCCTCCCCTTCACGGCCAGGTGCGAGTGTCAGCAAAGGTGTGCTAGCAGGAGCCCGGGGCCTCAGCCAGGAAGAGGAGAACACGTCCGATTCGGGGCACAACTCCATGAACAGCCTGCCGCCGTATCGGCCGCCGTTCCGCCCTCACTTGGGACAAATCAGTGCCTCTATGGGTCACATCAACCACATCGGCTCACTAGATCGCACCTCGCTGGGCTCCAAGGGAGCCGCTTCCACTGTCACGGACGTGTCCTGCCAGAGTATGGCTACGCTGAACCGCCTGCAGTGCTACGGAAGTGAGGCCCCGCCACCCTACGAGCTGTCGCACTCTCTGGAGGACGTGGTGAGGGACCTGGAGGACCGTCTGCAGGAAAAAGAGCACGAGCTACGTCAGATGAGGAGGAACCTGGATGAGAGTGAAGACGCTATTGCACAGGTTTTAAGATGCATTTTTTATGATTTTAATATGTTTCATGCTCAACAATGCTGCATATATTTAAATAAAAATGTAGAGTAATATTGTGAAATAGCGTTACAAAAATAAATATTTTGCAATATAAAATAAATATATGCTTGTGATGAATTAATATTAATAATAATAATAACTGCTGTTTTTCCTAATATATTATTTATAATATATTATACTATATGTAATTTATGTGCACTTGATTAAAAATACAGTAAAAACTGTAAAATTGTGAAAAATGATTAAATTTTTGTATTTAAATATATTTTCAATTTTCATTTATTCCTGCGATGGCAAAGATGAATTTTCAGCTTCTTTAGTGTCACATGGATTTATTAAAGAATATATATTTTGTCTTTAATTTAATGCATCAAAATTCCTGCTGTAGGTTTTCGAAGAGAAGCAGCGGCTCTGGGAGAAGGAAGTGACAGAACTGAAACACCTGTACAACGCCAAACTGCGCCAGGTATCGCAGCAGTCCCAGCGTTCACAACGAAACCTGCAGCTGCAGCTATATAAGGCACAGCAGGAACGCAACCGTCTGCAGGAGGAGCTGGATTCTGTCCGGCTGGAGTGCCAGACCCTGAGAAGTCAAAGCCCAGCGGCACAAAGCCAGAGCATTAATCCTCAGCTGGAAGAGACCCAATGGGAGGTATGCATTAATGCAGAGCTATCTGCCCAGAGCACTGGGGATTTCAGAAAAGTTTGGAAGAGATAAAAGAAAGATATAGATTTGAGTTGCACAATAAACTTATCATGTATACTTAGCTTGTTCGCAGTTAAACATAAATCTACGTTTAATATACATAAATAGACGTTTAAGGCTGACTGTCCACACTGTAATTATCCAAGTGAACAGAATCACTTCAAACAGTTTAGTCACTATTCCATATATCAGTTGCCATAGTAAGGAAAATGCAAAAAATTTTAAAATTAGACATCAGAAGGTAACTTAAATGTGTGTGTGTGTGTATGAATAAAGTTTTTCAATCATATTTCCGCAACCATCCTTATCAGCCTTGTAATGAACAATCTTTTCAAATCGTATTTTGTGCATTGCACAAGCTGTAATAGATTTTAAAAAATTGCATTGCTCTGATAGGTCTGCCAAAAGTCTGGAGAAATCTCTCTACTGAAGCAACAGTTTCGGGACTCTCAGGCAGAGGTTACACAGAAGCTGAGTGAAATCTTCCACTTAAAGACTCAGCTGCATGAAGCACGCAATCAGATGCGGAGCAAGGACAGTCAGATCGACACGCTGCAGATGGCTCTACAGGGTGCCCGGCGGAAATGCCCCTTGCCTGCTTTTGAGGAGCATAGAGCGGATGCGAGTGAGACTGGAGGAGCCAGTGCTACGGAGGAGCGTCTCAGAGCTGAACTGCTGCTTGAAAGGCGGCAGAACGAGGCTCAAGCTTCAGCTTTTGAAGTTGAGAGGAGCACGTGGCAGAATGAGAAGGAGAAGGTGATACGCTACCAGAAGGAACTGCAGGCCAGTTACCTGGAGATGTACCACAAGAATGAGGCCTTAGAGAGAGAACTGGCGATGCTGAGAGGGGGCAGGGCAAGAGTCGAAGAGGTGGGGTCAGGGGACGGCGATGAGGGCGGGGCTTTACAAGAAGCGAAGCCGCCCACTGGTCTGCCCTGGATAGAGAGGATTGAGTCCTCTGAAATTTGACTTTGCAAATGTTCTTTGGCATCAGAGATTAGATTGATGCCAACAGCTTTGGCTCCTTAACCCAGGACAATGTTTTAATCTGAATAAATAAACTCAAACTATATAAGTTTGACCAAAAAATTTACCAAACAGGAGCAAGCTGAATTATATGGGTTGTTTTGTATCAGAAGGGATTTTGCTTTGATTAATTTGAATCATCAAAACAGTAACTCGTCCCAAATTTGATTATTGACCTGTTTCATTTTGGATTCTAAAATGAGTGTTCCAGCACTATTTTTTCATTGGTTATACAGTATATTTGTGCTTTAGGTACTCAAGGTCATCATGAAACATTATATTTTTTATGCTGCCATTCTTTAAAGACTGAAAACAGAAGTGTGCATTCCCTAAAACGCATGTTGCACTTTAAAAGCACACAACTTATAAGTTGTCCTTTTTTAAAACAGCAGATCCATATAGAAGCATTTCTGCTACTATGTGTATTGTTGTGTTCTGGCGGGCTTTTCTGTTCTTTAGACCCAAGATGTGTGTAACTGCATGAATGTGAAATGAAAATTCTGGAAGGTTTGATGCCAGCGTATGCATAGAACTCTTGAAAAGTCATTGATTTAAAGGTAACGTTAGATCCCCCATTATTTTATCTTCATATAGCAAACGGTGACTTATTAAAAACTACTGAATTTCATCTTCTGTTTCATGTATTAATTGTATAGATTTGTACTATACAGGTATGGTGTTCCTTACCTCAGAGTCGCATAAACCTTGCCATTTTCCCTTACGTTGACTGAAGGTTATTTCCCTTGTTCTGTAAAAAGAGATCTATAATGTGTCTTCCAGTAAGTGCAAAATAAAAGTTTCAAATGTGTCTTCCAATTAGTGCTTTCTTTCACATACACTTTCACATTATGTTAATGAAAGTCATGCCTTATCTAACTTTATGTCTAATCTTCCAATCAGTGCTGGACTCAAAAATCATCTGCACATTTTGTCTGCTCCAGCACTCCGCTCTAATAATATAAACAATATAGATATTCATACCTATTGTTGTAGATATATGTAGGCTACACAGCTTCATAAAATGTTTACTTTACTTTTATGATATGACTTGGCTGTACCACTTTTTTCTTGACGTAAAAATGGGCCATTTGTCTATTCTATTGGTCTAGCACACATTGGTTTGTAAAGAAACAGTTTTACCTTTTACTGCATACGTGATTTTCCTCGCCAACGAACCGGAAGTTTCACCCATAGACTTACTTCCGCGTTTAAAAAAACGTGTACGCTTTGATACGGAACGCATTTAAACATCTTTTAGAACTTCTGCGGTATTAGACACGCCCCCTTTTCTACAAACCCGCCGCTTTGGAGTAACCAAGGTATTTGTACCTCAGCATTTTTACCTTGAAACTTTTGAAATTCCCTCCAGCGAATTTTGTTCTGTTATCCCGAGCCCTTTTGGGACTTTAGGCCGTTTCTCAAAAGGGAAGGCTGCCTCCAACGAAGGTCGCATTTGCAGGCAGCATACGTCAAGTCTGATTTATTTCTGAGCATTACATTCGCGAATCATAAGCATATTACAACATTTACGCTTAACTTAAAATAATGGTCACATTTATAACTGTTAATATTAAATGTTAAAATTAGATCTTGTTTATGACATATGCACCCTACACTTGCTCACTATGAACGATTCAGAAATTTTATGTTTACTAGGGCTGTCGCAGACGCTTGCAGAATTGTATTGAAAATATTAGGTAATTTAATGGATAATTTTATGCATGCCATCCTATAAAAATATTTCTCACAATACTCCAAAACAACACTGCAATAAGAAGGAAACCACTGAGTAAAGAAAGGGTGGTTAAGCGGTGTGGCTGAAAGCATAATCAAATACAAAATTAACCAAAAATATTTCATAAACGTACATGTAGGGAACCGTTTTGCCATGTGGGCTTCTCTCAGAGGAAAAATGTGGCTCACAAGCCCCTGCACACCTGCACATCAGATCCGGCTCTACTGAGAGGAATTTTGTGCTTGATAGACCAGAATGGGCCATTGTCACAGGGACAATAAGGAGTCTATTCTGTCTCCAGGTAGAGACGAAAGCTGTATCCTTAGAAGCAAGAAGTAAATCAAGTTTGAGAAAAGGCAGACAACTTGAAAAAAAAAATTAAGAAAACTTTTTATTTACTTTTTTTTAAAAAAAGTTATAAAACATAGACCGTGTTTTCAAACAGAAAGAGCTGCTGTAGTTTTATCTTGCTCTTGAATGCATTGCCTTGCCCTCTAGTGTTAAACTCTACAGTCAAGCTCTTTTTAAAGCAGGTCAGAGGTCATCTAACTTAGTGAGCAAACATAGGAGGGTCTCAGTTTCATTCAAGAAACTCAAAAGACGTTGTTGTAAGGAGAAAACCTGTAACGTTTTAACAAACGGTTGACAAATTTAGACTGAAATCCTTAATAGGAGGAAAAATTAAGTTTACACAGTTTCAAATTAAATTTTGACAAATTGACGTTTTATTACAGTAATGTCTATTTTAACAAAGAAAATCAAGGAAATCATTCTTGAGGGCCATTGTGTCAGTTTTGAGCACTTCTTCCCCACTGAGGTTGAACTGAGGTTTCCCTCTTGTGGGAGTAAAAAGCATCTCATTTAAAACATTCAACTATTTTATTATAGGCATTTTATTGTTCCTAATTTAAATACAAAGCAAAGAATATGGCCAAATATGGACATATAACAACTGTTACGTACACTACCATTCAAAGGTTTGGGGTTGGTTAACATTTTTAGTTTTTTAAAAAGAAGTTTCTTATGCTCGTTATAGCTACATTTATGTTATCACATACTGCAAAAACAGCAATATTGTAAAGTAGTATTACATTAAGTTTTCAATAATCTATTTCTGTGACTGTAAAGCATTTTACTTCAATGATTTTCAGCATCATTACCTCAGCATTCAGTGTTTATTATTATAAATATTGAAAACGGACATGCTGCTTGGTAATTTTGTTTAAATAATGACACTTTTTTATTATTACTGTTTGATGAAACAGAAGTGAAACATTTAAATAACTTCATTTTTGCAACGAATTTGCATGTATATTAAAATAATATTAATGCAGCACCACCAATTTGAAGACTTTGGTTAAAATCACTATAGTAGAAAGAATTGCGTGTAGAGGCAGACAACAAACTCAAAAGTTGAGTATAAATCTTTTTATTATTTAGATGCAAGTATAATAAACATATTGTACTGTTAGAAGATAAATATTTACAATAGTTGCCTTGCAGTTGTTAGTAGAGAAAGCAGAGTCATTACTCAAATCACTGAATGAAAACTAAAACAAACAAAAAAAAGCACTTCCTTAAACTCATGTTATAACACACAGTACTCTGCTTTGATCTTACAAATTTCCAGGAGGTAATAAATGATTGTCTACTAAAAGAAAAAACAGACAACGTTTATTATCAGCACATGTCAGTGGCCACACAGCACTCCTACATACCTCTTGAAGGCTTTAAACGAGAAGACAGCAAAAATAAAAAATAAAAATCAGACATCATTCGCTGATGAACGAAGCTGTGCTGGTACATGCCTGACCTTCGAGAAAGTCAAAAATCACTGGTAAAGGTTTTCGCTCTCTAGGTCTCAGGTCTTGATCGCATCTGTCAGAAGAGTTTGTCGCGGGCAAGGTTTCCAAATTTCATTTTCATTCAATCACTGCAAAAGGGCAATTTACAAACCACACATTCTGCTTCGGCATGCACATTTTGAGATATCGATCCCTAAACTGGAACGGGGAACGATTGTGTTAAAGCCAGGGAGGATTTGACGAACATCCTGAGGGACAAAATATTATTCCACCGTCTCCCTTCACCTATACAGATATAAACAGAGCGAGCTTTACATTCAGGGACGATGGGAAACACCTGGAAACTCTCGTCTTGATGGGGAACATTAAAACAGTCAGTGTACCATCAACTGTACATTTATGGACATATAGTTTCAGTACGTTACGCTGGCAAAGGTTCAATCGCTAATGCAACTGTCTGCAGAGGATGCATTTCTCCAATCAACGCATAGACCCGTTTTGATTATGTAAGTGGAGAAGCCTGGAGCCGTGAGAGCTCATTCAGCAAGTCCAGTCAACTCTGTGATAGAACAATTTGTGTGTGCATTTAAATACATTACATATGTAATTATACTAATGTAAAGTTATACCATCACAAATCACTGCTGTATATTAATCAAACAATTTTTTTTTTTTTTTTTTTAAATACACAGAGCAAGACACATGGCTTGGACAAGGAGGTTTTCTCGGACATCAGACGGGTGCAAGGAACAAGATCACAATCCACACAAACAGATCCTCAGATTTCTGATGAATATTCACACTGACGCACTAATCAAAACGCCATTCGATCCAATTAAGCCTTTATTATATTGGAAAAAAGAGACGTGATTCATTAATCATTCACCAGTCCTTGTGTCACTGTTAATATACATACTGAAAAGCCATTTCTATCATGTACACGTGCAAAGAATCCCCGTTCATGTATTTAAATGTGATCTCAAAAGAGGAAACTGTGGATATATTCTGGCAAGAAGTCACCCACACAGATGCATCACGCCCATTCGCTTAATAAGAGTCACAAAGAAAGAAAAAGAGAGGCGTCATACCATGGAAACTTAAAAATACTCTGCAATTAAAACAAATGGAGAGGAAGCAAAATGCGTACATACGCTCTTGTAAAAGCCTGTTTATACTAGGCTGTGTTAACGAATGATCCGCAAAGATCGTTTTCCTCGTTAGGTACACTTACTGACTCGGGTTCTACAGGTATGTTGCCGTGGCCACCGGCCTCTGTAAACTAAAAGCTTTGGAGAGGAAGGTGGCTTGCGGGGGAGAAGCCGCCTCAGAAGGCTTGTCATGCCTGTGAATGAGGATCATTCGAAAAGCAGCTCCAAGAAGCCTTTAACGTGACTTTCGGCTACCATCCGAAAAAAGACATCAGAAGAAAATCTGTTTGGCATCTGAGGGATTCTGCTCCATTGGACAATATGGGCATTTAAGCCTGAGAAGAGAGAGTTTAAGACACTGTAAGCAAGGAATATCGGCATCAATTCTGCATAAAACATTGAGTTACGTACATTTGTTACGTACAACGGCCTTGTTATTACTGTAAACTAACCCTAAACCTAATGTAAATACATGGGAGATAAATAATATACATTAGTGCAATTTATATATATTTGCAGATATATATTTATATATATTTGTGCAATTACAATGTAACAACATCACCTTAATATGTGAGGGACTATTGTAAAATCATACAGTGTGTTCCCGGCTTATCTGCCTTTCGACTACGGATACTAGTGCTGCAAACTGGACTTTAAACCTAGTTAAATAATCTATAGGCATCAGGTCTGGGGTCTGTTTGCTAGCACTGATTAAACTTTAAACGTAATGCGTATGTCAGGGTCTTACTTTCCAGCATTGGTGAGTTTGTTAAGCGCGTCTCTGGATATGACATGCCCACAGATGAGCTTCATGGGTGGATTGCTCTCTGATGTCTGCTGCCTCAGGATAGGACAGGCAAACACAGAGTGATACCAGCATTTCTTCCCCAGGTCTATTTCAATCTAAACACACCGAAACAAACAAGAGAGATAAACACATGAATAAATTCTTGATTGATTTGCATTTCAGTGTTTTTTAAACCGAGAACAGACAGAATAGGGAAATAAAACAAAGTGTTATTTATCATTCCTAATAATTCCTAAATGTGTCTTTCGCTGGCAAATGAAAGTTACTTTAATTTCCATATCTTTGCTGGTCTTGAATTATGAAAGTTCGGCTATAAAAACACATTGTGTTTGCTAAATAAATGTCGAAAATACTTCAGTTTGTTATGTTGTGTAATTAATTATTTGTATTCCAGAATTAATTTCATTATCAGAGTTTAAATAAAAAACACGACCACCACTAAGTATCAGTAAATGTTCTAGTACGTCAGAAAAAGGAACATCATTGAATAAAATTATTAAATGGAAAGAAAGTGACCTACCGGCAACTCATCCTTATGTGTCCAAACACCACTGCACTGTCTCTGTTCAATAACCTGTTTGATGTTCATGAGCACAGGCAGCGCCATGCAGCCGGATGCAAAACTGATGGGAAAATCAAACGAGGATTCAGTAATAAAACATCAAGCATTCATCATTCATTCGATACAAGTCTTAAACAGAGCAGGCATGTCAAATTATTCATTTAAGTCTAATTAGAGATATCCCAAATAACCACAAACATATAAGTCAGTATGCTGAGGATATCCACCTATGAAGAGAATCTACACTACCATTCAAAAGGTCAAATACTTTTATTTAATAATGTTGCTTTAAATGTAGCAAAAAGATTGAAGGACTTGAAGAAACAGATGCTGAAAATCCGGCTTTGCCATCAGAGGAAAATGGGGTCGTATGACTCGATTTCGTGTTTTCTTTTGTCTTCGGAGCATTACAAGCTGTGCATATAAAATTTGTAAAGTCACAAAGATTCGAGTTTCAAACCCAAAGAGATAATCTTTCTAAAAGTCATCCACGCCTTTCTAAAACGGCCTCATTCAAACACTGTGTGGGAAGATTTGCATAACACCACCCAAATGTATACGCAAAGAAAGGAGGTGTAACTTATATTCTTGCTGTAGTATTGCTACCGCTGCCACCGTAGACACTAATATTCTAAATATGATAAGGGCCTTATCATTTCGGTTACGTGCTTGAGGCCAATCACAAGGCACCGGATAGCTGACCAATCAGAGCAACACCACCAGAATGATGAGATGTGTAATAGATGTGTTTCAGAAAGGTGGGGCGGATAGAAGCAAAAATAACATACTTTATGAAAATAACACGTTTTTGAACCTTAAACTGCAGGGAACGTCGCATTACACCAAATACAAGAAATAATGTTCTTTTTAGCCATTTCAAATTTAAGCTAAAAACTAGTTTTCAATAACTGTAATAATTGTACAATATGATTGTTTTTTGTTTAGAGTGTTTTGAATTTAAAAAATGCTGCCCTATAAAGACGAAGCATTTTTCAAATTAATTTAAAAATCTTATTCCAAACGTTTTCATTACGCAGACGAACAAAGCACTGAATAACCATTACAAAAAATGGCACTTCAAGTCTACAAAATTGTTCATATTTTAATTTTAAAAGCATCCCCTGAGAATCCTGCGTTTTATTCCTTTATTGAGCTCCAAGCAATAACTTGCATAAAACTCAAAAGATATTAATGAATTTAGTGGTTCCTAAAATAGCCCTGCCATCTATTCAATTATTGGTTAGGGACCGTATTGCAAATCTTACGGGATCAGTAGAAATCTTAGGACTTGTAAAAGCAGATTGTAGCAGAGCTTTTTCCAGACCTGACACTGAGTGGGGACTCCACAGAGAGTCCGAGCAGAGCGCAAGCATCCCGTGTGAAGATGTTACAAATCTCCGCCCACTGATCCGTCTCCAGCAGACTGCGGTACGGAGAGTTCTCGATCCCATGGCGGAGGTACACTAGACTACCCATTAAGATCTGAATATCTAGTATACACACACAAACAAGAGTCAGGTAGTGTAATACAGAACAAAATAATTGCATCAATGATGTTTTTGGTAAAACATCCTCAATGGTGCTTCAGTTCCACCCATGTGTTTACAAAACTAAAGCCTTGTTTTGGTTCACGAATCCTGGACTGAACGTTCCCTCACCTCTCTGATGCTGTGAGGCAAACGGTTGGAAATGCCGTGCGTACTGTAAAGCTTCCTGTTGTTTGCTGATGCCCCCGTTGAGCAGGCTGATGAAATAGAGTCTGTGGAGCTTGAACTCAAGGGTGCTGTTTAGATCGAGCAGCCGCTGACGGTTTGTCACCGCCCACCTACCACAGCAATCACACAGCCAAACAAACAATTACAACTAGCGATCTTAAATCTACAAACCACACGTTCAAGCCACACCCAATCAAATATTTTGTTTTGAAAAAAAATTCACTGTATGTTTAAAGACTGAGAGGATGCGGACGGATACACCATCCGAACGTTTTAGGGTCAGCATGATTTACTGTTGGGGAAGGAATAAATTACTGAATTGTCAAGCCAGTCTTCAACGACCCGCAAACGTTTGAAAGGCTGTGTACATGTGAGAAAAAAATAAAAGTGAGAAGTAGAAAGCAGAAGGATGCGAGACGTACTCTAAAGCTGGTCTGAGATCTTGCGTTCTTAAAGCCTCTAAAATGCGGTTGAGCTCCAGAAACGGCTGTTTCATGCTCATGTCGATTACTACACCAGACTCCTGTGAGGTCAGATGGAAACACTACACGTTAGCGCTGGGATCAAATACGAAACACAAGAGCTGAAAATCTCGTAAGTGAATATAAATGTGAATCACAGCAATGGTTACAGAAATGCACACTCATATTTAAAGTAGTTATTAATAATGAAAAAGAAAATCCCACCTGGCAGAGATCCTCTGCAACGCTCAACATGCCTTGACGATAAAGATGTTCTACGATGGTTTCACTGAGGTATTTCTGCCTCTCTGGGGAGTCCCAGACATTCTCAGCTACAACTGCACTCACCTCCGCATCAAAATTCTGTGCAGGAGAAGAGCATTTACAAGAAATTTTATTAAGCCATGTAACACAAAACTTGATTGATTTGATTGATTTCTTAAAGGAAATTACAGCACGAGTCTAAATTTACACTCAAGTATAAATTACTAGGAAAAGAGAGGAAGAACAGGACTGAATATTTATTTGAAGATATTTACTCAGACAAACAATATATTTTGTCTTTTGATTTATTGAAATTTTCCATTTCTATCATTTGAATATCTATCATAAACAACCCCCAGTTTGAAAGACCCTGGCCAAGATAAGGTGTTGTATATTTAATATGTCTTGATTAAAATGAACAATTAATAAATTCTTACTCTGTCAATTGCTTTCCCCACTTTTGACACACTGCCATGGATGTCTTTGTGCCTGGAGGCAAGCATCTGCACGGTTTCTTTGATTTCCTTGCAGCACTGGGCCATTGTTTGATGGAGCACCGACAAATCTGCATCTTGAACACCTAGAGTTGAAACGGAGTATGATGGAAATATAACAACTCAGTGAACTTTGATCTAAACAGACATATGCTACTGTGACTCATCTCTGTAACAGAGTTTGGCTTATATAACCATCTACAAACCTAACGTGTGGGCTAGAGGTTATACAGCTAAATGCAGTTTTTCCTGTGTTTTTGTATGTTTGTTTGCACTGCAGGCTATTATTTATGCAGGCATCTAAAGTACACCTATTGTTCATGACTTAATGTCACCGATTGGCTTTTTTTCAAAGCTGTAAAAGCACTTGGTCGACTTCCTCCTCCTCCTCTTTAGACTTGTTTTCATGTACAAGCACTGACATATGAATCACTCTCTCTCTCACACAAGCTGACAACTGATAGCATGGAATATATTCTTTTTAATGAAACTTTTTCATCTTAAAATTCTGACTTTTGTTCTTAATATTTCAAGTTTGAATCTCACACTTACGACTGCTAAGAACTGCAATTTTATTTCCCACATAAATTGTCATGTGTGCCATTCAGATTAAATCTCCAAGCCTTCCTTTCATCAGTTACCCATAGCTGATTTGCTGCCTAAAGTATAGAAACCAAACCACTGGACGAACGTATTGCACCAAAGGCCAAAACTTTGGTATTCTAAGCTCACCATAGGCAACCAATCGACTTCTTAGCTCACAGACGTTCCTCAGGAGCTCATCCAGCCTTTCCTCTGACTGATGTCCATATGTGACAAACCTGTGTAGCACCTTCTCAAGCTCTCGTTCCACACAAGCACACTGCTCCATCAGCACAGAGTTACAGCTTTCACACACACACACAATGTCCTGAAAAACAGGAAAACATAAAAAATAAGTAAAAATCAACTTTATTTACAGATTACAAACCTATTGCATTATAAAGCTCGCACGGGTCTTGACAAGGTGCGCAAATACCGTGGTTTGGAATGGCATGGTCAATCACGACACACAATGAATTACAGCAGAACAGTAGTTTAATTACGTTTTGATAAAAGGCTAGATTTTTAGCGAGCACTTAGGAGACAATTAATTGTCAAATTAATTTGTTTGCGTCATATGAATCGTCTGAATGGTCCTCCACAGCTAGCTAACAACTTGAGTGACTGACTGAGTGCTGATTAAATCAAGCCAATGGGTCAGTAAATGATTTTCAGGGATAAGAAGGTCTTATCAAAAATCTGAGCCAAAAATCCGACTCAAACATTTTGACAAAAAAAAATGTTTAGGGTTCCTAGGTTTTAGACAGAATACCTATCAATGTGTCATTTTAACGTAAGAAAGCACTCAAAGGACATGATTACAAGGATTTAGGCTTGCAGGCCTGTTGTCATAAAAATAAACAGCCTAAAAAGACTGAAATGGTTTGTACCCAACTAACATCAGCTGGAATATAATGCCACTCTAAAATGCAATACTACATTAACGCATAATTAATCGGTCATAAAGGACTATGAATGAATAAACACGAATAGACGTCCTTGATTTTTTCAGTTTAAATCAAATATATAAAAGCCTCTGACAGGGTCAGGGCTATGCAGCCCAAACACAACAAAACAGTGAGCTTAAATAGCCTACAGGTATTATTCTCAAATAGTTTTAACTGTTTAAATAATACACTGCAATGACACGTATATCTAACTCAAGAAAAATGTATTAATCGCTCAAATTCTGCATTGAAACGAGCAACTGTGGGATCAAAACAATCAGTTAGCTTGTTAGCATAGCCGGGAATGCATCTAGCCACAAGAACGAGTCTAAAACTCGCAAATTCAACATGCACTTTGATACTAACGAAGCGACTAAAGCATGTCAGCCTCGTGCCGAAATCGAACGATTTTTTGAAGGCTATATCAAACGCGTAAATTAAATAATACATGATGTTCTTGCCTGTTTTGACACCACTTCACCAGCAGACGTCCCTGAAGCGATGCAGTGAGACTGTTCTTCTGGAGCGAGCCGTGTGTCTGACGCTCTGCTGCCTCCCGTGGACCGGAGGGTAAACGGCTTCACCTCAGTGATGAGCCTAACAAAGCACAAGCACTTTTGTTGGCCGGCTTTAATGGTCTTTAGCTGGTACCGGATATATCTGAGGAAACACGCATGTACTCGGGGACTTTAAATATAGAAATATGGCCTTGGACCGCAAAACCCGTCATAAGGGTCCGTTTTTTGAAACTGTATAATCTTATAGCAGAATAAATCAATAATAAAAAAAAAATAAGATGAGACACTGCAGGTGAATAGGGTAAATAAAATAACTAATAGTTATCACCTTACTTACCTAGTTGATCGATTACGTTTATAATTGCAAACATTTTTTGTTTTACTAAAATATCAAGTTTAAATATGTAAAAGAAGCACTATTTAATGAAAAACAACTCTTAAAATAATTTTTTTATTTTATTTTTTACACATTAAGAGTCAAAAGTCTTTACAGAAGGAATTTTGGGCATCTAATTTTGTCACTCCATAATTCAGAAAATACTTTTTCACAGCTTTTGGAGGAATAAAGTGTTATATAATCAGTTACGCAAACAAATCCCTCTGTAAAAACCTGCATGGTATAGACATGGTGCTACTGAAGAGGCGATATATGGTTCACTGTAGGATCATCTTTTTTTAGCAAACAGACATTAAAAAGATGTTTTTTTGATAAAGATCTATTGACACAAATAGATAAATTGCTATAAAAGGAACACTTGAAAAACCAAATTGCCCAAAATCTCAGTAATTTTTGACATTGGTTTTGTTTGTTCTTCGCAGGATCCACAGCAAAAAATATTGTAATGTATAACAGCTTTTTACAACTGTAAGTTTTATTTACGGTATGGAAATGTATGCTTGGAAAACGTCTACGAAATATTGCATTCGAACGCACATATGTAACGCTCTATTGATTTTGTCATTTTTCTACTGGAACATTGTAAGCAATTATTGTTGTGCATTTGAAATAAAAAATTTCTGCATTTATTAGTCATATCTACTGATTCACATATACATCATGAAGACAGCTGATTAAAAAAAAAAAAGTAAAATTATTGTAAAATTTTACTTATAATATTTATTATGCACAGGGTACAGTACAAAATCATGGGTCTCTAACATGGCAGCAAACTTTTTGCCCAAATGTCCTCAGATGACTCAGAAACTCTTATCTGCATTTCGTCCTGTTCATGGTGTCAAGGGCCCATAGCGCTGAAACACAGCAGCAGATTTAACAAACATACAAGAAACAACGAACACAAAAATGAGTGAAAAAGATTATACAAAGACCATAAATACAAAGAGACAAAAAGTATGAAACACAGAGCTAAGCGAAGTACAAAGGTTTTTGATGATGATGATGATGATAAAGAAATAAAAAACGCTTTTTAAAAAAGCATCCGCATGATTAGGTTGCAAAATTACAGAACCAAAAATTATGAGTGTAAAGGCCTAAAGGCATTAAAAAATATTGTACAATATCTGTGATGGGAACACATTCCAAAAAAGTTATCCGAATATAAACGCCACTTCATTACATGAGGCAGTTTTTCCAATCGAGCAATTGTACCTGGTGCACAATGATATTTCAAATAAAAGGTGCTTTCATAATTTTTGAGAATCAAGTGATGGTGAGGGATATTTTCATATAGGTTCATATCATAATGCTGCGAAAAATTAAACCAATATAGGACAACTGAAAACAAACACAGACTCCAGTATGATATCTGTAATGAAATAAAATCATTTAGGGCATTTGTGTGGCTAAATATGCATTTTTAAGGGGTTGTCTGCTTCCCCTAAATAAACGTGATTGCTTGCGTTTGTATAGAGGATGACAAAGCAGTCAACAACGAACTGCATTAACATGTTTTATCAGGCAGATAAACACAGTATGCTGAACGAACAGCTTGGAATCACCAATATAAAAGACGCTTTAAATTTCTCCTGATCTCTGAAAGAGTGCAAAACATTCAGAGGCACCTTTTGAAGTTAACCTGCTCATAGACACATGCAAATACAAACAGCAGGAAAATATAACCCGCAGATTTGTAACACAACATGGGAGGGGGAGGGGTCTCGGACATTCTCAATGGTTACTCCAATGAGGCATCTGGAAATTTTTTAAACAGTATTTTCAGATGGTGGTTGAATATAAGTAACTAGGGAAACTACAAACAGGCCTTATGTAACATCCATCATATCAAAGTACAAACTCATCTTTCCTAAAAGCTTTCAAGACTCAAAGGCCACAAACATGGGAGAATGAAAGGTGATACAATCACTCATCTAGACTTCACGAAAAACTTAAAACTACTAAGTTTCTTTAGTCTCGACAAATTGTCTAAAGCAAAAATGACAGAAACACAAATGCAACAAAAAGTGCATGATTGAAATGAAGCAAGATGATGGTGGGAATGTCATACTTGTCCTTTTTGATAGTAGTACTTTTTTTTTTTTATTAACAAATCAGCTAACAAAATGTACTAGGATGCTTATTATTCATTTTCATGTAGCCACTCTGTGATACTAACAAACAGACCTGAAGAAATCATTTCAAGTACCGTGACCCGTGGAGCCATTTTTGGCCTAACAATGTAGCTATGTCACTGTATTTACCCGGTGAAGGGACTAAACATTAGTTATCTGCTGCTTTATGTTCTCTTTTCTTTGTCAATGAAGCGTAAACAAAATCTATGCAGATTTTGTTAATAAGACACAACTGTATGGTTTGTTGGTGCCCCGTTTCAATCCTCCGTGAGGTCATCTTTCTATTTAGATCTGAGAATGTAAACAAGTCAAGGAGGAAAATATAAAAACAAAAAAAAGCACAAAAGAGCACCAGACACTAATTATATTCCAACAAAAGGACTGAAAACAAAATCACAGTCCCACAGCACCAGGTCCAACCCTCTTTATGGACTTTTTCCAAGAGGACTTGGGTTGAGAAGGCAAGCTGATACCGACATCAACATGTCCATCGTTCTCAAATGTTCTGGGCACAGACCGGAAAAAACAGCGGTCGGCTTTCCCCACAGGTCACCTGCTGTGCCTATCAGAGAGAGTTTGTGTGCAAGAGATGGGTGTCAGCCAAAATGCAGGAGGGCTCACTTTTCTCCTTCGACAAACTCATCCCATGATGATTCCTGGTCGTCTCCCTCCACTTCCCCTAAGTCCTCGGTGTCTTCGAAGTCCTCATTCACATATTCATCTCCCCAATCCTCCTTTTCCTCCTCCTCGTCTTCGAATCCCATCCCTCCGTAGTCCATTTCTTCATCATCATCATCATCATCATCATTATCATCATCATCATTATCATCATCATTATCATTATCATCATCATCCTCATCGTCCTCATCATCATCCACAACTTCAAGGCCTTCATCTTCCCCTTCGTCCCCGATCACCCCTTCCATCACCTCGCCTTCATCACTCATATCTTCCTCCTTAATATCTTTAGAAGGAGAAGAGGATGGCAAAACCAAGTTGTCCACTACCTCGTCTGCATAAGGGTCTCTTTGGGTTTGGAACGCGGATCTGTTGGGGGCGGGAATGAAGAGCGGAGCAACAGGAGGTAAGGCAGGCGGGGGTATCCTGCCCGACACAGCCATATTGGGTGGAGGGCTTAGGATAGGTGTACCGGGCACATACTCTCGAATTTCACCCGGTTCCAGAGGATCGGGGCCGCATGGGTCGTGATCACTGCAGGACAGCTTGCCATCCAGTTTGGATATGAACAGCATTCCCTCACGGTGCTGTTTGCAGTAAGAGTTGGGACACATCTCGCAGTAGGATGCCGCCTCCCTTCTGCACACGTTACACTGATGCCACGGACACTCCCAGCGGCCTAAAAAGTGCACATAAGGCAGATTCAATCATGATTTAGCTTAAATGAAATCCCGAATTGACCTAACGCAAGAAAATTCCTTAAGCAAACCACAGGTTGTAAAAATAAAGTGAATGTTTTATTGTTTAGTTTTTTTTTATTATGTTAAGTTAAAACTAATTTATTAAAACATTTACATTTTTATATTACTTTTTATAGACTTAAGTAATTAGGAGATTAACTGGGGTTATTTTCCTCTATTGATAGCCATGATTTGTGTATGTTATGATAGGACAATATTTGGTTGAGATACAACTATTTAAAGATCTGGAATCTAAGGGTGAAAATACTGAGAAAATCACTTTTAAAGTTGTCTGAATGAGATCAATGCGTATTAAGTTTTAATATATTTATGGTAGGAAATGATTTCTGGAAGATCATGCGACACTGGAGTAATGACTATTGAAAATTCACCTTGGTCAACAAAGAAATAAATAAAACTTTAGATTTAGAACATAAAAATATTAAAAACTTTATATTGTTATAATTGTAACTATACTTCACAATATTACCGTTTTATTACCTTTACTATATTTTGGTCAAATAATTGCAATCATGGTAAGCATAAGAGATCTCTTTAACACAATTGTCTTTCAAAATAAAAAAAAATTAAAACATTAAATGTATAATAAAAGCTTTAATCCCTTTTGTTGCTGCTGTATAAAGAGAAACCTTCCCATTTTAATACAAAATACATAAATGCAAAAAGAAAATAAGAGCTCAACCTTGAAAGAAACGCATTATAACTTCCAAGCAATGCAAAATACCTTGAAACAGGTTAAAACAAATTAGATAAAAGTGACTCATGCTCTTTGAAAATGAGGCACTCACCTGCAGGCCTCTTGGACAGATTGAGACAGTCGGCATGATAGACCTTGGGGCAGCCAGGTTTCTTACAAGACACAATCTGCCCGCCATCACCACAGAAAAAACACTCATCCTCTCGCTCCTTGGTGACCTCCAGCTGGCTCTTACGCTTCGCCCCAACCTTCTTTTTCAGTTTCCGCACCTTGTCATCAGATGTGGGCTGATTCTGAAAAGAACATTGCGAGTACACCAATTTTAGCCCGGATTAAACCTATAAAACGACTCTATAATACACCAAGCATGCCATACCTTTGGTCTGACACCAAGGAATCCACTGCAGTTGGACGCTCCACATTTACACACCGTCTTCCCATTACCAAGACACTCCAAATTATAGTTAAAAGTGAGTTCAACACCTGAGAACAGCCAACAAGCTTATTAAACAAACATTCTCCCTCTTTCCATTACAATATTATCTAGATTCAGACTCACCTGTGGGAATTTCCTCCAAAGCAAACAGCCCGACTCTGGTGTCTCCATTCACCGTCCACTTCTGCGTCTCACAGTTCGGCTGGCAGCTGTGGTTCATGAAACGTGATTGGTTTCCCTTCGGCCCGGCATCTATGATCCGATCCTGCACATGCACAGAAAACAGAGCCCAGTGTCAAGGTAAGTGGAGAACATGTTATCAAGGTAATCTGGATTGAGAATCGCCTCTGGTGACTGACCTTATCCAGTGTGAGCATGTAGAAGTTGCAGATGTTGTTCTCCTGTGCATGTTTAATCCTGGCTCGACACTCCTCTTCGTCAATGACCTCTCCAACATACTCATTCACAAAAGCTCCCTGTGGTGGAATAATGTAACGTAATTAAATTAGGAAGAGAGACATAAAACTAATTTGTGTGTGCGCTCAGAGCTCATGTAGTCTGGATTTCGTAATCTAGACTATATATATATATATATATATATATATATATATATATATATATATATATATATATATATATATATATATATATATTTTGCAATTATATTCAATTACATTTTAAAATAGTCATAATCAGACTATAGTTACTTTCATAGTGATTACATGTTTACACATTATTTACATGATAGAAATCCTTTATTAGGAATTTATTGATATACACTTGATCTTGTTTCACCTAATCTGTTTTTATTATAGTATATTAACAAACTGTATACTACAATTTGAAAGAACTCCACCCAGCGGTGTGTGTGCATGTGTTATATCTCTCAACTAAATCAGCAAGCAAACACCGCTCACCTTCTTGATGTCAGACACACTGCGTAAACCCCAACCACGTGACAGCGTCCTGAAGATCTCCACCTCGGTGTACTGGCGTTTGGTGAAGCTTTGGTTCTGACAGCGCTCCGCTGCTGGACACACTTGAGGATGACACTCGTACATTAGCATGCGGTTGATGCACTCCGAGTCAATGCCACACGGGTTCTCGTCCTCGGCTTTGCAGTTGCAGCGTGGGATCTCAGACAGATCTGCTGTGATGATTTGCACTTTCCCTATCGGTTTGTTCACCTGAGTGAAAATCGATCAGTGTCCATGAGATAACATGAGATCAGTGTCACCATCTGAGAAGCCAGCATTAGGCCAATTTTAAGAACGGAGATCAACACAACACTGAAATCTGACTGAAAGGACAACACTGTAATAATATACAACCTAAATTGACATTAAAATGTTATTTTTTTCATCAAACACAAAAGGAGAATTTGAACATTGTGGATTTGTTTTTGTTCAAGACAAGAGCGGCATCAAGATTTATCAAAAAATTTACATTATGTTCCAAGGGCAACAATATGATTAAATAATCAAAAACTATTTGACATTATTACCTTAATGTGTTTGTATGGTGGCGGTTTCTTGTCATTCTTCCTGTCTTCTTGAAGCTGCCTCATCTCCTTTTCTGCCTGAAGTTCCCTGAATCTTTCAGCTGCTTCATTTAAAGCTGAGAAAAAGAAAAAATATTCTTTAAATCAATTTGCTCTTAATATTGAAAAACTTCACATTGTAAACTCTAAATCTAAAGTTGTTACAACTAGCAGGCTTTAAGTGGTATCAGCATACATATAGTGACTTATACCTTTATATATAAAACAAACATTTGTTATCATACTATCATAATCAGTCATAATGTGATAAAAGGGTCAAGATATAGCAGATTAATCAGATTTCCATGTTACAATGTTTTCTAGTTTGTCCAAACAGTTTTAAAATGTCACTATATATATTGTTATATAATAATATGTCATAATAATACTTTATTAGTTCTGCTCTACGTCGTTATATTTCATATAGCAAATATGTTTTGATATTAAGTCTGAATATTATGTATAACACCTAATAATCCAATTGTGTCATTATTTTAGAAACTATTTTAGATAGCTGCTAGTGTGTTTAATTACCTTTCTTATAGACAGCATCTGCACCCTTTCCCATTTTTTCCTTATTGTTGGCATCCCCTTCCATGTAGGGAAAACAGCGAGCCTGATAGGTCCACACATAGTCTTTGGAGCCAAAGAAGTGCACAGGAAACTCTCCCACCTCATGCCGCATGCGGTAGATGTTCTCAGGAACGTTTTTTGGTTGAGTCACTTCAGCGGGCCACCACCTGGAGCAAAAGCCCAGAAATGCGTCAGTGAACATCAGTAACACTGCACTATAATTTTCAGGGGAAAGCGGTGCTTATGAAACAACACACAAACCTGTAGCGGCCCACTTTGACCCACAGAATGTCCTTGTAGTGGGGTTTCTTTCCTGCTCGACAGTCGTTACAGAACCAGCTTCCCTGGGGCATGTCAATGTTCAGACACTCACGGTGAAAGGCAGCAGGGCAAGATTCACAGCAGAGCAGACTTCCTCCTATAGGGAGAATTGCAACAAAATATAATAAACAACCGTAGCAAAATGCTAGCTCTGTCCTTACTATAACGGTCTTTTCCAACTCAGCCCTTAGCAAGCACCACTGATCATTTTAACAGCGAGATCTTCGAGGACTGGACCGCATACCTTCAGAACACACGAAACACCAGCTAACGTTGATGTGTTCATGGTTTTTGCACCCTTTGCGTGGAGTGAAGTGGTTGGGGCACAGGAAGCTGTTATTGGCCAATGGGACGCTGCCGGCAGCCATACAGTAGTCATTAGCGTGGTAGGCCACAGGGCAGCGGACGCAGCGGGTCAAACGGCCTGCGAGATCGACAAGTTATGATCAGTGAAACAAAATCATGCTTTTGCAATAAGTAGAAACAACTGATTTTTTTTTTGGAATTTTTGAAAATGCATGGGGATGACAGTCACCTTTGGAGATCCCAGGGTTGGCCGGGTTAGTGATGAAGCAAGCCAGACAGACGTGGAGGGAGCAGCGGAACCCGCGGTTCTGAGCCACGGTGGGGGAATATTTCAGTATGCATTCCATGTGATAAAACTTCCCGCACACAGGGATCATACACCTCCTGACCTCCTTATCAGGCTTTTTACACACAAAACATGTGTGCACACCTACAAGAAAGACATGCAAAGAAAGGTGTTCACCTGTATATTTTTAATTAAGAATTTTTTTTTACTCAAACTAGAATATTCTAAAAAACAGAAAACAATTTTTATCGTTGGCTATGCTGTCAGTAGTTTTTCAGAACTGAAACAAAGGACACAAAGAAATATTTTAACTGACTGACGTTCAGTTAGTTTCAATAATGTAGTAATATCTTCTGAATTCGGATGCACGCATGTGAACCATACTGCTTAAAAAGGGTGGTCTCGGGTGTACTTTGATAAAAACGTCTGTTTGTTTCACTCACTTTCCCGATGAGCCAGACTGAAGCACTACAAGCAGTGAGCTGTATGTCTAATTTCTGTTTACCTTCAGCTTTGTATGGAGCATTTGCTTCGTAAGACTACTGTCATAGCATCATTGTACACTAAGCTTTGTAAACAAAGCGAACGGTTAAAAAACCTAATATATAAGTGCAGAGAGCGATGTTATGCATTTTGCGGTTACTAAGTAATGGGGTAAACATCGAACTCTGGTTACGACCAGGCAACTGAACCAACTGTGAAAGCACCCTTATTAAACCAAACCTTTTTCAGTTTCAGAATGCCCAAATTTTGGCTAATTAAGCAGCCTGGCTGATATATTGGCTATGGACTGCTTCCTCACCCGTCTTGCACTCCTGGCAGATAAAGCGGCCTCGAGGTGTCTCAGTGAGGCCGATGCACTGCAGATGGAAGGCACCACAGCACTGCCCCTCACAGAGGAGCAGTTCACCTGTTTTCTCACATACCTACAAGACATAATACAAAAATTAATGCTAAAATCGGTTTCAGAAGAAACACCACTAATCAAAAGTTTGCGACTGGTATGATTTTAAATGTCTTTTGGACAACGTCTCTTTAAAGGCTGGCAATGCTGAAATCAGCTTTTATTTTTGCGGACAACCAAAGAAAGACCTAAGTGCTTCTTTTTGTTGACAACGGCAGATTTATAAATCATTTTCATTACGAATTACAAGTTTAATTCCTTGCTAATAAGCAGACAGCGCTGCAAGCTGATGCCGTTCCTTTTTAGAATACATGCAATTCCTGTGTGCATCAGAAGACATCATTCTGCAGTTTATTTGCTAATAGTTTAAGGGCATTTCACGATTTCAATCACCAACAGTAACCAGCAACAACCACCCCTTCCTCTTCTCACTGAAAACATTCAATAAACAGTATTAAATAGTCTATTGCTGCATCTTTTGCAGGCAGTGTTAAAAGCTTCCACACAGCCGACGTGTTTGCTGCATTGTAAAGACTGTACGCCTCTCAATCTATGCTAGTAGCTTTTTAAGCGCGTCATGCCATTGTTTAGTACAATTTATTCTCACTTTTTCGCTTATTATTATTAATAATTTCGGTTGCAGAGCATTATGTGCAACCCTAAAACACACAAATGTATACATGAAGGTGATATTACGTTGAAATTACGTTGTGTGAATATAAGTATATGGGATTTTTACCTGGCAAACATTCTCCTTCAACGAAGCACCTCCACCTTTCTCCCCTGATTTTCTATTGGTTGAGAGTGCTGATAAGTCACCTGATAGAGAATCTCTGCTTGAAAAAGCACTATCATTCAGTCCTGCACCAAAAACCTGAAAGAAAAAAAAAAAAAGTTACGTAACTGTAAACAGAGAAACATCAGACGACAACGAATCAAAACAAGTAAAAAGCTAGATCATGAGGTTTGAATCATGAGGGTAAGTGATGACATCGTTATTATAGACTGAAGACATTTTTTTTTGCTAATAATAATAACAACAACAACAACAACCTCAGAGATCAGGGAGTCTTCGCCATTTGTGTGTGACTCCTTTGCCTGAGGCTTTGATGGACTGCAATGATCTTCTTCAAGCTGGATCTGGCAGACACTGGGGGTTTCCTGCTGGATTGGAGACGATGTTCTTATTTCATCTTCACTTTGTGTTGCTGCTAAGGATCACAGAAATAAATATTGTAAACATTTGCAAAATAGAGTGGTGGATCGATCACAATATTCTCAGTAAAATACAACAAATGCGTGAATATAAATGACAAAAGTAACATGAGAAAAGAAACCTGATGCAGCACACGGACTTGATGGCTTAGGTTCAGATTCTTCATGTTTCTGTTAAAAATAAATACAAATATGTATATATCAGTAGTGTTGCTGGACAGGTTGCCTATATTTTTTGTATAAAACTTTATAATTAAAGGTGTTAAAAAACACATTTACTGAAAACCATACAGTATACAGAATATAAAGTAATAAAGTACTTTTAAATCAACTTGGTTTGTAGTTTATTGGTTTATAAATTGTGGTTTATGTACAAATGTACAAAGTGAATTTTTCATTGCCACTGTAAGTTATAAAAGTAGATAAAAAAGTTATTAATAGTTAAGAAATGTAAAGTAAAGTAACATTTTAGGAAAGCCCACTATAAATGCATTTAATGTCAAGGTTAATGCTTTTATTTAGTTTTTTTGAGAACTACTAATCAACTATAACAAATACTTTAATATGGATATAAATATGTACATTAAGTATGGCTAAATAGTTAATTACATGTACAATTAAATGTAATAAAACATGACAATGAATGAAGAACTCTTTTACATAAAATACTAGTTTATTAACAATGTACAGACTAAAGTTTATACATTTTGAATAAAACTATAAACTAATTACACTTTTTTATGCTAGTTTGTATATTAAAGTTACAGTATACTTTATTATTGGTGTTGCCAATTTATTAAAATTACTATAAACGTTGCTAAAAAACTAACTGCATATAAAGTACACCCCATAACATTACCTGCAAATCTTCGAGATCTGATTCATTTGGGCTGTTACTTTCTTGTTTTCTCTCCTGATTCAATGGAGATAAAAACAAAATAGTTATAAAGGCAAATACAGAAGAGCCCGTAATATTTAATAATTGTTTTAGGAATCACACAGACTACTAACTTCTTTCTTTGGGACTTTAACAGAATCCCCCTCAACGGTGCAGTCTAGAATCTGATGCACTATTTTGCGTGGTCTCTTTCTATCTGAGGATGCTGCAACAGCAATAGAAAATGTGTTTATTCCTACAGCTGACGGTTACAAATAAAAGTAAAGTGCCATTAACTAGAACTTCTTACCAGGTTTCTTCTCACATGACTCTCTATTTAGCGATGGGCCTCCACAGGATGGCGATAATGGTTGTAAAGGTGATATGAGACCATCTGCTGCTTCTTTCGGTTCCTCTGGTGCGGCCTGCTCAGGGTTTTTTCAGGTGAAGAGCTTAAAGCATCAGACGCGATCTGCTCAGGTCCTGGCTGCTCAGCATTAGTGTTGGCGATCAAAGATCCCTTCAGGAAAGGTATTAAATAAAATTATTCACATACACAAACACAGTTTGTACATGTTACATATACCTCACTCAAAACTGAATTATGACATAATTTTAGTACCTTTTTGTATGGAAAATTACACCCCCATTGATTACAGCCTATGCTCTCAAATCTCATTTGTGTATATTCAAACATTGTACCTTGTGTTGTGTTGTGTTACAAATCAATCTCAATGACACCAAAAACCATTCGCTCCTGCATGCATTTGAATATTTTGAATTGAACGCAAGCATGAACAAGACTACAAAAGAAACTACAATTTATATATATATATATTTTTTTGGTCATTTTGGAGGCCTGATAATTCTAGTATGCCCCCTTTAGTTGTATGGAGAGCAGCAAAATACTATAACATCCAAAATTATTTAGTGTGCATGCAAGTCAAATATGTTTTAAATTACATGAGGATGAGTACAATAACAGAATGTTCATTAAAAAAATTTAAAAGATGTTTACCATTTTACAGGACTCAGGACTTTTCTTAGCTTTTTTCTTTGTGGAAAACACTTGTTCATATGCATCACTGCTTTCAATCAGCCTCTTGCTTGGTTTTCTGAGCCTTTTATTTTCTGAGAACAGAATAGTAAAAAAACGTTGAATTGAATTTGGCATAAAATGTTTAAATGGCTATTTCATCCTATGATGAAAATTTGTCATTAACCCCCATGTCGATCCAAACCTTTAAAGCTTTATTCAGCTTCAGAACACAATTTAAGATACTCTGGATGTAAACCGGGATGTGATGGCCCCATTGACTGCCAAGTAATGAAAATTGTCAAGGGCTAAAAAAAATTTCAAAAAACTTTGTCAAAACAACCCATCTGCCATCAGTGGTTCAATCTAAACGTTATAAAGCAACAATTTTTTTGTACGCAATGAAAATAAAAATAATGACATCTATTATAATTTGTCTCCTTGTTGTCTTTCCCAGTCACCATAGCGCCATTTTGGAGAGTATCCACTGGAAGCAACCCGTGTACACTGTTCTGTGTCAGCCACGTCACACGTTTGTTACGTTTATTTTTACTTTAATGAAAACAGTGTATCCATGTGATGCGGCTGACACAGGGCAGTGTTCACAGTGTGCGGAGAAACTAATTGTTAAATAGTCAGTTTTATTTTCTTTGCGTACAAACATTATTAAAAAAATTATTAACTTTAGAACTTTACAGTTGAACCACTGATGGCAAATGGACGATTTTGACAGTCTTTCATACTTTTTCATACTACAGTCAAAAGGTTTTCATCCAAAATATCTTTGTCTTCTGAGGATTGGAACGACCTGAGGTTAAGTGATTAATGATAACATTTTCATTTCAGGGTGGAGTAACCCTTTTAACTTTTAACATTGAACAACTTTTGAGACTTAAGTGTAATATCTCCGTTACCTGAAGCATCTTTTTTATCTTGGATGTCAGAATGAGCAGTTTCTTCAAAACTGTCTTTGAAAACCCCATTTAGCTCCGTGGACTCCTTCACTACATCTTGATTCAAACTAACCGGATCGCTCTTTGGCTTGGTGCTTTTCCCCATGTCAGACTCAAATGTTTGCCATCGCTTTTTAGGAGCAACCTTTGAGATGGTGCCTTTGCCACAGACAACAGGAACAGCATCATGGTGAGAATTGGAAAGTTCCCCTAACAAAGGCAAACTCTTTTCAAGTGCATCCAAACCTACTGAGGAGTTTTGCTTTTTAACTAAATGGATCCCACCATCGTGTTTTTGCGCCTCCTTTTTCACAGAAGATTTTGACTTAGCTTTGCTCTGTTTTGAGCTGTTTGGCGTTAATGTTTTTTCCTGCCGACTGTTCTGATCCACAATAGCCTTTTCACAAGACACCTTATTTAATGTTTCTTCTCCAGCTGGAATATGAGAAGGTTCTTCCCTGATGAGAGAGGATGGAGATGTGGGAGGAAGGGTTAAAGGTTTCCCTTCCTTCTCCCGGCTGTCATGCAGATCCTTCAGGAGCATTAGGAAAGTGCTGAATTTGTAGTTTGAATCCGCACGGAGTGAAGGTTCTCCTGAGCTGCATTCCTCTTTGACAAGAGACCTGAAAGAAAGCTCCTTAATATCCTGAAAAGCGTCCATGGGAGAGATCGAGGGAGACGGGAAGGACGAAGATGAAATGTCTGAGATCATGCTCTCGTTTTTGATTTTAACGAAATTGAAAGAGGATTCAGTCACATCTGACTTGGAGCCTTTATGTCGAGGTCCATTCTGAATATCCTTTTTCTCATTTCGGATTCTTGTAAACTTAAGAGTTGGGTTTGGTGGTGTGTGGGAGATAGAGTCCACGGATGCCTCTTCGCTGGACTCCGTTTTTACCTGCCATTGTTGTTTTGACAACTCCGAATGGTTGGTGGGGGGTGAGCACTTGTTGTAAAACTCTGAGTGTTCATCGCCAGCACACGGTGAGCAAGATTTTGGCTCCTGACTTAAATCTTTCTCCTTGGTTTCTTCACTGGCGGCAAGTGCTCTTGAGATTAAGCCACTGCTGGCAGGAAAATAGAAAGAGTGCATGGCAAAAGACCCATCTGAGGACCCTGGGGAACTGCTTTCCTTCTGTCTGGAGTTTGTAGCCCTAAGTGTTTTTTCTTTGGGAGTTGACTTCTTTAACTTACTGTTGGCTGTGCCTTTTGAACCAACCTCTGTCTTCTTCACCGGCTTATCCACGTTGGCCTTTTTTATCTTTTTACTTGGCTGTACTTTCTTATGTTTAGTGCTCAGTTCTTTCACCACCTCCTCCTGTGGCAATTGCTGTGAACGTTTGGGACACAGAATCCTCGGGACAGAGTCAATATCTGAATAAGGACTATCTATGGGGTCTGGTTTGTGCCGTTCAGCGGCTGTGGAAGGTTTGTAGCAGTCTGATGAAGTGTTTGATAATGGTTTAGATGATAAAGAGTATTCAGTTAGTTTCACAGGAGATTTTACAGTTGAGCTGTTTTTCTTAGTTGGCTTCTTTTTGCTTCCAGTACCAGGTTTTCCTTTGTTCTTAACGGATGTATCTAGTCCATTGGACAAAAGCGAGCTTGATAATGTTGACTGTGTAGTAGAGATTGGGCAAGCAGGAATTTTTGGTGCCTTGTCTTCGGAAACAGGCATGTGCACATCCCGAATTAAAGTCAATGGAGGTTCACTATTTAACCGTTTGGTCAGTGCTGCCTCTGCTTCCAAGACACTAGCTTTCCATGATGGCATTAGACGTTTGGGAACCTGCAGAGTGAACAAACGTCATGAAATTTCAATCAAAATGTAAAATTATCATAAGCACTCTTTTTTTTTCAAATCTAAGAACAAAAAGTCTCAAGTTAGCTTTACCGTGTATTTGTAATCTTTGTCTTTCTGTCTTCCTCTTCGTCGAAGTACAGGCAGTTTTTCAAACTGATGACCTCCTTCAAAAGGAAACGTGGCTTTTGCCGGGACCCAAGCTTGGTCTACGATCTCCCCAAACATCCTGACAAAATAGAGACGACATGGCCGGCGACTGGGATCTGCAAGAAAATGTTTTATGAAAATATTTTAACCTTTTAAGACATAAACAAAAACAAAAAAACTATATTACACCAATAGCATGTCCTAAATTAAATTTGGCATTCATTATGAATAGTCATAAGGTGATGAAAACAAGAAACCACCTTTCATTTTGGTGTGGACATCAATCTGTGGGTCTGTGGTTACATGACAGGGCCACCAGGGTCTGCGATTGAATTTGGCCCACACAACATCTTCAACAGAGTACTTTATACCTGGGAGCTGCTTCTTCTTTGGGCTGTTGGACTTTAGGTTAAAATAAAAAGTCGTCATTCATTAATCATCGATAATATGAGTCATTCATTAACCATCAATAATGAGTCAAGAATATACTTTTAAAAACTGTGGTCAGATAAGTTTGACAAAAGTTTGAACCAACAAGCACTTAGCCTACACCACTGCTCCACTGGAAAAAAATGAAGTCAAGCGCCTACTCAACGATTCAATGCAACTGTGTGGTTCAAGAGGTGTTCAGCTTGAGGGAGGGTAATACAAATGGCTTCCTCTTATGACAACTTGTAATTTAAAAACAACTGGGTAATAACAACTATAAATAAACATATCTCTGCTTACAAGTAGCAAATATGTTGCTGAAGTTTAAGTATGTAATTTCTACACCACAAACGGCACCCATACTGTATTGCTAAAATAATGGTTTTTAAACAAGTTACCCAAACCTTCCCCCTGTGTGTAATGATCAAAAATACTGGTTAAAAGTTGTTGCGGCAATGTTTTCATAATCGCAATATACTTTTCAGCCAATCACTGTGGTCAACCGACAGAAGTGATTCTGCATGGTTGGTCATTTAAAACGATTAAAACCTTTGTTGTACACATTTGGTTATCATATCTTATTTTTTGTATAAAGAGTGTGCAAAATAAATACATGCCTAAATATTTAAATTAGCAACACATACAGTGGGGTTCAAAAATTTGAGTGCTAATGAAATTATTATATTTATAGTATTTTTGTGATAGCAGACCATTTTTCCCACTCCAAACCAACTTTATTTCCTTTTAATTAAAGAAGCACTTGAGCAGCTCGGCATATTTGAGCAAAACCTGATCATTATGTTATCCAGCATGAATTGAAAAGATTCAAAGAGCGCATAGTGCTTCAGTGGAAACAAAACATAAGAGATTAAATGATCAATGTCACAAATTTGGATACCAGGTTAGTGACACAGAAATTGTTTAGTATTTGAGAAGTCAGCATAACATTCCTGCGAATGTAATAAAATTCATTTCATGTTTTAAATCACACATTTTCAATGTGGTTTTGAACCCCACTGTGTGCGTGCATATGCATGCATGTACATATACGACGTATATTTTAAAAAAAAAAAAATTAAAGTTTCCTTCCTGCATTCTTAGGTACACAATGTTTAACAATATAACCTGTACACCTGTTTGGGAACGAACACAATCAATTTAACTAAATTAAAAATACAGTGAACATAAAAACATCTTACAGGATTTGAATGGGAGTCACTGGATGAATTTGGTCTTTTAGAGAGACCAGAGTTGAATATTGATGCACTGTTCTCAGTGCTGGGCAGATCACAGTCACTGTCTGAATAATCATCCATGCTATCAAAATCCTCCATCATGGCCTCGACAGGCAAATGTGAGGGGCTACCAGGAGGGTTAGACTTTGCTGTATTTTTAGATACAAGGTTACAACTTCCATGTTTGTTTGTACTTAGGTCCAGCCTGTGGCTGCTAGGAGCCTTTGCATTTGCCAGATTTCGTTTCTGGCATTTCTTTGAGGCGTCTTTAAACGGTGCCACCGCATTGCTCCTATCATGCTCCTCCTCATCATTATCCTTGCTGTCCCCACTGTCAAACAAGGTTGACTCAAAATGCAAAAATCCATTTGAGATGGATGGAAAATGTTCCAAGCTATCAGAGCTCACTGGTGAGAAACCATTTTTGTCCAGATCCTGAATAGTAGTCCGGTCAGTGTTTCCTTGCGAACTGGACGTGTGATAAAGGCCTATTCCGAACTCTGCTCCGCCGATGGGATTGTGCACAAGCAATTTACTTCGTCCGTGAAATTCCTTGTCCTGCAAACTCATGTCGGCATGGTTCACCATAGTGGTCAGATCCTGAAGTCTCCTCAGCGGACTATAGTTGGTGGATTCTCTCTGATTGTACACAAATGACGATGCCGAGAATTTGTAGCCAGAATTTAAAAAATGCATGGCAGACCCCTGGTCCCCCTGTCGCTTTGTGCTCTGGTGTCCACAGGAGCTGATGCGGCTATCAAGCGCCTTGGTCTCCTGTGGATCACCACGACACTCCGAGCCATCCCTGCCGGCCACTTTGTAGGACTGATTCATGTTTTCATGGCTCCATCCTGTGACAAAATACAGGGAAATGCCTTTAGAAGATGTTTTTTTTTTCAGATGACCTACAGAATAACAACTTGGGCTTTTCTTAACTCCTTAAGAATTTGTTGCACCCGAGTTGTGCATTAAACTGAACATTTCAATCTTTTTCAAAACAACTATGCAGGAGACAAACGGATTCTACACTAACATGACATTTTGACAGCAAAAACACTGCATGTTTCTGAACACCAGCATGCGCGTGCGATATCCCGGCTGAAAATGCAGATTAAACTGCTAGCTGGTTTCTAACTGGTGCGAGCAGGAAGACCATCGTTGACCAGCTAACCAAATGCCAGCTTAAGGTGGCCACAATGTTGTTTGGAGCATGAAAGCTGGTCGAGCGGCTAATGACCATCTTAAACCGGCTAGAAACCAGCTATCGTGTTCCAAAACACAGCTAGCACCACGAACTGGATTTTGTAACAAGGTGGCTACTCGGGTTTAAGTCGCAACCCTCGTAGGCCGTCTTGTCAAGAATCCATCAAGACAAAGATAAGAGAGCTTGAAAAAACTCAACATGAATCGCTATGTCAAAGACACTTCGCTATGCCCCTACTGGACTGTTTCAAAGATGACCTCTGCCGCGATTTCAGTGTGAAAACGCTGGTAAAGTATGTTACATTATCATCATGTGCATCAACAGTTCCCATACAGTCGTACAGCAGTAAAGTCACCCACGACGGTGAGATGGAAAACGCACGAAATACAAAAGGTACAGGAGAGAAATCACCGGTTTCTTACCATTTACGACTCGGTCACGACAAAACCACCGGAAAGCCCTTCAAATTCGAGCATGTAGCGTTACTTTTTGTAAATTTGTGAAAGCGGATCTGCAAAATCCCAGCAGCATTTGCACCAGTAGGCCCGGCCTCGGCACTCATTTCTCTCTCCAACATCAAAAATGGAGATTAATAAATAAACGAGAATGAAACTGAGCGCCTGTCACCTTCCACCGAAGCACCACGTCAATGCATCGAAAGCACGTTTTTCAGCGGCCACGATTTCTGTTAAAATACATGATTGTTTGCCCCGCTTTCCGAGTGCCCCTGGTTGTATGTGTGTGTTAAAACAAGCCCTGACTGACTGCGTGTGTGTGTGTGTGTGTGTGTGTGCTGGTGAGAGCGACCAATCGGCACAGCACACCCAACCCCCAGTCAGTATACATTCACATCCACTTAACCCGATTCACTATTTCCCAGGTACATCTCTCACTTGCGCTAAATGCATGTGGACAATGTGCAAGCAAACGCGAGTTTAACTTAGTCCCAAACGCGTCCTGCGCGCGGTCACAGTCGACGAGGTGCGCGACGGGCGCATGGCACGACACGACAGTGAGCGTTTGCTTTTTAACCCTCACGCCATTTGTTTCCTTGTCCTAACAAAGGCGTAACTTCCTCCATTTTAGAGAGACCGCTCGTGCTTTGCAAGGTAGCCGACCACAATAAGCCACACGAGCAGAAAACACAATTTATTGGTCTCGATTAAACGGCACACGCTCCGACATGCTTTATTTTCTAAGTTTTCTTTGCGCATTTTCGTGGGTGGTTGGAAATTAGGCCATGCCACGCATAAGTGTAATATGTCGTTGTGGCAAGCGGGTTTAACATGCATTCCTCGCTAGTAACTAAATGTGTTTTATTATGTTACTAATCATATTTATAGTTCTTCGACATTAGGCTGTACTCCCATCATCAACATTGTTATTCTTGCTAGTAAGATATCTTATTTCTAACAATATTCACAATAAGTAAAAAAGCAAGTAAACAGTGAGATAAGGAATATTACAATTTTGACAGAAAACAGCGCGCTAGTGTCTCATATGTAAGTTTATTAATTAACTATTACGCCTATAGATACCGAAAAATGGCATGAAACTGCATAGCATATTAGTAAATAGCTGACATATGAACCGTAGGGTTCGCTAATCGCTAATATCCGATGGATAAAGTGTTCAAATTCCATTTCTTTTAAATCAAACTTAAAAATAATTATCAAATTACATACGATATTACTCGGTGTTCGAGTAGATAGCGGTTATTTTAAAAGCACGTGTGCCCGTTCCTACCAGCAGGCAGTTAGATTAAATGTTAAAATGGCTTGCCATAGACATGCGTCAACGTCCATTGTGTCATGAAATAAAATGTAACTCGTTTATCGGCCTATTTTAAGATTACTCGTAAGAAATAAACACAGAAGTGGCAATACATTAGCAAGAAAAGCTAATCTAATCTGTCAGCTTTCCCTTTTTGAGAATTTGGTCATGTTAGCTTTTTTTCTCCTTCAGTGTTTGTAAAGAAATATATTTAACGGAACAAAGACAGTATAATGGGACCTCTGAATTGCCCGCAGTTTCTACACAAATCTTAGCCCTTCTGTAAAAATATATATATATTTTTGGGGCTAAAAAAAGTTACAAATCAAATATGTAAAAATTGTAAGTAACATTTTTTGTATTGAATCATGTGCAGTACAGTTCTTTTACGTTTGTAATGTAACCTTAACAGGTTTTGTCTTACAATAAGTGCTTATTTACAACATTTGAATATTGTATTTCATATTTAGCCCATGCAAATTCAGTTATTTCTAATATTTTGGTTACATGGCTATTATTGGTCAAAAAAGGGACAATTTCACAACAATTCAATCGAGCTGAAAAAATAATTTATAAATAAAAAAATGTTTTAGGAGTTTTCCCGAACAACTTTTTTTTTGAGTGATAACTGTTTATTATAATTTTATTATTATTATTTTTTTAATCAGATCAGGTGTATTCAATTACACAAAAGAGACTTGTTTTAATCCAGTAATAAAAAAAAAAAAAAAAAACACAGTATTCTAGAGTGGATCATTGATCAGCAAAACTATTTTAGGTTGAACAGAACACACTGCCTTATATAACCTCACAGTTATATTTACAAGAGCATTATGCCATTGCAGTGATCTGTGACTTGATGTTTTATCAAAAAATCCACAGCATCCTCTGTCTGAAAAGGGCACCAGACATTTCATAAATACAACAACAAAAAAGATCAACATATCATTGGACATTACAAACAGAGCACTTTCACATACACATCAGGGGAACAGAGGAGTTATTACTAGTGATCAAATATTTCAAGTCAAATGCAATGTCCTAAAATCTAGAGCGAAACAAATGATGCGATGAAGACTGTTCCCAGCAGTGACTTTACATCAAAAGTATGAAGGAAAAGGAAGAGTCAGAGTTAAATGTAAAACAACACTCTCTACGTTTCACTTGAGCAAAGTCTAATGGACTGAAAAGATTAATATGTGTTCAATACTGTAACTTTATTTCACAATACTACCGTCATGCACATCTGTACAATAGGTTAACATACGTCATAGCGAGAAAGGTAATGCTAATGGTCTTTGGAAAAAGATACACAAAAGGATAACACTGGCACATACACGTGAGTCGAAGTATCAAAATCCATCTTTTTTTCTTCCTTGCAAGAGCTTGACATCTCAAACACGGTTCACTGTGACTTTGGACATGCACCCACATCCCGAGTCCCCCCTTGCAATAAATAAAAAACATTGTTTTCATTCGGTAGTAGTGTCTTTCTCTTTCACAGTGGCTTCGCACAAGGCCCTCTTCTGCATCATGGTGTAAGGGAACGGCGCACCATTGCAAGCGCCATAGTCCAGTTTGTTAAGCCTCGCCAGAGTTTTGATGCTGCCTGGAGGCCTACCTGGGCTCACCTTGTAGCCTGCGGCTTTGGTGGTGCCCAGTGGCCGCCCTGGGCTGGTTTTAAAGCCTGCTGCTCTGGTGGTGCCCGGCGGTCGTCCCGTACTTGTCCTGTAGCCTGCAGACTTAGTGGTACCCGAGGGCCTGCCTCGTCGCCCAGACTTTCCGAGGCCCTTCTTTTTCTTGGAGCCTTCCGGAGCATCTGCAGCCCTCATTCGGACGGTTTGGGAGTGGAATTCATTCTGGGAGTCCTGCATCTGGCAGGACATGGGCTTGATCATGCTCTGTGGCAAGGGCGGCAAGTTTGGGAGTGGCAGTTGTAGCGCGGGAGGTGGCGCGGCGTAAAATTTGTTGGACTGCGAACTGCACAGCTCAAAGTGACTGGCTGGGTGTTGCCCATCATCCCCAATGCTACCCAGACCATAGTCGTTGCTGTTGCTGGCTACTTGGTGCATCATTTTCTGTTCAAATAAAGTACAATTGAAAACATTTGATATATTGCAAAATATGGGGTTCGTGAAAAGTACGTCGTGGAATAACAACTGCGCGTGAGGCTTTGCAATACTTTTAAACATCTTGCATCGACCGCGTGCGTCGAAAGTGATTGATTGACGGCGTCAATCAAAAAGAAAACAACAGGCCCGTGCAATTAAGCGCTGAAAGTTAATGCAGAAGAAGGCGTAGCTATATAAACTACGCGTAAACTACGGAAATATTCACACTTCAGGTAGGTCGCATCACTTTACAGTTAGATAAACACAATGTCTGATCACAAAATGTACAGCGACCGCGGAATCTCTTATGCAAGTCCCATCGGTGTCCTGTCATTCTGTATCCTTTTTTCCGCTCTACCCGGTCGTTAATACAGATTATGCCGTTAATTATTGAAAATAATATTGAATTTAGTATGAAACGGGATGTAATTTTGCGATAAATAACGCAATAAAGAAAGTACTTTACCTCATCTGGAACGCGGATCACGGAATGTAATGGGTTAAACATGAAACAGATCTATCTTCCATTCTTGAAAGCAAAAGCATAATGTTATTTACTCGGGAATATAGGCATCCTTGAACCGCGAGATGCTTTCTTCCTAAACGATCGTGTCTATTTTGGTTTATGGGATGGATATTTTCCCCCAGAACCGCTGAGGTTTAAAGCTGAAAGGCAGCCATTTTCACTAGAAAAAATAATAAAATAGTAAGAATAGCTAATACGCATGCGTCAGCTGCTGGTGGGAATTTATACTATTCTTTAGCAAATACCAGAAGGCCCTGGTGTCAGCTCACACGACACTTTTGTCTTCGCTATTATATATATATATATATAAAATAAAAATATAAATGGTATATGTGAAAGTAAAAAGATATGCACATGATAACAATGCATGTACTGGAAATTATTATGAATAACAATATACAAATATTGTATGTTGAAGGCCACATTGATCGCTGCTCCTTCACATAAGATATACAGATACACAAAGGGGAAAAAGATCTATCACTTTCCAGCAACAGAACATATTAATAATAATAATGATAATGATAATAATTTAAAAAGGTAAAAAACAGAGCATAATATAGTAGTAGTTATATATTATTACTACTTAATTTCTTTATTGAAATCGAACAATGTAGCGGTTCTCAAATTAAAATTTACTGTCATACCCCTTGTACATCAGTTGGCGGCACTAAACGCACAAGAGACAAAGACAATATATTTGCGACAAATACTACTATGGCGAAGACTTAGCCGGTCAATATTAATGAGACCTTGCTGACGTTCATTAATAGCCATCCTATTGCGAACGCCCGGCTTATAAATATTAATCAGCTCATAAAGACTCGGTTTGGTGATCCACCAATAGAGATGGCTTGGCTCATGAATATTAACTAGCAAGCCTTCGCGGTAGTAGGATTCGTTATTTTGAATGCGGATTAGGTGACGTCAACCTACATGAGCGGATTCTTCGTCGCTGCTGCGCATCACAACCAGACTCTGACCGAAATCAAAGGAGCTTTCGGGCTTACTTTGACTCGTTTACCGCTTACAAATAACAGCAACTCATCGATTTATTCTCGAGGGAGTAAAAGCAACGGCGCTTTACTTCGTTTCGCGGCCTTAAAGTATTTCAAGTAACCAAGGACTCAACAGCTTTATTTTAAACCGGGATCGATTACTTTGACGCATGACGCCAGACCCAAATAAAGCATCCTGAGTCATTTTACCCCTTTTAAAAAAAAAAAAAAAAAAAAAAAACGTTACTCGAATGATTTAAGGAACTGTCGAGAATGGACGAGAAGGTATTCACGAAAGAACTGGACCAATGGATCGAGCAGCTGAACGAGTGCAAGCAACTGTCGGAAAACCAAGTGAAAATCTTATGCGAGAAGGTGAGTTCCGCATGACGGTCATCCTCAGCCTTGTCAGTGTTGCATTGTATGTTAAAACACGTGTTTTGTCAGGCGGCCCGTGGGCGCAGCAGCAGACTGGCTATATTTGTTATCGGCACAGATACGGTTGCAGTGCGCCCTTCCCACTGGCGGTTTATCCGAAGATGGCGGTGCCGAATTATTCTATTATTGGCCGCCTGCGCGCCGTGAAAGTGACTATTGGTTGACGGCTGTGCAGAGCAGTTAGCAACCGGCGCTCGTCAGGTTATGCCCACTTTACTGTTACTCGTTGTCAGGCAGAGTTTGGCTTTGCCTTTTGCTTTCTAAGCCAACGTGCGGATCCGGCAGAATCGTTTTAAAAACGGGCTTATTTCGCTCCGTGTATAATTTATGCCCTTTTGATGTATTCAAACGAGCAATCTCGTGTCGGTTGTAATTGCAATGTCCAAAAACGCCCAGGTTATTTCAAGTGGCGCATCAAGAATTAGTCCACATGCATTAATCACCGTGACCTTATTCTGTTAAACCAAAATGTCCCGCAAGTTTGCCTGCACAGTGTAAAAGTGAAAACGTGCGGTCGTTTCTTAAAAATAGTTGACCTAAAATTCTGTCATCGTGTACTCACCCACATGTTGTTCTGAATCTGCCTGCCTGACTTTGTACTGTGGAGCACAAAGGGAGATTCACCCGGGTATCGTTTAAATAGAAGTATTAATAATAATGACAGTTAGTGATAGTGTTACAGTTAATATTATTATTCATTTATTTTGACTTTATCATTACAAGTGAGTTTAGACGTTAACACATTTTAAGGCTATCTGACCCACATTTTTACAGGGCATTTGGTCCCTCAGTCCATTTCCAAGAACAAAGGCCCATTTAGCATATGCCAATATTTATTCATCACTGGTCTGTGTCAACATTGCCTCTTGCAGCCGGTGGGAATTTTAAATGCACTTTAGGTTAATAGTTGAAAGCGTGGTGTGGGTGTTTGCAGTCTAACCTGCCGATTGTATTTGTTGCAGGCTAAAGAAATTTTATCCAAAGAGTCAAACGTTCAGGAGGTGCGCTGCCCCGTCACGGTATGTGGAGATGTGCACGGTCAATTTCACGATCTTATGGAACTGTTTAAGATCGGGGGCAAGTCACCGGATACTAATTACCTTTTCATGGGAGACTATGTGGACAGAGGCTACTATTCAGTAGAGACCGTCACCCTGCTGGTGTCTCTAAAGGTATGTGAATGGAGTTTTAATATCGACGGTTTTTAAGAAAACGTCCTTTCGCATTGTTAATGGTTTGTTTCGTTAAATCGCCCAGGTTCGGTATCGAGAGAGAATCACCATCCTCCGTGGAAATCACGAAAGTAGACAGATCACGCAGGTTTATGGTTTTTATGACGAGTGCCTGAGAAAATACGGAAACGCAAACGTTTGGAAGTATTTCACAGACCTCTTTGACTACCTTCCTCTTACGGCCCTCGTAGACACGCAGGTAAATGGGTTTGTGATCAACAGCGTTTTATCCGCTGTGACTGTGCTCAACACAAAACGAAGACGTTGCATAGTCGTTTGGGCGCACGTAAAGCTTAAGCTGTTCCGTCTCCGCAGATTTTCTGTCTCCATGGAGGATTGTCGCCTTCGATTGACACGCTGGATCACATCCGCGCGCTGGACCGCATCCAAGAAGTCCCCCATGAGGTACATTCAACCGGAGGATATCAGGCAGACGAATAGTGTCGCCATATTCAAAATCGTTAAGGGTCGCAGCTGTGAATACTACTCACAGAATCTAATGAAATCTTATTGGCAGGGTCCTATGTGTGATTTGCTGTGGTCGGATCCGGATGACCGCGGAGGTTGGGGGATTTCCCCCAGGGGGGCCGGGTACACATTTGGCCAGGACATCTCGGAAACATTTAACCATGCCAACTGCTTGACTCTGGTCTCACGAGCTCACCAGTTAGTGATGGAGGTAACAGACTTGATTACAGAGTATAAATATTAGTATAAATATTAGTAAACAACAAGTGGCATGTTGTTATTAGAGATATGTTTATAAACTGATAATGCTTACTGTAATGAATAATTAACGAGGGTTATTATTAAGTATCTCTACGAATTGGATGTATTTCTTTTCATTAAAAGCTGTATGATAATTAAGTGAAATCGTTCAATTTGCGTTCATAGTGTTGCTATTATGACATAACTTCTATTGCAGTTAACAGATGAGTTCATATGCCTGCATATAATAGCCATAGAATGCATTTACCTGAATCTCCTTTAACTAAGGTTTCGACTCGCATTGCTTATAACTAAATTGTCAAATACAATTTTAAATAGAGTCGTTTATTTACTATTTCGCATTGATTAGAAATGAAAGAATTTATAAACACGAATACACAATTTAGAGATAAAAGTAATGAGTCAATTCTGTATTTTAAAAATGTCTTTTGACAGTTGAATAATTAAATAACTGATCTGAATAAAAGATTCGTCTGAAAGGTAAATGTAAATAGTTATGTTTTTGAAGATGTTCAATGTCTGTTACACGAGTAAAGTGTAATATAAAGAAAACGCAGCATATCTGAAACAAAATATATCTAATTTGAACTACAATACTCAAATTTTTAGTTTTGAATTTACAGCACTTAGATAATAATACACCTGCCGACTGTGCATTAGCTACAGGCTAACATATTTTAAAACATTTCTACAGGGATATAACTGGTGCCATGAACGTAATGTTGTGACAATCTTCAGTGCACCTAATTATTGCTACCGATGTGGTAACCAGGCCGCCATCATGGAACTGGACGACACGCTCAAGTATTCCTTGTACGTACATGAAACACAAAACCATTTCTGTTTTTATTAATGCTTCCACTTCTCCTTGTGTCATGTGTGTGCAATGTTGCTGTTATACATATGAATAATAAGAGGATGTTTCTCTTTAGTTTACAGTTTGACCCTGCACCACGCAGAGGAGAGCCTCACGTTACCCGTCGCACTCCAGATTATTTCCTGTAAAGCTGGAAGGCTTTTTTTAAAATTACAGTATTGCAGCACTATCTGACCAGTGGACAATGATTATAGAAGACATACTCATGTTCAAATTTTCCAACACAAACCCCTGTCCTCGGACCAAAACATGTGCCATATCTATACTGCAATAAGACGGATGCAGTCTTCTCAACAAACACACACACACAAACGTAACAGTATTCTTTCATGTACATCATGTACTTTTCTCTCTTACTAAAAAGCTGTTGTGTTTTTGATCAGGATATAAGGGTTTCCTCCGACTAACGGGTTTATGTGCATTCTTCTGAAACGCTGCGTTTTGGAATAACATTCTGAATATACACTATAAATGCTTATGACTGGATAATGTTCAAATTGTGATGAGCTTAAAATAGTGCTGTGTATTATAGCTGCATTTTCATGCTGCATGGCCTCGGGTACACGATGAGCTGTCATCTGGCAAATTTCCGACTGCTGTTTTAAACGATTGCCTAACTGCGGTGTTTGTTACAGGTGGGTATGAGACACTTTAGCTTTAGTCCCTTTTCGATGTCTTTTAAGCACTTTTTTTCGATGCAGTATTTGTTATCGTTCTTAGTTTACAGAGCAGTGATTTCGTTCGTTTTTTGCTTTTGTATGTTACTGCATTATTTCCCAATAATTTGTAAATGAGAGCACAATTAAATAGGGATTTGAACAGCAATAAAGACTCATGCTATTTATCTATGTAAAGTCTGTTTCTTTATACACAGCGGATGCAATGCTGCTGGTGCGAAATGTTAGCAGTGTTGCTGATTGATTTTTATTGTCAAATTGGGTCATTGCTGTTATGCAGTAAAATGTACTGAGCACTGTAACTGTAACCAGACGTTTTAGTTAAGTTCAAGCAAGCATTCAAACAACGAAAATTAAGAGGATGTAATCTAACAGGACAAAAATAATGTTATTCATTGCATAGAGCAAAATAAAACGCTTGCTGATACAAAGGTGAAAACCACTGTAATTGTATCTAACGTGAGAGATTTTATAAAATCCGATGCTTACTCGTGATGTTAAATATCTGGTCATTAAAAATGCTCTAAAAGTTATGTTTACTAAATGAAGAAAAATTATATACTTTGACGTTCACTTTAACAGGATGTCGGACAAGAAAATGCTATACATAACTGGTTGGTGTTTAAAATGTCCGCTAGATGGAGCCATTTTTCTTAACCAGTTAACTTTTAGTTACTTGTACCAAAGACTACAGTTTTAACACTACACTCTTCAAGGGACTTTAATTATACTGCCGAAAGATTGTATTCCACAGCTTCTTAAAGTAAGGGGTTATAATTAGCTCCAAGAAATAACTGGCATTTCGAAAAGGTCTTAGTTTTTAAAGATGATAAAGAATTATGTAATTAACATATCTCTTTCTGTAGAGATTCAATTAAAAAAAAAAAAAGATCCCTATGTATGACATACAAATCACAGATCGCCGGCGCTAGAGCATTTATTCATTTAGTGAACACAAAATTCACAAAAAAAAAAAACACTAATCGTTTACGTTTCAGGTAGACAATAAACAGTTAAAAATGCATGCCATAAAACGAAAGCCTTGGAACGGATTTGGCATCTTTAACGCTCATCAAATTTCATCATTAAAATATTTGCACTTCTCTGATTTCATAACAAAAGTCTTTCGCTGACCTACTAATGCATTTTATCCCACACGCTAAGCACGCACGACTGAAATTTCGTTGCTACCTCTTTACCCGTAATTAATTTTATGAGTATAACTGTTTTCTGGAATATAAATCTAATGTTGACGCGTTACAGCTATTTTCCGAGACGCCGAGAGCTTTTATTTTGAATTGTGATCAGCGTCTGTGGTTGGTCGGGAGAGAGGGTGGCGTTTACTGCGGCGTTCTTCACGTTCATTCGTAAATACCAAATTAGCCTCAGTGCGTGAGACTGATATCTGCTGCGGAGTGCTGTGATTTGGTCTGACGGCGAGCTTTGCACTGTTGCACTGTAAGTAGCATGACCTTTCTTTACAGATCTTCGCGGATGCCATTGTCAAAATATTTTTTTTCCTCCTTTTTTTTGCTGGCTGCATTAGAATGTAAAAACCTTATGCTGCCAGTAAGTGGATTTGCGATGTGGCATCCAGAGGCTGAAAAAGAGGTGCACAGCTGGAGTTGTACAGATGCCTTTAAAGAAAAAAAACTAACATTGATTAAGATGTTTATCACTCGGAGATTTATTTCTAACATGATATTTAAGCTTAATATAATTTATATTTGGATTTATGACATATTGAAAAGCCCAGTGGAAGCCACCTAACCGGTACTGACTGGTTTTGAACCATTCTTTGCCATTGGGCTACAATGATGAAATTCCAACAATTGATTTCAGAACGAGACAGCATATAAATCACGCCTTTCATCCTACAGTGCTTGCTCTTGAAAGAGCATCAGTGTTTTAACACATAAAATATAGCATGTGAATTAAGATGTGTGCCTGCATATTATTACTAGGCTGTTGAAAAACAACAACTGTATAATAAATATATATAATCACGAATGCACACTATCTGGCGAGAAATGGGCTGTTTGGGGGAAGTGTCATAAACACGGTTTCTCCGTTCAAAGTTCATTCAGATCAAGAGGCCCTTGCATCGATCAGTGTCTTATCAGAGCAATCCATAGCGTGCACGCGCTGGTCTGCCGTTTTCATCGTAGGAAACGTAACATATAGTCGCTTTGTTGCGATGTCCGAGTCGTGAATCAACCGTTCGATTCAGTTGAGCCTGTGCGCCAAAGCAGACCGTTCACAAAAAACACTGAACGATTCGTTGACATCGAACTGAATCCGTCAAAATAAAACTAAACCAAACAGAAGAACATTTAAAAGCGTGAACTGAAATGTTCACTTTCACGTTGGTTTTACCAAATAAACGACATTTAAGTTATATATATTTTTATACTTATTTTTTTTTAAATTATGGCTGATATGGGCACACTGAATTGCATAAATATAATTATCAGTCAAACATAATCGAATTAAAACGTAATATAAAGCAGCGCCTACATGTCGAAACGGTTCTTTAAAACGAACTGCTCAAAAGAATCGATTCGGACCGTAAATCAATTGAGTCGGACATCCGATCACAAACGCGTTACGGCGCTCGGCGCGAGCCAAAGCATCAAGTGATCTCGCGCAAAGCACATGAACATGATTTGATTTAAAAAGACACGGGCCTGCTTTTGCAGCTGCCAGGAGAGAACCGCTTGATTTATTATGGTCCCCTCGGCCCTCTCTGGTGCACTGTCAAGATAAAAATCACCGAGCTGCACATTTAAAACGCCTGCTTTATTTCATTGATTTGCCTCGGCCACCGCGAAAGCGTTTTCCTGCGATATGCACACGAAAACAAATGGTTAAATTATGTCATCTAAACTCAACCTTGAAGCATTTGATAATGAAGTTGATTTTCTACTGGCAAAATTAAATAGTAACCTCTTATCGTTTAAAAGGGTATGGCTTTCTTTATTCAGTGGAAAACACAATCGCGATCCTGATTTTTACTGTGTGGGAAATAATGCAGCGGAAGTGAATGTTGACTAAGACTGTCTGTTCTGTCCTAATGAAGAAAGATGAGAATAAATGATTTTGAGTGTAGCATGCAGAGACGCTGCTTTATGTGGGGACCAGCAGCACCTTCTGTGGTTTTCAGAGTGACTGATGTTCAGGCCTTTCTTTGGCTGGCTGGTCAGCTGTGTCTTTAGCAGCTACATGCTGATTCAGCGGTGGCTTAAACAGGAGAGGAATGTCATGTGCAAGCATTATTCGGTTGTTTCTGGAAAAAAAGGGAAAAGCTAAAAATGTATTTTGATTCATCAGATGTTATTTTCTATTTTTTTCTATTAAAGAAATACGGTAAAACTCAAAGTTTGACCAGAAATGGCAATTCTGTTTACATTACCGTTCAAACGTTTGAAGTCGAGTACTTTTTTTGTTTGGGAAAATAAAGATTAATTTAGAAAGGATGCAGCAATGATTGAACCCACTGATGTTTTCAACACTGATAATAATTATAGTTAATATTTCATTTTAGAATGATTTCTAAAGATTGTGCGACACTGAGGACTGGAGTAATAACTACATTTTAAAATGTATTCAAATAGAAATGTTATACGCCGCATTCTGAATTGCTTTGCAAGTTGAATTTTTTTTTTCCAAGAACATTTTACCAATCCCAAACCACATCAATTTTAATAACTACTATTGATTTTGAATTCAGTCATATATAAACGATATATAATTGTCCAAGAGGGCTGAAAGTCAAAAACTCCTTATATTCAGGTGTTTCGAATTATTCCGCTTTTTTTTCGTATAAAATGGGCCAATAAAGAGATTGAATTCAGATTTAAAGTTTCAAAATGATTAAATGCCCACGAGAAGGATGCAACGCCAATGCATTAATAGAATTAGCAAAGTTAAGGAGTGACCACTGGGCAGCGAAATGATCATTGGGTCAGGAGAGTCACAGAAAACAGGTGGAGAAGAAAAGACACACGTTAACTGCAAAAGAATTAAGACTTAATGTGAAGAATTAGCTGAGAATCCATCAGCAAGCATTCAGTCTCCAGCGCCATAACTTTCCAGAACGACGTTTTAGGTTCTCAGGGACTTCTCAGGCGAATGACCTTCGCTTAATAACATGCTGAAGTGTTGTGAAATCCATCTGAGTTTTCATAGGCTTTGTGGACAGAAGTTTGGGCTCCTCTTCAACAACTGTTTGAAGAATGTATCTATTTACTGCTAGATTCTGGAAGATAAATTCTTCAAACAGCGGTTCAAGAGGATGTGATGCTGTTGCTTCAAGAGTCCCTTGTGAGCAGAAGAGACCTTACCATCACCGAACCATCAAACAGTAGTGTATCAAAAATAACTTAAAGTGTTTTGAACAGTGTAATGTGTTCACAGTGTACCATGGCAGCTGAGCTCTCCACCTCCATAAACATCAAAGAGCCACGCTGGGATCAGGGAACATTTGTGGGTCGGGCCAAGCATTTCTTCACTGTAACAGACCCGAGAAACATCCTCCTGTCAAATGAACAATTAGAAAAAGCTCGTCAGATTATTCTGGATTACAAGTAAGTTACTCTTCACTCATTCATGCGCTGTAAAGTCTTCTAACAAACACACATCATTTTCCATCTGCCTCTCTTTGAAGGAAAGGGGTGGTAGCGCCAGGTCTCACAGAAGACGAGCTATGGAGGGCGAAATATGTGTTTGACTCAGCATTCCATCCGGACACAGGCGAGAAAATGCTCCTGATTGGCCGCATGTCTGCTCAGGTCCCCATGAACATGACCATCACCGGATGCATGATGACCTTCTACAGGTGGATCGCGCTGCTTCTTTTTTTTTTTTTTGGACAATAAATGATTATATACCTATAATATAATGCTGAATATTTCTCGCCTTTTAGAACCACTCCAGCAGTTCTGTTTTGGCAGTGGATCAATCAGTCTTTTAATGCAATAGTGAACTACACCAACAGGAGCGGAGACGCCCCCATCACAGTAAAGTGCGAGGACTTTCCATCATGCATTTATCTTGCATTTTACTTTTTTTTTTTTTTTGCAATATCCCTAAACTCTTAATGTATGTTTTTGCAGCCAGCTTGGCACAGCATATGTATCGGCCACCACAGGAGCTGTGGCTACCGCTTTAGGACTCAATGCACTAGCAAAGGTAACGGTCTTGCTTTCTAATGTTTAAGGGGTTTAAATCTTTCGAAGCCATGTAATAAATATTAGTGTCTACTGCTCTCTACTCGCTCGTTGTGGTCGTGTAGTAATCCGTATTTACGATTACACTAAAATTGATTTAATTTCACTGTCTTTCAGCATGTGTCTCCACTCATAGGACGCTTTGTTCCTTTCGCTGCTGTAGCTGCTGCTAACTGTATTAACATTCCACTCATGAGACAACGGTAAATAATTATCTAAAACAAATCATGCATTAAGGGCTTTGACCTGAGTTTCTTAGAATAACAAAAAAAAAATGTGCTTGTGTTCTGTATAGCTTAAAAGTTTGGGCTTTGGTAATGATTTGGGAAAGAATGCTCACGCTCACCAATTTATTTGATTAATAATATAGTAAAACACAAACATTGTGACATATTACTGTAATTTTAAATGAGTATTTTCCTTTGAGATTGTTTAACCTAGTGATGGCAAAGCTGAATTACTCCAGTTTTAACACAGCACTTCATTCTAATACGCTGCTTAACAATTTGCTGCTCAAAAAAAACAACTCGTACGCATAATATTTTTGATATATACAGTTCAGAAGAGCAAAACAAGTTTTCGTAGTTTAATAAATATCTTTACTGTAACTTTTGACCTTACTGTGCGCGCAGCATAACGGACGCGAAGTAAGGTGAACTGTGTTGTTTCTATCAGGGAACTCAAACACGGCATCCCAGTAACGGATGAGAACGAAAATCGGTTAGGAGAATCCTCAAAAGCAGCTCAACAGGCCATCACACAAGTGGTGGTTTCCAGAATCCTCATGGCCTCTCCGGGAATGGGTTCGTTTATTCGAAATCTCTGAAACCTATTACAGTAGAATGGACTTTGCAAGTATATTTATAAAAGTCTGCATGCACAGCGACGTCCAAAAGTCTGAGAATCAGGAAACTAATTTAAACCTAGAAATAAAGTTTGGCAATATTTTTTAGAGTGGTCCCTCGCTGTGGGTCCCAAGCAAATGCAAGGTTGATTTTTATCAAAGCGCACATCTGTTTATGGGACACTGCAATTACAAATAAATAATCTATCATTCTAATTAAATCTTCCCATAGCAATCCCTCCATTTTTAATGAACTCTTTGGAAAAGAAGGCCTTCCTGAAGGTAATTTGAAACTTGCATCCTAAATTTTTTGTTTACGTGGCTGTAAATCTTAATGAAAGCTATTTAGCCTGAGCAGAGCACGTACACACCTAACAACGGTGTCCGGTCTGCTTGAATGCATTAGCCCTTAAAATGGCCCCATAGAATCAAGGCCTTTGTTGCCAGGTTGATTTTCTCCCTCTTCATTTTTTTTCAGAGGTTTCCGTGGATGAGTGCACCCATTCAAGTCGGCTTGGTTGGGTTTTGGTGAGTTGCCAAAGATAGATCGGTGGTCTAATAAACGGTTATTTCCAAGAATTTGTGACCCATTCTTTTGTAAATTCTTTCTTCTTCTTAGCCTCGTGTTTGCAACCCCATTGTGCTGTGCGCTATTCCCGCAAAAGAGGTGAGAACGAGTTTAAATCTATTCAAGATAATTGGTTTTATGAATCATTCTGTTGCGTTTCATAATTAAATGCATCGTTCGTGCAGCTCCATGGCCGTGAGCCGTTTGGAGCCAGAGCTGCAGGAGAAGATTCGAGCCAGTCATCCTGGAGTAGAGACGGTCTACTTCAACAAAGGACTGTAAAGACGAACGTCGGTGAATCTGCTCTCTACTGTAACGGTTTCACGGTCATCCATAACATCTCTTTGTGTGCCAAAGTTCACCCGTTCCTCTCCAGGACATCCCAACTCAGTCATTTTGTAAGATGTTTTTACATTTTTGACAGTTTTAATTGTTTTTAAGCTTGCTGATCTCGACCAGTCCTTTTTATCTGACATGTGTATGACGGTGCACACTGCTGTACACACATGTAGCATTGTTTTTCGTTTTTTTTAATATTCTAAATCATTTTGTTTGCTGCCGGATTATTCCATGTGCCATTCAATGTCGTTTTCAGTAAGGATCAAAGATGGCTGGTGTTGACCTTGTTTTCTTTTCCGTTAGTCTGCATTGCATTCTTATTGTCAGTATTTTGTCTTTATCTCTTCACGAGGGGTTGCGGTTTATACGTTGCTGCCAAATTTCATTTCAGTTTCAAGCTAAATCAAGGGACCTCTTAAATGACAATAGTGCAATCCGTTGAAAACGTTGCCAAATACAAACCTCTGCTGCACATTTCCTTAGACGCTGGTTTAATAAACCGATAAACTACAGCATGGGTTTTAAGAAGAGTTTTATCTATTTTGCTATCCTCGGTATTTGAGTTTAACTAGGATGTTATAAGAGAATAGTGTGTCTGTTCATATGATTTCTTCTGCCTGCTGACAGTGCATGAACAAACTTTTTGTAAGTGAAAATAGTGTGAGGTTAAAGTTCAACGTGTTCTCATTGACTGTTCCAAAGTCCACTCCTCTAGCAGTTCAAGGTAACACACAGATTTTCAATGCAAACTTATCAAGCCTGCATCTGTTTTCTGATTTATGAAAGGTCATTTGCTTCAGTCTACCCTAAAAACCGTCTTTTCATGTGCCATATTTTGTTACGTTCAAGGTAACACACAGCAGTCTCCATGAAACCTACTAGAATAGCTAGAAGAATAAAACAGTACATAGGTTAATGACTAATGGAAGGTAATGTGTCATTTTCTGTAACGTTCAAAGACAAGACACAATCCAATAGTATTATTTTTAGCTAGTGTGTGTGGTTTTTTTCTGTTTCTGAAGTGCTACACTGCCTTTCCATAAATCCTGTTCTTGTTTGCCATCTACACTACATGGCCAAAGTGCATGGACAGTTCCTTTTGAATGAACAGGTTTGGCTATTTCAGTAATTTATGATGACAAGTATTAATGCAACTGCAAAAAAAAACAATAATCTAGAAAATTGTATTTTGGTAATCCACGTGACTCCAGTCCATCAAGTTAAAGTCTTGTGAAGTGAAATGTTTTTATTTTATTTTATTTTTTAAACCGTTGTTTCAAACAAGACAACTTTTTCATTTGAGAAAGCAATATTATTTGGATTACTTGGATGTTTTTATGCGCCGACGGCACCCATTCACTGAAGAGGATCATTTGGTGCACAGGTGATAAAATGTTTCCAAATCTGTTCGGATGAGGAAACAAACTACATCTGGAATGGCCCGAGGGTGAGAATTTAATTTCTGAAAAACTATTAACTGCATACAGCCATATTCTACAGAACTATATGTTAAACTTTATGCTTAGTGACTTAGTGACCACCTTTTTTGAAACGAGATAATTGACCTACACAAAACCCTGTCCATCACCGCATCCATGTTCCCAAAGCCAAAGCCTTCCTAGAAGTGTCTGGTGCAAATTTATAAAATAATACTTTTAGTATAAAGTGACATGGGGTACGTGTTTGGATGTCCATGTATTTTTGGCTATGTTATGTATTTTTAGATTTACCGATGTTAATCTTTGTGAACTTTCCGTTTAATTGACTAGGTCTCCATGTGTTGAGGTATTTAAATATGTTTAATGTTTAATATGTAACCTACTAAGAGAGCTCTGATCTTTGTTGTTGTGAGACTGTTGATGTGCCACATTTGTTCGGTTCTTGAATGTAGTGTTGGCAGTAATGAATCAAACTGAGAGCGTGTACATTTCCGTGGATGGACTGCCGGTTCTACTGGTAGCCAAATTTTTTGTTTCCGTTTTAATTGTGACAAAAAGCACAACAGTCCATGTTCTTCAAGATTCCCTGAAGGTGTTACGTTTCATGTACCTCTGTGAAAGATAATGGGTAAGGAACAATTCCAAGTGTTTATACTGTGTGCCAGATCATGGTCGCCAGCTTCACTAACATTTTGCAGGGCCTCTGACAGTCTTTTGTCTCCCTCGGTGAAGGCCCTAGGTGCTCAGATCTTTGATCATTCCTATTCCATTTGAGATCTGTGATACTTAAAGGATCCTGTATAAATGAACTGATGCATCAAACAACTGCTGGTTTGTTCAGGCGAATCACAACAGCGACGTAGCCGTGAGGATCTTTAGACGGGGATTTATAGCACATCTGTTCTTTGCAATCATTATAAGAGAGCTGACTTTATTAATATACTAATAAGTATAATGCAGTGTTTTCCTGGACAAAAAAACACAGCATAATACTGTTTGTTTCCTGTACCCATATTATTTATTCAGTCAATATGACTCAAGGCATTGGAACAAAACGGGAATACTCTGAGGGGACTCGATGGTCTGCTCTTCAAATGAACAAGTCTCTCTGATTCGTACAATAATTTGTTTATTGTGAATGAGACGGGTGTACGATTTTCAAGATGAATATTTTAAAAATGTTTCTTATCTTACGGTGAATGGGGATTGTACCGTGTAGATTACACTGTACCGTGTGGATCACCTAAACGAAATAAAGAGTATTAAGCAATGAAACGGTTTCGTGGCCTGTCCTCATAGCTGTATGTATGTGGTGCGCTTGAACTCGTGGTATGAATGAACTAAAACGCTCGCTTACCTTAAACCGGTCGTCAGTATTCTGCGTTTATGGAAGAAAGAAGTTATAAACTGATTCAAATGAAGGTTCTGCTATATCATTTTCTTTAAAAGTTTTTTTTTTGAAACCTTCGAACATGGCTGAAGTGTCCTGCTTTGCTGATTATAGGTAAGGGGTTCAGACAAAAAGGGGAAAGGGCGACACATACTGGACATACTTGGAAGTCGGCACTTCAGTGCTGCCTGAAAGTTTCAAGTATTTATGATCTGTTATTTCACTTTAATTGCACATAAAGGATCTACACATTGCCATTAGAGTAAAATTACTTGATAAAAATGCTAATTTCAAACGAACATTTCAGATTAGAGCACTGTTATGGCACTGCCCCCTTGCATCTGAAGCCTTCATATAGCTCCATATTTGGACACTGACATAATTTTCCTAATTTTACTTCTGTATGCCACCAGAAAGGGATTAAAATGAAACAATCAAGATGAAACTGCATTCCTAACGCTTAGGAATTAAACCGTATTTATACGCTGCTATCATAAAAATCAATTTTTAATAATCAATAAATCAATAATTAAAATGCACGTTTGTTTCCTTTTTGGTGAAGCTTTTCCGGCCTTTTGCTTCAGTTGGCTTCAGTTATTGTTTGTTTGTGGGTCTTTCTGTTCTGGATTCAACAAATGCAAATTAACTCCAGACCTTTTACCTGCCAACATCTGCCCATGAAATGGCTTTGGAGACAAATGTGCAATTACTTACGGCTCCTTGAAAAAGTGATAAGAATGCCAAATGACTTTTTTTCAACAGCCAAAATAAAAATGGTGCCCGTGTCGTATTCATTTATGTATTTTGTTATTTAGTCACGCCTAAACACTACTTGAGAGAGACACTCAAACCAAATAAACAAGCCTTTTCTCAAACAAGTGCGTGTGTAAGTGCTGCAGGAGGAGAGAGAGAGAGAGAGAGAGAGAGAGAGAGAGAGAGAGAGAGAGAGAGAGAGAGAGAGAGAGAGAGCGAGCCAGCGCCAGCGCAATAAATGAAAGCATACTGTCAGTGCTATTTATCGCATTAATCTGCATGGCTGCCACAGATGTAAGCATATACCCTGTAAGTTTGTTTTGCTTCTTATATTTCCTGCACATTATTATTCTCATCATTGCATGCACATTCTTAAATAAAGTGCGATATGTGCAGATGATTCAAACTTTTGCGTATTTGGTCGCACGCGCTGATACGCGCGGCTTGTTCGTCGAACACGACGGAAAAGATGTTTCAGTGCGCTTGAGTTTAATTCAAGGAACACTAAACCGAGTTTAACTTCAGCGCAATAGCCTATTTAACTGAGGTCGGTTGTAAATCACCGTTTGTTACGCTGCGTAACGCCTGTCGTGAAACGATGAGTTTGCTTGTAATTTATATTTATAGTTTAATATCGAGGCTCTTTCTCTGCTTAAACCCACTGTCAAAGTCATTTCAAGCTGATTAGTTCCTGTAAGCAGATCAGCTTTGGTTCTTCTGCTTGCTGCTTCAGCCAACATGCATTACAAGCCTGTAACGCCTTTACATTTGTGCAAGAGTGTCATCCTAATACTGTTCATTGACTGATTTTGTGATAAAATGCCTTTTAAACGTGTAACCCCAGCACTTAAAGCATGCTTCTTAGGGCAGAAGCAGTGGAAGCCTTCAGTGACTGAGAAACACAGGCTGTATAAAGAGTCCTTTGTGCCCTAGTGTGTGTGTTAAGAATACTGGGGCAGTGGAACAGATGAAGACTATGTGAAACACTTCCTTGTGTTTGTACAGAGTGAGGAGCTCTGAATGCCTCAGCATGCTGCTTTTCTCTGTGATCGAGACTCAAACCCGGGTTCATGCATACCAATATGCTCACTTACTTACAAACTGACACGGGTCAGCCTCTCCACTTTGATCAGGATCTCCCATACATTAAGAAGCATTGGCTATGTATTTGTGATGTAGCACTGCTTATATTTTTAAATATATTATTAATTAGATGTGTATATATTTCTGAGGCGACAAAGCTCAAATCCAGTCTTCAGTTTCTCGTGGTTCTTCAGAAATCATTTTAATATGCTGATTTCATGCTCTGGAAATAAATTTCATATTTTTCACGTTTACTTAAGTGAAAATGTTATATTTACAGGATTCGCTGATGAACAGAAAGTTCAAAAGAACATCATTTGTTTGAATTAAAAATGTTATTTACCTTTCTGCCAGTTTCTCTTAAAATCATTACAACTGTGAACCTGAGTAAACATATAGATTTTATAATAAATGTAATTAAATTATCAATAAATTGACTTTAGTAAACTTCAGTACATTTAGAAACATTAACGGTTCAGCCGGTTATTAAATAATACATATGTTGCACACATCAGAATTTAAAAAGATAGAATTTAACCATTCTCACTTTTTTATTGCATTGACAAAGACTTATCGTTGAAACATTGGCAACAATTAAAAAGCTTAAATAAGAGTGCCATATATACTCCGTCTTATAGACTGATTATTGTGTTTATAAAAACGAATGCAATATTTTCACAAAGGTGCTTGTAGCAATTATTCACGACACTCTCAATGTCCTGGTATGTCGTGTCAGACCTTTTACGCTGTTGTCATTTTTCAGAGCGAGGAGATGAGGACTCTTTCTCTCAGCGGTCATGTGGGTTTCGACAGTCTTCCTGATCAGCTGGTCAGCAAGTCAGTGAGCCAAGGGTTCAGCTTCAACATTCTTTGCGTAGGTGAGGAGAAAGTGCTTTGAAGATTCTGCAGACCTGGTATGTAAAGAAGGAAATCCATACAAACGACTGCGCCCTCTTTTACAGGTGAGACTGGCATAGGCAAATCTACGTTAATGAACACGCTATTTAACACAACCTTCGAGAATGAAGAGGCCAGCCACTTCCAGAACGGGGTGCATTTGCGTCCCAGGACTTACAGCCTGCAGGAAAGCAACGTGGATTTACAGCTAACCATTGTAGACACCGTGGGATTCGGCGACCAGGTCAATAAAGAAGAAAGGTACTTCCTAAGACTTCGGTTTACGCTGCAGTCCTTCATTTTTTGTCTTTTCAGAATTTCCCCAAATTTCGACCTGGTCTCGTGGCATAAACTGACATGTGTACAATTTATTGGCGAGACGTGAAACTTGTACCCTTTTATTCCTTTTCACACAAATCGAGTTTCGATCAATAAAGCAGAATTTAGAAAAACAGTTCAAATCTGTGTAAAAGGAAGTTGAAATGGCACGCTGCATCAACAAACGTGTTTTTATATCAGTTTTGTTAAGTTACTATCAAATAGGTTTAGGGTTGGATTAACTTTTAGAGCATTAGCTTTTAGCTACAGTCCATGGATATTTGAATGCTGAACCACTGCAATATATACCCATGTCAACTTAATAAAAACGTGCCAGGGTTCACGTATTAAACCTGAGTTTTAGCGCCACTCAGTGGACATTTCTGCAACAGCGTTGCACATAGGTACATATTTTTATGAGACCAGGTTGCAAAATTTTTGCCATAAACACACACAGAGAGAAGTAGCTTCGGCTACATTGTTCTTCCACAAGACTCACGCGTTGTGTTTATTAAGAGCGCCAAAAGTTACGGACTGCAGCTTTAAATACCCATTCACATTGATAACGACGTACCAAAGTCAAAATCCTTTTTCTCGTTTCTCTGCAGTTATAAACCTGTTGTGGACTACATTGACGCTCAGTTTGAAAACTTCCTCGAAGAAGAACTTAAAATTAAACGCTCCCTTTATAACTACCACGATTCACGCATCCACATCTGTCTGTATTTTATTGCTCCCACCGGTCACTCACTGAAATCCCTGGATTTAGTAACCATGAAGAAGCTGGACAGCAAGGTACAGTGTTCACTTAAGCATGCTATGTACGTTCTACCTCATCAAATCTTAACATGCATATCCATATTTTTCCTTCCCAACCAGGTCAACATCATTCCCATCATAGCGAAAGCAGACACTATATCTAAAAGCGAGCTACAAAAATTTAAGATCAAGATCATGAGTGAGCTTGTCAGCAATGGCGTTCAGATCTACCAGTTCCCGACAGATGATGAAGCTGTGGCTGAAATAAACTCTTCTATGAATGTGAGAGAAGCTTGAGTTTTGCTACTGATCCAAACAGACACACGCTATATGCTCTTTTACCGGCATCTTGAATGATTAGCTGGTGACTTGTGTTGCAGGCACACCTCCCTTTTGCTGTGATTGGAAGCAGTGAAGAGGTTAAATTTGGGAACAAAATGGTGCGGGCCAGACAGTACCCGTGGGGTGTGGTGCAGGGTAGGTATTGCTGCTAATAGAACATCAAGATATAAATTGGGCAATGCTGTATTTTTACCTTTTTATTGTGCAAACGCAAATGAATAGCAATACTCGATACTTTACCTGTGTATATTACGCTTTCGTCCATGTGGTTTTATCTGAGTGTTTATTTTTATTTTTTTGAGAAAATAAATTAATATTTTTATTAAGCAAAGATGCATTCAGTTGTTAAAAAATATCAGTAAAGATATTGACATTGGTACAAAAGAGGATTCGATCAATTAAAATAATATAGACTATTTGAAACAACAGTCCGATCTCATGGTAATGGAAGATGGCTAAATCGTCTGACCTTACTCATATGAATTCATATGATTTTACTCATAAGGGGTATAGACAAAGTGACAAGTGTTGGAAATTAATGCGTTCTTTTGAATTTTCAAACCGAAAAAATATATTAGGCAGCACTGCTGTTTTCAATGTTTTCAATAGAATATTATTTTAAGTATTTAAAAGTATTTTTTGGAGAATCAGAATATTAGAATGATTTCTGAAAGATCACATGACACTGAAGACTGGATAAATTAAATGTTAACATATATTACAAAAAAAACGTTTTTTAATTAAAAATTGCAAAACATATTTTGCAGTATTACTATTTTACAGTATTTTTGATCGGATGAATCAGCCATGGTGACAATATATATATATATATATATATATATATATATATATATATATATATATATATAAAAACTAGTTGCCCCAAACTGTAAATTAATATTATCTTATTACACTTCTTCTGTAAAAGTACACACAATTAATACAAATGAATTGTACAGTCTGCATTTAAAATTAAATCATAACTCCGACCAATACCAGTTTGCATCTCACAAATTCAAACATGATTTAAGGCAGTATTATTAAAGGGATAGTTCACCCCAAAATGAAAAATTTGTCATTTATCCACCCTCACGTTGTTCCAAAAGAGTTTCTGTTTAACACAAAAGAAGACATTTTCAAGAATTTTGAAGAACCAAAGACTTTTGTTTCAGTGGGGAAAAAGTCAATGGTGACCATCGACTGATTACCAGATATTTTCTATTATGTTCAACACACAGGTTTGGAACAACATGATGATGAGTAAATGATGACAAAATGTTTATTTTCTGATTAGACATACAGTTCATCTTGGGGTGGTTTGTCAACATTAACGCAAAACAAGCAGCAAACAGCGTCTTGGTTACTGTAGACATCATGAGAGCCACGCAAGATTATTAGTGAAGTCGTGATTTCTGGGCTTATGTCCTCAGTGGAGAACGAGAGTCACTGTGACTTTGTAAAGCTGAGAGAGATGCTAATTCGTGTCAACATGTTGGACCTGAGGGAGCAGACCCACGCTAGACACTATGAGCTGTACCGCCGCTGCAAACTGGAGGAGATGGGCTTCAAAGACACCGACCCTGACAGCGAACCCTTCAGGTAGTCAAGAGGAGCATGCAACAAAAGAGTCAGAAAATTATTTTTTTAATTGCATAGTCGTCACAGCTATGGCGTTGAGTGAACTGAAACGTCTGTCCTCGCACACAGTCTGCAGGAGACATATGTGGCCAAGAGGAGAGAATTCATCGGGGAGTTACAGCTCAAAGAGGAGCAGATGAGACAGATGTTTGTCAACAAAGTGAAGGAGACAGAAGCTGAACTAAAAGAGAAGGAGAGAGAGGTAAGACTGAAATTTCAAGGCATCAGTTTTGGCATTATTTCAAGACAATATTAAATTTCTACTAGCATTAATTTAATAAAACGGTAATCTAAAACTACACTATTACTGCTAATAGTTATTTCTTACATGGCTTTACAGTAATACAATATAATAATAATAATAATCAAATGTAATACGCCAGCCTTTCATTAAATAATAAAAAATACTTGTCACATTTTATTAATTATAAAATAAAAACACTGACATACAGTACATACTTTTTTCGTTCAATAAAAACTTTATATCATTGTAATCTTTTATCAAATAAATTCATTATAGACCTGTAACTTTTTTATCTAATAATAAAACACAATCTTAAATTATTTTTATTAGCTTCAAACTCATTAACTTTTCATTAAATAATAAAATATTTAATTAAAAATATTTAAATACTTGTCACATTTTATGCAACAATGAAATGTTTAAATACTTGCCACATTTAGTAAATAATCAAATCTAAACTTAATCTTGAAATGTCTTTTATTTACACATTGAAAAATATATAAAAAAAATACATTATAAAAAATATGCTCTTCTTGATTAAAGTGAATTAAAGTATTTCAGCCCTGTAAGCTGTGGTGTTAATAAGGCACATGCTATTATAATAAATTCTTTAATAATATAAATAAAAATGTTAAAGTATTAAAATAAAACAAATAAAATGAAAAAAAAAAGAGTATTTGAGTAAATGGGCCCTTGTTCTGTTTTCCCAGCTGCATGAGAGATTCGAGATGCTGAAACGCACACATCAGGAGGAGAAGAGGAACCTGGAGGAGAAGCGGAGAGATTTAGAGGAGGAGATGAACACCTTCAACAGGAGGAAAGTGGCTGCAGAAACCCTACAGTCTCTTCAAGGCTCCTCTGCCCTCAAAAAAGACAAAGAGAAGAAAACGTAAGCCTTTTTCCACCATTTCAACCTCTGAGGCTATCTGTTCCCATCTCTGGTAGTCACCGTCTGTGAATGAGACTGATCTGTGTCTGCATTCACAAGCGTCTGAGGTCTTTTTGTTTGTCTGAGTTGGCTGCCCGTCTTTGCCTCTTCTGGGCTCTGATGCCAGGGCAGAGGATGCTGGGATAGAAGAGCTTCAGTGCTGTAATATTAGAGCACGCTAGACAGGATCTTGGCAAGTTAAAGGAGAAAGAGATAGATGACACTAGTCGCCTGGTACTGCCAGCTGCCGGATCAGCTTGTATTTACATTTTTTTGCACTCACTTTAAATAAAATGAGCTGTTTGCTTGAAATATGTCTTAGGTTGGTTGCCGGCGGATAGTTATTTTTAGAATCTAGCTGATGTTTATTTTATTAAACATTTTCTTTACTTAATTTTCAACCCAAGGAAGCATCAGCATCATTAAATTCTCAGTCATTTCAGTCAGCTTGCCGTGCTTTCAGGTGACGGTTTAAGGGTTACTCCACCCCAAAATGAGCATTACCCCGCGTACCTCAAACCCGCAAAGGTTTTATTCGTCTTCATGACACAAATTTTGGGGTGGAGTAACCCTTTATATGTAAAACAAGCACGACTCAGACAGTGATGATCCACTGATGTATAATTGATTCTTTTGGATTTACATTTTTATTAAAGGGATTGGGGTTCACCCCAGAAATGATATCCTGTCATAAATTATTCACCGTCCTGTTGTTCCAGACTTTCTTTTATTGAACATAATATGTTTTGAAAAGCAATTCCGTAAAATAGTAGTCTGTAAAGTGGAACTTGCATATGGGTGAATAACTGATGAGAGAAATGTCATTTTTGCAAGAACTGTCTCTTTAAGTAAACATTAAGCTCTGTTTAATATTGTATTGGTTTGATTAAAACCAGTTCATTCTCTCATTGTCTTAAATTAATACAGAACTTGGCGATAACTGGACTTTTAACATATATTTTAGATTTTTGTACATGAATGTATTTTCCTCTAAACGGTTTTACAAGATTTTGAAAAAAATTCATAAAATGAATAGTTTTATATTAACCAGAATAATTATGATATTTTTACATGTTAATATCTCTGCTGATGTTATGGCTTACCTCTGCTACACAATTGCAAATGTACATTTTTCAGTACAAAATAAAAATACTTTCACAGTTTATTGTGTTCTTTGTATTACTCACTTGCCTACTTTTAGAAATAAACATGAAAATAAGTACATGCGAGAATTGCCACAGAATATAAATAAAAAAAGAATGAGTTTTAGAAGAAAATAATACAAAAATAGGAATATATTTGGTCAAAAAAAAACCCCAAAAAACAAGTCATATATTCTTTTATTTGCCTATTATTACATTTCTGTATTTATGCAGGTTTGGGCCTCCATACACTCAGACAAAAAAGTACAAAAGCTGTCACTGGGGTGGTAACTTTTTAACATGTACACTTATGTACCCATTAGGTTCAAATATGTATACTTAAAAGTACTAATATAATACTGGTAAGCTTTAAGGTACTAAAATTGACATGTCCCTTTTGAAAAGGTGCTGCCCCAGTTTATTTTTGAGTGTATAAAAGAACCACTCAATGTTTTTGCCTCACTAAGAGTATGCTAAAATACTGAATGAATCAGGAAACTATATTTCTTTTTGAAACCAGTGCCTGCTGCCTCCTCAAAGTATCTTTCCCTTTTATTTTCCTCTACTTTATTTCTCGAGGCCTCCGTCTGCATATTGCTTGACCTCAAGAAAGGTACAGAACTAGAAGATTTGTATCAGCCTTAGTGGCTTTTGCCAAAGGATTACCACTTGTGCTTAAGCAAATCCCAAAAGTACTTAAACCACAAGTTGCTGCCGAATCCACCCGAACAAGAAACGCGTATGCGTTTGATATAAGTGAAACAGGTGTACGTTTCATTTACTTTTCAATCAGTCACTGATTATCAAACACATTGGGACAAAACAGTACTGAAATAAAAAAAGGAGGAAACTCAGCCTGTGTTCATTCTGTTGTTTATTGTTCTGTTGAAAATGTGTTGCTCATGTGACTCAGAGTCAGCGGCATTAAAGGAATAGAGAAGGGTTAAACGAGTCTGCATTCTTACCCGAAACCCAACACAACAATCCTCTATCATCTCTCTCAGAGCCAAATACGCAGACCGAAACACCCTTGATAACAGTTAAAAGGCATCATAAGGCCATGGTGGAAATGACAAAAGATAAAAAAACAAACTTGTGTCTCTGCATAAGCGGTTTTATCTTACACTGACCGTTCCTCCGATCTCAAAAAGCAGACAAAAGACGTGAACGGCCTCTTATCTGAACCAAATGGAGAGTTGGAATGTGCTCTTGTACAACAGTCAGGCAAGTCCAGATAAAACTTCACACTCATTCCCTCACTTTGACTAATACAATCAAACTTATATATCTACGAGGAGACAATCACTGTACTCTAGCTGTTTGTTTTAACCAATGTCCAGTTAAAAAAAAAAAAAAGAAAAAAAAAGTCAAAACATAAAAGAATATAATTTTAAAATCAATGTCCCCATCTATATGATGGTGCATCCAGCATGTATTTGCACTGGCCTCCTCCGGCTTAATAAATAAACTCTCTTGTGATTGGCTGACCGTTTATCAAGAGAGCATAGCTCTTGATTTATTGGACACGCCGACACAAAGTTACAATTTGCATATGATATCTTCAGTAAGTAAATAATCTTTCGCTTAATATGTTGTGCTCTAGTAACTTGTGTGTCTTTAGATACATTCGCTCCTACTCGCCGAGTGTGCTATCCATCAAACAGAGTTTCTTTGGCTGACAAGTTCATCTGGCTGATGCAGCCATATAAGTCTGACAAACACCATCCGACCTAAAACAAACAATCATACATCATATATGCCTGCTTCTTAATATTATCATCTTTATCAAACTTAATACTTATAATATACATCTGTACCTGTATAAAATAATAATGAAAAAAAAGAAGAAGAAATAGTTCACCTAAAAATGAAAGTTATATGATCAGCACACATGAATGTTTTCATAATTGCCACAACAACTGTTGCATTTTGCATCTGTCAGCCGTCATATTATTTTAATTTTCATTCATTTTAGAACACTTTATAAGTTGTATTGACCACTTTTACGGCCTTTTTTGTCTTTGGAGCTGTAAAGTATATATGTGGACACTATTGTCTAAAAAAAAGCAGCATGAACATTCATTAAAATATCTTCTTTTGTGTTCTTTTGAATTTGGTATGACATAAGGGTATTAAATGTTGACAGAATTTTCATTTTTGGTGAACCGTCTCTTTAAGGGTTTGAAACAGAGTTCTATTGAATATGCAAGACTGAACAGTGATTTGTGTAGTCAGTGTTTCAAATGCTTATTGGCTGACTGCTGAGAGGCTTGTGGTTTCTGTTGACGTCATTCTGAATGAGGCATCAGTGCGTCTCACATGGTCCCGCCTTCTAAAGCTGAACGCCCATTTATCATTGCACAGTCTTGCGTATAAATCGTTAGGTAATACATCGAAGTACCAAATGATTCTTTAAATAACTAAGAATGTCTGTGGGATTTGTAACGTTGATATTCAGAAGAAAAAAGAAAGAAAAAAACAAAACGTAAGATTCTTCTTTACTGGTCCATGTTCTCAGTAAACGTCCTCCACAGTGACTGATGAGGTTTGACTGGGAAACACTTACGATTTCTCCTTGTAGTCTTACATGCTTTTTTGCATGTTTGGTTGAGCAGCTTTACATCCATTCGGCTGAAGCTCAGAGGGCGAAAACTGCCAAGTGAATCCTGAATCTCTTTTGTCACTCATACTGAAATCTCGTAGGTCGTTCCTCCAACACCGGACACTTTCTTCACCCCTCCTGCAGGTTTGTGTGAATGGGTGTTATGATTGGCCACGTTTTGTTTAATAGTCGAGCTGAATATTTGGTAGGGGGGAAAAAGATATAGGTTAAACCTAAATAGAAAAAGGTAATAAAATAACTAAAAACATTTTTGATGCATTGAAAGTGTTGTAGGGATTATATGTATTAAATGTAACAGACACAACCCAAGCAAGACATCCACAAACTAGGTTTGAAGTCAACATGAATCTACATTCAAAAAATATGTTATGAAATGGTTTTATTAGCAAATGTTTGGAAACTCAAAGTCAGTTTCACTATTGAGAGCATTTTGACAAATGTATTCTGTTTCTAATATTAAATGTTCTATATATATTTTTTAAAATTTCTACAATGGTCATTTTTTAACAATGTATTTTATATCATCAATATTTATAAACAAATATTAAACAATCTGGAAGTTATATAGCTATAAAATGTAACCATAAAACCACTGACTAGAAGATTATGGCATACAGCGAGTTGGATAACATTATCTCTGTGACCAAAGTCTCAACAATGTACAATACCTCATTAGAAAAAAATATTGCTAGATAGATTTACATTATATTCTTTGGCATAAAACTATCCCTTGTTATTTTTTATAAGCTTTTACTTGTTTTGAAAGAGTTGGTTATAGAGGTTGTTGGGACATTAAAGGTTTACTCCACCCCAAAATGGAAATTTTGTAATTAGTGACTTACCCCCGTGTCGTTCCAAACCAATAAAAGCTTTGTTTCTCCTTGGAACACAATTTAAGATATTTTAGATGACAACGGGGAGGCTTGTGACCGTATCATTGACTTCAGAGCAATGAAAACTGTCAAGGCAGATGAAAAAACATTGTCAGAATGCTCTGTCTGCCATCAGTGATTTAGTCTGAATGTTATTAAGTGACAGGAATACTTTCTATAAGCAAAAAAAATAAAAATAGCAACTTAATTCAATATTTTTTCTCCTCTGCGTCACTGTAGTGCTAGTGCCCTTTTGGAGAATATCTACCAAAGGTGAACTACATATGCTCATCTGTCAAGGATGTGGTGTTTTTTTTCCTAATCAAAGCACAAATACACGTAGAAAATGTATCGCAGCCGGAGAAGAACATGTGTAATCTGTGTCCTGTCGATATTCTCCAAAATGCCACTATGGTGACGCAGTGAGACACAAAGAAGACACACTATTAAATTTTGTATTGCATACAAAAAGCATTCTTATCGCTTCATGACATTCAGATTGAACCAATGATGACAGACGGAGGATTCTGACTATGTTTTTCATATCTTCCTGGATTCTGACAGTGTTTTATTACACAGTCCCAACCCTGCCGGTTTTTATCTAAAATATCTTGCATTTTGTTTCAAAAAGACAAGGCAAGCTTTTACTGGTTTGGAACAACAAGGGGGTTAATGACAAAATTTTCATTTTGGGGTGGAGTATCCCTTTAAATGTCTTATGACTGAGTAGGTAAATCTATCTAGTCACTCCTTGTGTTTACAATCATGATAACCATTCTAACATCTAATTGTCAACAAACATCTGTCGATTGCTGAATTAATGAGACCATTTAGCTACATTTACTGTAACTTTTTAGTTCAGAGAACCAAGAGTAATGCTAACTTGCAGGTTGGTCTTCTAATCACTGTGGTACACTTTATTACTCTATTATAACGAAAATACATTACAATTTTAAAAATTTGATTTATAACAATAACCTAAAACAATGGTTAAATAGCTATCAGTCTATTGGTTAACAAATATTCCACCTAGCCTTGTGCAGTGTAAGCCAAAATAGAAATGATTACAGGTTTGGTTTTTATAATATAAAACTAGGAATGCAAAGAAAACGTTTCTGCTTCATGTTGACTTTAAGACATCAAAATAAATAACATAAGCAAAATGAGACGAACCTTAGCACAGAGACAGAGTCATCCTTATGGCCACAAGGCAGGAGGAGGGGAGGGCAGAAGAGAGCAGATGAACGTAAAGAAAGAGAACAGAGAAGGAAAAAGGACAGAGAAAGATGGAGGGTGTGTACAGAAATTCGAGGAATAGTAGAGTGGCCATGGGTTGCAGGAAGAAAGAGACAGTGTTACTGAACAAAGAGAAGAAGAGAGACCAAACCAAATGAATACAAACACGAACACTGGACCTCAATGTTCTACTTGACCATCACACACACACAGGCGTGCAGGTTTTTCTGAGGGGGAAAACAGAGAGACGGCTAAAATCTGCAGGCATTACTCACTTCTGCATCGAAGTCCCGCCCCCTGAGCTAGAGGGGCGGTGCTGTAATTCGGCGCCACCTCCATAGGACAGTGATTTGCCCAGAGGTGTATGGCCAGGGGCGGGGCCGGGAGGAGGGGAGCCCAATGAGCGAGCGCGAGGAGAAAGGGGCGGAGCCCGAGAAGGGGGTGAGCTTGTTGGGCGCAGGAAAGCTCTGTTGGGGGAAGGTCTTAGGGGGGCAGGGCAGGCCTGGAGAGAGCCCTCCCTCTGCTGAGCTGACAGGAAAGGGGACGTGTACCCCAAAATAGGCGGGGCCCCCGGTGCTGTGCTAAGAGAGTGCGGAGGATGCGGTCTGGGTGGGGACAGCTCATGAGCAGCAGACTCGAACTCCGGGCTTTCGGAGGGCGTCAGCAGACTTTCGTACGACAAGCTGCCGTTGCGTGTCTGATTGGCTAAACTCTTGTAGCTAGTGGAGGTTGTACCCTCAGAGATGAGGGGCCCGAGGGCATTGTGGGCCGTATGGGCGGAACGAAGGCTTGAGGAGCAAGAGGCTGCTGCTGACTGGAGTAGGGTGTCGGTAAAAGAAGGGTAGGATCGCCCACCAAACGCAGAGGCCCCACCCAGGCCCCCCGAGCCTGCTCTACCTCCCTCCCCTCCCCCACGGCACCCTGCACCCCCTCGGCTTGACAAACTGGGGTCTGAGCGGTAGCTGGGCTGCCCAGTGGTGACGGGGACAGAGGGAGACTCAGTCATACTGTTCCCCCGACTCATCTGAGAGGAAAAAGAAAGACAGAAACGGTACTCCAAAATGTTCCCAGTAGCTGAAGCATCACCAAAAGACATGAAAGATGGCACACAGCTGAAAGTTTGAGCAAACCACACCGTATAAAGGGACGTATGTCATATTCCTAAAGGGACATGGTGATGGACAAAAAAATTAGAATGGAGGATAAACTATTTCAATGCTTCTGCATTTCACGTGTTTTCTTGCAAATATTATCATAGAAAAAAATGTATTAAAACCATCACTGTGTTTCAAATGGAATAAATCTGCCTCCAAAAGGGGGGTTGCCAAACTGAAGAGTAGTTAAAAACTGGCTACTTAAAAGGGTCCTATTGAACAAAGGAATTTGAAGTGTACAACTCATAACATTCGCATTATTCTTCGCACAGGTTTAATTATGCATCTATGGCGCCTCCTTAATTGGCTCTACAAGTTAACACAGAACTGCATTCCAAGGAACAGTTTTTTGAAGCTGTAACTCTGGAGGGTAAGCCCTTTAAAGATGAAGGGGGTAGGGATTTATTTTTTTGTGTCATTTAAACAAAAAAAAAAAATACTTCATATAGTTTCTAATAAACTTTTTTTTTCTTACCTGACAAACCTCCAAAAATTGGAACGTTGTGTAAATGATTGCAACAGTTTTGTGAGGAAACTTCTTGGGGGAGTGCAAAAGCATTACAAAGGAACGCAAAGTTTCTCACTGGAGCATGAAACCTTTGTGAGAAAATGTAAACATACGTGATCAATTTCATAACTTTTATGAATGAACTCAAAGGATTGGAAAATTATCTCGTATCTTCTTTTGTCTCATATTTTTTCCATCACCATGTCCCTTTAGGGGCTCTGTAGGAATGTATGAATGCACGTATAAATTATGCTTAAAACATCAAGGAGGATTTGACACTAAATTCATGCCATTTTTACAGAATGGATGAAGGAAAGTAAAGGATTCAAGTTATGCTTCAGAACGAGAGGAAAACAGCAACAGGAGAGAGTCCAGCTTGAATCAAATGCAACAACTGCAGAGTCAAAATGACGAAACACAAGAGCAAGGTGCAAAACACACCATAACAACAGATAACTCACATCTAAACTTACTCGCTCACTGACTGCCAGTGATTTCAGATATTCAAGAAAAATAATAAAAGAAAGGATTTAATGCATTAACAAAAAGAAAAAAAATGCAATGCAAACTGCAAGTGCAGTAGATCAAGGTTCTATCAAAAAAAACAACAACAAAAAACCCCCCACCTTTTTTAAGTTTCAGTACCTGTACTTCCTGTATTTGTGTGTACTTCACTTAGACTTACCTTGCTGGAATGTGTTGAGGCTGTGTGGTTTTTTCCTGGACTGCTGTAGGCCGGCCTGTATTTATACAATGAGGGTGTGGGTGGAGCATCAGTCAGCAAGCTGCACTCTGATTGGAAGAAAAGATAAAAGTTAAAAATGTATTTAAATATTTAGAATATGGCTCATGTAGACTTTAAAACTCCTTTAAAAATGAAATAAGGCTGGGCATGCTTTTCATTTCTTTTAAAGATATTTGCTTTTCCTGCTCATTTGTAGTTACTTTAATTTTTTTTCTCATGACTTATTTTAATTTTTCTTTTATTACCTTGTATGTCCAAAAACATCTTTTTACAAAAATTAATACTGAGTGTTATGTCAAAATCCCATGTCATGTTTTTAAAGATGAAGTGCTATGCAGGCTATTTAAGACAATATTGGCTGACTAGATGGCAATAGAGACCTAAAATGTTTGCCCTTTCTCTTTACCGATCCCACATCTCGAGCCTCAAATACATAAAATACCACCCTTTTTGAAGTAAAGAGTAAAGAAAATGATTAAGACTGTGTCTTAAGGACTAGTCTGACCAACTGCTGTCAAACATTTTTTTTAACTGAAGTCATGACCAGTCTTGAAGAACAACAAAAAAAAAATGACATGACTAGTTATTTAACACTAGTCTAAACTATTTAGTGCAACTGTCGCCACTTCTTTATTTGCCCTTATAAGATCACACATTTTTGAGATCAAAATAGGTCACCTATGCGCACTGAAAGGTGAGGAGATCGCATCTATCATTAACATAAAAACTGGTTTATCCTGAAAAACGGGTTCTGATTCCATTTAGGACAACGATCTTGGCATTTTTATGTTTATAATAGCCCAAAAATGCTGTAGTGATGATTGAAATGATCTGACAGTTATAAAATGTTTGTGTATGAACTAACCTTCATTTTGTGTGTGAGGCAGCCCAGGGTATCTGTGCTCTGGTTTAGGTGGTGGAGGGGGATCAGCATCAGTGGACTGACTCTCTATTATCTCCAAACTACTTTTAGACTGAAGTACACACACACACACACAAAGAGAGCAACTCTTAACAAAAATAGCCTATTCATCTAAAGAGATTTTACAAACCTACTCATATCTGAGATCTTTCACGTGTCAACAACTTTAAAAAGAAAGTTAATTAATTTTAGCTCCACAAAGGACAAAACAAGACCATGAAAAATATTACATTAGTATAAAGTTTGTGAACTAAGGAAAAGAGTATTACAACCAATGCGATTAATTATTAGTAGGCTAAAACAGATGCAGATAACATAAATATTTTAATAAAAGAAATGCATCATTCATCATACAAGCAATTTAATGGCCACTTACTGGCTGCCCAAGATAAAAAAATAAATTAAAAAAATAAAATGTGTCAATTAAATTCAATTAAAAGAATTTATGATTATGTCAAAAATAGCATGATCATATTATCGACTTATTGTCGATCATCACTTTATTAACCTTATGGGTTTGCTGGTTTTCAGTTACCAGCCCAAAGTTGCCAACCATGACTATTAACATAAAAAAACTAAATGTATGATAATGTGTTTGCACCTGTTGGATGCCATTATCCAGAACTTTAGCTGCTAGTTGGGCTTCAGAAAGAGGTGGCCGTAGAAATGGTGGCTGGACCTGAACAGAATGAGGCTTTCTCAAGCGGCCAAGATACCTGTACAAAACATGCACATAAAATTATACATTTAAAAATCAAACACATCTGCAAAACACATGATAGGAAATAAGATTTGTGAACCTGGGAGCCTGTGAACTACACAGCACGTGTGCAATATTTTTTAAGCACCCATGGGTGAAGGGGTTAACGCCACCTCTGAACTTCCCAGTCACCTGAGAGTGAAGAGAGGAAACTTGAGAACACACCCTTAGAAATCAGGCAGAAAAATAACATCATTCTGTTTGACCAAACACACACAATGTGGACAAGGGACACACCCGAGCGCACACACACACACACACACACACACACACACACACACACACACACACACCTGTTCATTAGTTGTTCTCCCTCTGGCAACAAGGACAATGTGAAACCCAGTGAGTCCTGCAACCGGGACGAAAAACAGACCAGCTACACACATCACCGCCATACTGAGTAGTATGTTAAGGATGCCAAAGAACAATGAGGAGGTTGATGTGCATTTGTGAGATTACATGCATATGTGAGTGTGTTATGTATGTAAAGGATACGTGACTCCAGAGTGGACCTGGTCCAGTTGTTTAGTGTGATGGAGGATGTACAGCAGACTGAAGCCAAACACATCCATAATGTGAGTAGTGAGCGAGAGCAGGAACAGAAAGAAATAACGATAATTCCTCCTGCCAATGCAGTTGTTCACCCATGGGCAGTGATGGTCAAACTCCTAAAAACACACACACACACACACACACACACATATATATACATGCATAAAAAAATATCAAGAATTAAATTGAAACGCTTGTTTTAGTGTGAACATATGATGAATGTGCATGTACCTCCACACAGTTGTCACACACAGAGCAGTGTGAACAGCGAGGTGGTCTGTAAAAGCGACATGTGGAGCACCACTTCATCCGCACCTGAATGCCCCTCACCTCCACCGTCTTATAGAGCGGAGCCCGGAAATCATCCTCTTTGTCCTCATCTTCTTCAGCTGCAAAACATGCAATCTCATGTAAACTGCTGTTTTCAGAATCTGCATCGTACTTAACCACAAAACCAGCACAAAAATATAAGAAAAAGTATATTCTGTTTTGTTTTTTAAATTAAGGCTATTTTGAGGACCACTGGTTTCTTTTATATCATACTTGTGACATGTGAATGTATAATGTTTACTTTAATGAGTATCTTTTAAAAAAAAAAAAAAAAAAAAAAAATAAAATATGCTACTGATCAAACGTTTTTTATATTATTGTATTTATTATGTATAGAAATACATACACATGCGTGTGTATACATTTAAGAAAAAAATTTATGCTTATATAGTAAATTTTTCAATATAAATTATATGAACATAAATATATAAACATAAATACGTTGCAAATATATACTGTATGTGTGTGTCTTTAAATAGACATTACATAGACATACATTATGTACACAAAAACCTTTATTTTGGATGCGATTATTAATTGGCCAGCACTATTAACAACTATGGTAAACACCGTTAGTTCAAATAATACAAATATTGATAGATATATCAATAAATTCATTAATTATCATTAAAATAATTTCACAATCTTTAAGATTAGGTGAAAAATAACTTTTCTTCACCCACCTTCATAAAAGTAGTATTTACTCATGTTTTCCCAACGTAAATCACCTTAAAAACATAAGTGTGTACCTCTAGGAAAGATGCCGGGGTCCATGAATGTGGCCATACAGAAATTGGCCAGCGTGAAGAGGAAGACCACAGCATTATAGAGCGGAATGGAGGAGGAGAACCGCTCTGATAGCCACGGACATCTGCACAGAGATGCCTCGCATTACACTTACAGTATTGCCGATATATTCGATTTCTGTTTTAATGTATTCAGATTCTACTCACGTGAAACAGAGAAACAGCGTTGTGGCCCCCACAAGGAAGGCGGTTGCTGCAGACACAGGCACATAGCGACTGGGGCGGAATGGGCGGGATGGGGAGGGGTCTCCAAGAGCCCCGCCCACACTGAGACCCACAGGCATTTGGAGGCGTCAGAAAAACTGGGGAACAGGGGGAGGCGTCAGAGAGAGAAGGAAACTCGTCTCCCACCTGAGTGAGGATGGTGCGTAGCCATGGCCATAACAATAAATTTTGTGACAGATTATGCTCTCATAAATCAAGGTGCATTTCTTTCCAAAAAACAAAGGTTAACGTAAAATAGTGCAGATGTCTTTTTGTATACGTCTGTGCTGATACATAAAAAATAGACTTAATTCATATACACATAATATGCGATACTATGACTTTACTGTAATACAAAAATAGCTCTAGTTTCATCAAAAATAAGTTCATATGGCTTGAATGTAACAAGATTTGGTCAATAAAAGTAAAATCAAGTGACAGCAAAGCTCTTTTAGTGCAAATCTCCGGTAAGCCCCATGTTACACCAAAAAGAGCTCAAAGGAAGCAGCAACTTGAGTTCAGGCATTCATACTGTACTTGTTCAAAGACCAATCTCATATCTCTCAAAGCATCACAGCAGATGAGTGCATGTGAATATGACGTCAGACAACAGAAAAGAAAAAACAAAAACAACTGTTTGATGGGAGGTATACGATGAAACAAAAAGTATAAGGGAAAAAAAGAAAAACTACAAGACAAAAAATATGACTCTCTTTCTACAGTCTCAATGGAGTCTGGATTCCCTCCGGAACAGTCCGTCTAAGAAAAGACCGTAATTACGAGTACAAAATATGAAACAGAGCTCTTGATGTCTTGTGCCCTAAATGAGAGCTCATTCTCCACTCTGATGCTCACACTTTGACGGGAGACAAACTGGCCGATAAGTGAGCAGAAAAACACGATTTGCAAAGTCACACGAATTTTGCGAGCGCAGATATCCACATGATAAGCTGTTTTTCAGACGTTCATGTGCGAAAAATGTACGCCCACACCAGAGTGCGTGTCCACCATCGCAACTGCACGGGATCCGTATTTGTCCGGGTCTGAAAACTCCTGGTTGTGGTAACTCATGAGCGTGCAAAACCATTTTAGCCCTGCATAGCGTCCCATGAGGCCCTTCTTCCTCACAAGGATAAGTCTGATGAGTCTAAAATGCCGCCCTTCTTCTTTCTGATTCCTTAACAGGCCTGCACGGTATCTATAAGAAGAGAAGATAATTAAACATGTAGATATGAACTCATGACCTGATCTTACACATGCTTCAAGTTCTCCACACCGGTTCCAAGCGGTCCATATCATACGAATGATCACATGAACTGGGGCGAAACATAAAGCAATGAATTGTGAAACCTACATATGTGTACACACACATCGTGTTGAAACCTGATCACGCTTTTGCTGCCCTGTGTCACAACTTGTGACTCACCAGGAAAGGGTGTGCCTTTTTTTTGTGTATTTTTCTACCAGGTTTTGTACATAAAATTCAACCCCATCTCCCTTTACAATCCCCTTTTTCTACTTGGGTGTGCTGTCACACTGACCACATAGTGACCTTGAGTCTCGCATACACAAGCCTTATTACACCACTCATAATCTTCTTTTCTTGTAGCTACTCCTGCTCTCTTCATTCACGGTACTAACCTGAAAACTGATTCACTTCACATAGGAATTATATAGATTTGATTAATTCATAAACATGTTAAATGAAATATGACCATCAACTTTAAATCAATAATGAACTGGATGATGGACGTCAGATGATATCTGACTGAACCACATAATCAATAACAAACTGGAAAATTATGCTAGATTGTCACTGAGCCACTGTAGTCATTTGACCAATTTAACAGTCTTACAAAAGCGAATATATTTTGGGGGGGTTTCCAACGAATGCTAGATGTTAGGTCCGGTTTACTATATAGACGACTGCGCTGCATTTTGAGGAAAAATATCAATATTTAAAATATTGTGGGCTGCCAAACTACATAGCATTTCAGGGCACCATGTGGTTTGCACAGATCTGAATAAAACGATAATGCCCAAAAACGCTGTCTAGGCAACTCATTAGTAATACAGTACAGACAGAAAAAACGGGTTAACTGAGTCCATATGTTAAATAATTATAAAACACAAACAATTTCAGACAAAAAAAAGCCAAATCTGAAGCAAAACCACTACGTTTCTGTCTCGTTTTGGTTCTCTCAACGTTACCTTCCCAGCTAATAATATCATCCTCCAAAACACTACGTTACACAATAAAACAAGACCGTTTGGATTAGAAAACACAAGAAGAACGCACATTGTTTAAATCGAATCGCAACTAACGTAGAAATCACGCCAAAATATGATCATTTAACTTTTCGCTTCGTGTTTTGTGTTCCGTGTAACTGGGCCGCAAAATGACTCCTCGGGCTCAAGTTGTTAGAGCTTCCGCTGAAGGAAGCTCAAACGCGGCCATATCGATCCGATGTCGAAACGGAGCAAAAGCAAACAGCGACCTGTCTAAACGCATTCGCACAAACAACACATCTATTATGAATGTCTTCCGCTTCTATATACTCACTCAGTGTCGGTTATCCCAAATGTTTACGTACTTTAAATGGCTGGCGTTTATTCACACATCCTGCGATTTTGAAACTCGGTTTCTCTTCTGCATCCCGGTCTGGGGCAGCGGCATTATCTGATAGGAGAGGAGCTTCAGCTCTCTCTATCCTCTCTCTCCCTTAATCTCTGTGCCTTTCTACGGCCTAGGAAACGGCTTTTGATCTGTGTACGCTCGGGGCTGAAAACTCCCCAAGTCGTTTATCCGATGCAGTGTCTGATAAGCCAAAAATAAAACCCTTAACAAGGCATCATCATCATCATCATCATCTACCCCAGCATCGTTTAAGGACACCGGTATAGGACATGCAAGAATAGATCCGGAAGGGATTCTTGTCTACACAATAAATAGCATGTTAAAATAATTAATTGCTCAATTTGTTTGCTCAAAGGAAGTCATTTCATTGAAAGAAAAAAAAAAAACACGCAGAATAACTTGCAGTCAAACTGGTTTTGGTTTGTTTAATTGTTTGTTTAAAAGGACAGATGAAATTGCAATTGAATTTGTTTTTTTTAAAATACATTAGCATTGACTTATGTACAAAATAATTAAAATTTGTCCTTTGAAAATTAAACGTCTACAAAATTTTGCTTAACAAATGTGAAAAGGTTTGTCACTTTTTGAGCAGACATCTCTGCTAGGTTTATAAACTTTTATTTAAGGTCGATGAAACGAATATCCATGATAAGCAGAGTGTGTCGCGGCAGGGGCCTGGGCGCTGGTGAGAGTACCGTCATCACCTGGGCTTGTGTGTCCACTGCTGTCACAACTATGAAGCCACAAACGGGACTCTCTAGAATCCCTCTGCTCTGTCCCGCACCCACCTCAGCATCATCGTCCACTGAACTCACACTCAGCACATGGTGGGTTAAATCCCTGCCAGGGCTGACTGGGACGAGTTTGAGCTGCGTGTCGTCCTGGGACATACCCAGAGGGAGACAGGAGTCCGGAATTGAGGGTGCACCGATCTTGTAAATACGCACATCTGAAAAGCGCACATCAAAAGCATGGGGGTAAAAGGAAGTTCCACGGAAACCGTAGAAGTATTCCCGGATCTTTTCGTCCCGTGACTCTCGTCGGCAGTCCTTCGAGCGCTCCACCACTCCACCGGACTTTGGTAGAAGGACGACACGTACAAAATGTGGCAGGTCACGTTTAAGCTCGTTATAGAGACGCTCCTGGTCCAGGACTATAACAACATCCACCTGGAAAGCTGAAGCGCAGTGGACCAGGGCCTGGTAGCCTGAACCTTTGACCCAGCCGCAGGTGTTGATTATACAGCCACCTACACTAGCCCTTCGGTTCACCTCACAGCGCTGGGAAAACACTTCTGCAAGGCTGGAAGTCAGCTACACACCCAAAGAACAAAAAAAAGCGACTCATTATTTCATATTTAAGTAATATGTCTGGATGATGGATACTGAACCAGCTCAGTCAACATGAAATAGCATTCACATACACGATTGTAAAATAAGTCACTAAGGCTGGATCATTTTTCAAAAACAGAAACTTTGTAATATTATTAAAATTACTATTAATAAAATATTTTTGTTAAAATAACGTTTTTACCAGTCCTTACAGTGATGTTTCAGAATTAATCTTATGTGACCACAAAAAAATCGTAAGTGTAAATTTTATGAAACTGATTTTTAAACATATCAAAGTTTATACATTTATGGTAGGAAATTAACAAAATATCATCATGGAACACAGTCTTTACTTAATACCCTAATGATTTTTGGCATAAAAGCAAAATTCATACTTTTGACCCATACAATGTATTTTGGCTATTGCAACAAATATACCAGCGATTTAAGACTGGTTTTGTGGTCCAGGGTCATATATGACACATTGAAACATAAATGTTTTTGTAAAGGTATGTTACATTTATGCATCAGTGTTGAAAGTTCAAAAAAAGCAAAATTAATTTGATTTCTCAGTGTCCAACACTGCTGCTGTGCAACAATATTCATCATAGTAAGTCATCATGCAACTGGGGAGTACTACATTTTCTTCAGTTACCGCTACAGAAATTGGCTTTATTGTTTTTATGTTAACAGCTACAGCAGCTCAAGACTTTATAGCAGCATTAAGAAAAAGATTAATCCATCTTCTCCTTGTTATTATTGATTAAACAGTGCCAGGATAGTTTGGAATTTTCTGTTTTGGGCCAAGCTCGATCTGTTCTAATAATTTATGGGCCGAAGCACAGTACATCACTTGAGTGTAAAGACAACACTCTCTTGAGTGCAATTATGCCATTACCTTGTTGTAAAGTTTGATGTTTGTTCCTGGTGTGGTCGAGCCAAAGTGAAAAACAAGCGGAGCCTGCACGGAGAAGCCTTCTTCTACATCAGCAGGACGCTCGATGCACAGAGCTGACATCGTTCCAGGGACAGAAACCTACAGACAAGGACAATTAAACATGCATCTCTCACTTCATGTCTCACAAGCCTGTAATGTTTGGCAGATGTTGCATTGATCGTTTAGGCATCGTTTACTTACGCTGCTTTGGCCGACATCCAGCTCTACCAGCGTAGGCCTTCGCCCCAGTCTCACAGCGTAGTTCAGCAGCACTCGACATACTGTTGACTTTCCCACATCAGTTGGTCCGACAACCATTACCTACGACAAAACATGTTTCAGTTCTAATATTAAAATTACATTACTATTCAAAAGATCATAAGTAGTCGGTACCATATTTTAAATTTTAATGCTTATGCTCACCATAGCTGCATGTGTGCTATAATAATATTGTGAAATATTATCACGGTTGAAAATACATTTTCTGTCATAAATGTAATTTTGTCATTAATATGATTTTTTTCTTTCAAGATTCTTTATATATATATATATATATATATATATATATATATATATATATATATATATATATATATAATATTATAAAAACTGTTATTTGTCGTCAATTTAATTCATACTTGCTAATAATACTGCAAAGGAGTGGAAAGGTTTGCTTGCACATTTCAATAAACTTTGCAATCCTGGAAAGATTCCTAAACGTATTTATTACCTGTCTGCGCAATTTACTGGACATTTTCCACCTTACTTGCTACATAACTTTTCTTCTTACCGACCCCAAATTGTTTGGCAGGTTAGTTTACATACCCGAGGCCCTCTCTCGTTGTCTTTCTCTGCCTGACGTCTCATCTGTTCTAGAGCTGCATGGGTGTTGAGATACAGCAGCATGGGTGTATCTTTGGAGATATAAGCTACCTATATTTATGGAAGAAAAAGCACATTTGAATTGATTTAGCATTCATGTCATTATAGACATCCACTGACCTATTTTAACCTCTCTCACCTCCGTCTTGCCCGAGAGAGACACACTGCAGCCTTGCCATGTGAACACAGCAATCTTAGAGCCTGGTCCAAAAGTGTACTTCTTATTTCGGTTCAGTTCAGAGCCGAACACCTCCGCCAGACCCGACAACAGCTCGAGCTGGACTCGTTCTCCTGCTTCGACTTCAAAACGCAGCTCCGTCTCTTTCTCCAGATCGAAGCGCGTACCTGAAGTCCCAGCGCCGCCCGAGGAGCTCATGCCCTCCTCCGCTGACTTTTCTGAGGCTTCTGCAGTCATGGCTGTGATAAACAAGAAGGATGCTCAAAAAACTGCTAGCGTTATAATAATTAGTTACTTGCACTCCAACAGATAAGAAAAAATAACAAATTATTGTGCTATACCTGAATTCCTCTTTTTCGTCCTCTTTTTTGATTTATCTCGGCAAATACAGTGTTTTATTTAGATTATGTCGAATAACTTAAGGTAGTATTAGCTTATTAATGTTAGCCTGCTGAATATAGTTAAACTAATAGAGGTCAGGCTTTGCAAATAATATTATTTAATATACCGTAACATGCCTAGACTCTCCCAAACATCCACTTTTTCAACTATGCTTTCTTATTCGGAAATTATCCCTCTTTTCTTCACAGCAGCGAGGAGTGCTGCTAAACTGGCGCACAGTGATGATGTCGCGGCGCGTGTAGATGATGTCATGCAGTGGGCGATAAATGACCAAGATGTTTTAAGTTTTTATTTTATTTGTTAGTTATGAATCTGCGCGTGCTAAATGTAAAATAGTAATTGAAAAAAATCTGTATTGAGTTTTAATTTTAACCCCCCCCCCCCACACACACAATAAATTCTACATCTTATGATAAAAAGCTGTTGAAACACCATTCAATGTGTGCATTTTTAAAATGTTGTCACTATGTTGTCTTGACATGTCAACATATGTGTGTAATAATGGTTATTATTTCGCTGTAGCACATCATAATACATATTTACAGGGAATAACATGCTGAAAGTGTTGTATATTTAACTGATGTCTTCTCATTTTGTTTTCTAGTGAATAAACATGTATGTGATGATTCACTGAAAACGTAATTTATAAAATAGGATACACTTTTCCTTGTTTTAACACTGTAAATTAATTAAAACATCTGGATTATTTTTAAAAAATAGGCCTGTTTGACTGAACTATAGCCAAAGATGATAGTTTCTCAGACTATTAGTGGGGCGGTCATGACCTCTGGTGGTGACCTTATGTAACTGTTAAAAGCAGACAAGGTTTAAACCCAGTCCTAGACTAAAATGTAAATCTTCAGCTCAGCTGAAAGAAACTTGCACTGACTAATCTTAAAATATGTTGGTGCCTTTATTTTGTCTTAAGATGCACAGCATGTTTATAAAAAATACTTAAATGTCCTAATTGAACTATGACCTAATCCTGGTTTAGGCCAAACCCTGTCTATGAAACAGCACCTAAGAGTTTCTTGAATAGGAAAAACGCATGCTTAATGTATCTTAAGAATTAATTATACAACTGCGAAAGCTTATTTAATGCGTTCTATTGTAAAAACAGGATGGCACTGAACGAGTGGTCAGCTAAGTTTGATTTCAGTAATTAAAATATACATTTATTAGATACCTGTGTTATCTGTTTGTGATTTATTAAAGAACCGATGGCCTAATCATATCAGAGCTGTTGGGATTCAGGTCATTCCCAGCGCCCGTTCCTCATCTCATTATCTACCATATTAATAAATTATTTCTTGAGAAGATTATATTTAGATGTACAGTTTGTCACGTTACAGAAACTTTCCACACCAGAAGGTGGCAGTGTCCATTTCGCTTACTTTTTCATTATTAACGTAACCCGCCAAACTCTCCGAGCGTCTTAGAAATGGCGACTCGATCCAAATCAGGTGCGGAACACGTTTCGAAACTTTCGCGCAGACTATAACGGAATCAATTGCATAAACCGTCATTATTATGCCGCCTTAAATATATATATGCATTCGTATTTGCTAGGTTACGTGTCTCCGGTGGGAGTCGGGCTGCTTGTGTACAATGATTATACGTTGCCATTTAATCAAAAGTAACCAAACGAATACTTGGTTATATATCATCTTGTATATGCAAAACTGAAATTGTGTGATGCACTTTAATACGCAGGTCGTGGTAAGAAGCGTAAGACGGACGTGGATGCAGAAGCAGCAGCAGTGGAGGAGAAGAAAGAAAAGCTTGATGGAGTTGACCAAAAAGATGAAGAAACAGGACAAAGGGTCGTCATTGAGCACTGGTGAGGACGCACTGAAAATAATTTGAATTATTTACAGCTGTTTTTTTATTTACAGATTTTAGAACACTGAAAAGATGTAAAACAAATAAAAAAAAAGTTGAATATGTACGTGAATACGCTTATATTTTTTCGCAGCAAAAGCTGACGGGTCTACGGGCGGAATGCTGAAGGTGTGCGCGAGGCGCTTGCAGCTTCTCACCCTGATCTTCGCGTGCTGCTCAATCCCCAGAAACCTCGGAGGAACAGCTTTGAGGTCACGCTGATGGAGGGAGACAAAGGTTAGACCGCCATGAAGCCCAGATGGTAGTCAGGTGGCTGCATCTCACCGAGTAACAGGACTGAATTTCGTGGTTATCCTAATAATTATTAGCTATGCGGTCCCTGTATTTCTCTCTCTCCTGAGCAGAGGTGGTTTTGTGGACTGGCATTAAGAAGGGTCCTCCACGCAAGCTAAAGTTTCCTGATCCTGCTGAAGTGGTTTCTGCTCTGAAGGAGGAGTTGAAGAACTAGTTATAAGGAGACAGGTGAGTCTCCTTGACAAGTTTTAACAAATAATAGCCCAGTAAACGAGAGAACTTTAATTTTCCTCATTTATTTTCTCCCACTAGTCAGTCATCTTTGGTACTGGACACTGGATGCATAATGATGTAAACGGACTAATGGGAAAATCTCCCTGTCTGTTTTCTGATGACCGGCTCTTTTGTTTCAGACTGGATAATTGACCTCGCCTTGTTTCTTTTGTTCTTGTTTATGAGACATGACTGTTTTTGCATTGTACCTGTCTTGTTTTTACTGTTTGTGCATAATAATGCTAATTCTTGGTCAAAAATAAAGTCTAGAGCATAGTTACATAGCTAAAATAAACATTGCTAAAATAAGTTCAAACTGGTCTTTCTCTCTCACACACGCACACTATAAATTCACCACTGTGCCTTTTATAATTTTACTTTTGAGGCATACATGTAGGTTATTTTTTGCTTATTTCTTTTTTCTAGGCTAGTTATGAAATCAAAGTACAGAACCAGGCAAGTGTTATATTGTCAGGCTTATAGGAGCACAAATTAAGACTTCAGTCTTAAGATATGCCTAAAACAAGATTTCCAAATTGACCATTTTGTCTAATAATGAGCTTATTTATGGTATTTTGGATATTTGTTAATATGTAATTATATTATTAAAATAAATTACAGATAATTATAAAATGTTATTTTATAGGCCGTAAGCAATAAAATAAATTTAGCAGCATTATGATTTCCTAAACATCTGATTTAAAGAGGCATGTACAACAACAACTCAACACCTCAGTACAGTTTAAAGGAAGCTTTATTGTCAAAGCAAAATGTTGTCTGCTGTAAGCAGTAAGTGCTGTGTGTTAAGACTAAATCGACTGATAGCATGCTCCCAAGAGCTTTTTTTCTGAAACAGAAACGGCAGTCTCATATCAGGCGATAAATCCATATTCTTCATCCAAAGGTGGTGCTGTTCCAAGCCACATTGGCTGCATCCATATCAACAAAGTTTATATAGATCCTGGAAAACAATACAATAAGGTTTTACCGAATAAATAACTGCATTTGACACAATATGAAGAGAAAATCTTATTCAATATTTAATAACAGCAGAAATTAATTTTAAATGTGTAAGTTAAAACTTAATTTGTGCAAAACATTCTGATGAATGGTACTGTAGCCAGCTGTAATATACGGATCTACCTGTCAGGTGAAATTCCAAGGTGTTTGTTGAGCAGGCCCATAAGAAGTTTGGAGTATTGCTTATTTTGCGAGCCCCCAATCTTTCCAATGCTGGTGAGAGAGCAGAGTGCACATGGATCTCCTTTGCCCCCGAACATCATCATCTGATCCGGGATGATATGTATGGCGATATACTGTCACCACAGCAATACAAAGAGGGTAAATAGTTAATGATACAGATACATCTGAACACAACTGTGTCAAAAACACATCTGAAAGTCATTCCAAGCAGTTCTTGAGTCAACTAACACACCCAATTTTCACAATAGAAATCATTTTAGTATGATATATTATGCAATTGCAAATTTTGTTTATTACAGGGTTCCTCACGTCTTGCCTCAATACTCTGCAGAGTTTAGCTTAAACACTGATCAAACTCATCTACCTACGATTTTCTAGTATTTGATTTGGTAAATACTTGTAGGCAAGATTTGAGAATGGCTTGTTCATTATAAGCTACCAAAAAAATGTAAAAACGTCGGTGCTGCTCCAAAACACTGAACTGAAATACACATTAATGTAATAATTAAAAGCTAATTGTGGCTACATACACGATTTTGGAACGTTTAAGAGTCAACATATATAACGTCATACGTTGGCTCTGGGATTACGAGGTCACGTAATTGCGTCATGACGTAAACGAATCACTGAATCGTTTTTTGAACTGGTTCTTCGAAACGATTTCTTTAAAATCACGATTCACGGAAACGAGTCTGACTTTCTATGACTACTTAAGCTCAAATCGAGACAAATAATGCGATGTTTACATGCGGCCTGGGTCTTTTTAAGTTTAAAACTGTGGAAAAACCCGGCACGGCTTAAGCTACAGCTAAACGGATCACTGTAGAGCGAGTCTCTTGTATGTTTCGTCGTATCGAGATTAACGTGCAGTCGCAGCTCCGCTAATATAAAAAGTAATAGGATTCGTAGGAAACGTGAGAGATGCAGCGTGCTCACCTGCGCGGGTTTGCCCATCGCTTTGGCGAGCTCCTGCGTGGCCTCGGACAGCAGTTCAGCGGGAACCGCGTCCTTTGCAACATTGGTGTTCACCACGAACATCGGCATGACTGCAACGAAGAGACAGAGCTGTCTGCGAAATAGTGCAAGGTGGAAGGACCAGGGATGTATCCAGATGTGAGCCCGGGTTGAATAAGGTGAGTAACCGCGATGCAAGTGCTTCTTCTAGGCTACCGTAAAGCATCGTCCATATGACCCAAATAAAGATTTGACTGCAGACCCGTTACCATGCATACCACAGCTGCTCTGCTCTGAAGTTCATAGCACAAGTTCATAGTGCATTACACGTTACTAATTACTCTGAAAAATATACAATTATTATTCACTTTTAGTCATAAATTAAGCTTCTTGGGGCTTTTTTTAACTCAATAAACTGCGTTATGCAATTAAGCAGCCTACAATATAAGAACCTTGAGAAAAAAACGGTACAGTTATATCAGAATATTGAGGAGATGAAAAATAGCAGACATTTGCCCCAGGAAAAACTGATGAAACATTTACCTCATCATCATGCATCATTTAACTTACATTACAATAGTCATAGGTACTTATCATTAAACATACCATAATTAATATAACAAGATTAATATGAAATCCACTTCAAGATTATTTCAAAAGAGACAATTACTATTCATTAAATGCATTAAAAATGCAATTACAACAAAAATAAAGCCTAATAATAACAATAATTCAGAAAAGTTGTTTGCTGTGCAGTAAAGAGATACATTTGGGGGTTTCTTTAAGAAAATTAGCAAGCTGGTTTCATTCTCTTGATAATGTGTCCCATAAAATTAAGACATAATGGACAAAGGCTGCATCAATAAACATAATATATTTTCAGAATTCTGCTCAATGTTTGTCTCTATATTAATGCACAGCATTTATCATCAAAAGGTAAATAGGTTATTTTTTTTCCAACAGGTTTTATTTTGTATGGATAATATTAATATAATAATAATAATAATAATAATAATAATAATATTATTATTATTATTATTATTATAAATCTACCAGCAGGATATAGCCAAAGCTAGCTAGTCAAGCCCTCTCTAGGACCAGTTTTTCGGGTAATTACGGTAGCTGCGCACATGCGCAGAACTCGACATCCGGAAATAATATTGTAGGCGAGAATTAAAACCTCTTGAGTTGAGAGGGGTGGTCGCGACTCGGTGAAACTGTGCCGCTGATGGCGCATAAACCCTCCCAAATCATGAGCACGGATATTTTTTAGCCGTCGAGCATGTTTGTGCTGTCATCTGGAGTGGAATTTCATCTTTTAAGGGTTTGATTTGTGTGGTCGCGAGCTTAAAGCTAGAGCACATAGAGGAACAGGGTCCGTTCCGTTGCCTGTGTACAAAGTTGGGTTACTTCGGGTGACAGCCGTTGCCGTAGTTGATGTCATATTATTATAACCATATGCGCAATTAAATAAATGGTTGTTATTGCAAAGCGGATGCGTAGAACCATGAAGTGTGACTGGTGCTGATATATGGCGTGACACCATCATTTTATTGGACGAAACTTTATTTATTATTTGTGCAACTGAAAACTAGTGAGACCATGGCGGAATCGGTCAAGACCTTTCAAGCGCACCTGACCGCTGTCATGGACAGTTTGGTCCGCGCATCAGTGTGCGAGATCACCAAACTCTTCCAGGACACGGTGAACGACTACCTGGTGGAAATCTCGCTGAACAGAAAAGAGAACGAAGCGCTGAAACTGAGACTGAGGCTGACTGAGAATAAACTGAGAAACGAACGCAAATACGGCATGGGCTGGGCGGCCGGTCGGCGCGCGGCCGGTCTGCTTGGCGCGGATGACACCGTGCGCAAAGCGCGCAGAACGGATCTCCAAAGTAAGCGCGCTCGCCATCTCGCATTCGTTGCGCGAGGCCGTTGTTGTATCGCGCGTTTGTCGCGCCTTTGAGTGGGAAACCGTAATGGCGACCTGCTCCTCAGTTCTCAGGTTTCTTTCTCCTTCCTCTCCTCCTCTTTTGCATTCCTCCCTCCCCCCCTCCTGCTCTCCTCTCTCCTCTCTCCCCCTCCCATCTTTCTCTCTCAGGAGGCAAGCAGGGGAAGGAGTGGAGTGCTGATGCGTGGGAGGAGGGGACTGGAGGAGTGAGGGATGAGAGGAGGGACGTGTTCCGCGTCCATCTGCCGACTGGAGGAGGTGGAGGTGGGGAAGAGGAGGAGGAAAGGATGTGCGTCTCCGGGGAGAGGAAGGAGGTGGCCGGCATTAAAGAGGAGGTGAGTAGCCAATCAGATGTGAGGAAACCGCTGCAGGGAGCGGAGGAGATGGAGAGGGCTGTGGACATGACAAGAACCTAAAAAAGAAAGAAACCTTTGAAAGTGAAAGTGTATTTGGTCGATTTTACGCGTGAAGAAACTGTACCAAGAATTATACTAACTACAGTTCACTTTTTTTGTCGTCTTTCTCTCTAATATTGACATTTATTTAAAGGGATTTTTCACCTAAAATTAGAAATTCTGTCATTGTTTATCAACCAATTTACTTCTTCAATTTTCAATTTTCTTCAGTGTTCAGCAAAAGAAAGAAATGAGCAAAAAACCTATGTTGTTCTAAACCTTTGCTAATTTCTTTCTTTTGCTGAACACTGAAGAAAATTATTATGGGTAGAATACGGGTAACCAAACATTTGTTTGTAAATTGGCGACAATGAACTGTTTGATTATCTACTTTCTTTAAAATATTTTCAATAACAACTAGAGAGTGAATAATGGAAGACAAGTGAATCAATTTTTATTGATGAATTTCTTTGAATTTTTTATTCAATTTTTATTGTGAATTAATTTTTATTTTATACCTTTAAGAGGTCATTTTTCCACATATCCATGTCCTAGTGTGCTAGTTACCAGTGTCAATGCATTTTATAATTTAGTTGCTCACTTCACAAGTTTTCAGAAACTCACATGATCTTACCTACTTAACCTGTCAGTCAAAATAAATCTCCTTTATATGTTGAAAAATAGCACCTATTCAGCATAATTTTACTATCACCCCAGGTCTGTCTAAATGCGTATTATCTGTTTTAAGATACATATTTTATTGTTAGCAAAGAGAATTTATTTCACACCCTATGTTCTCGTTCTTTCTGCTTCTGTGGGATGATGGATAAAGGTGGAAGGCTACAGATCAGACTCCCTGAGGCTGTTGCAAGAGGCTCTACAGATGAACCAAACTGAAACCAGCCCTCCCTCCCCCAGTCCCACCCACGGTGAGCACTGCAGTGCTTTGTTCAGGAAAACGGCTAATAATTTCTTTGTGATTGTGAGCGTGAACAGTTCAAGGAATAGTTAACTTGAACACAGTTCTGTCATTAGTTCCTCAGCTTCGTGTTATTTTTATCAGTGAAACGCAAGGAGTAATTTTGAAAACGTTACGGTTTTATCATAAATTCAAGTTCAGTATTTTATTTATCCTCGTAGGGAAGCTGTGTTTGCAGCATACACTCGCATTACATTAGGCATATATATATTTGACAATTCACATTAGGCATATATATATATATATATATATATATAGATAGATAGATAGATGTAAACAATAATTTAATACTGATGAATCTAATTAAAATATAGTCTAACTGACCCTCAACTACCACTAGAGAAACAAGAAATTAAGAATTGAATTGCTTGGGGAATAAATTATCATTTTAATCCAGTATTTTTTAACGTCTGAGAACACAAAATGGATCTGGTGGTAACAATTCAAAGGTAATTAACAGTATATTGGACACACAAATGTCAGGTTACAAAAAAGTGACTAATTGTACACTAAAGCGATAGTTAACACAAAAAATAAAAATTCTCTTATTATATAACAGAAAACCATTTGGTTAATAGTATTCCTAAAAATGTCTTCTATATTCCACACAAAAAATGCAACAGGTTTGGAAGGGTCAATGAATTCATTTTTTTTTTCGTTTTGCACACAAAGCCATTGCATTTATACTTGTGTTTTTGTGTGTTGTGTTTTTAAACGCTTGTTTTTGGGAGCTAGACAGCTGTGGCCACTATGAACTGCTATGTATTAGTAGAGTATTTTAAAATACCAATATAATGTAATAATGTTTCCAAATATCAATGTTTTTACCATATTTTTGAACAAATAAACACAGCCTCTGTGAACATAAGAGACTTCTTTTGAAAAGCATTTCTATAATTTCTTATGTCTGTTATATCTCATTTCTGTCTGCAGGAGAAATCGTCCCTGCTTCTTCTGGTCCTGAATCCGCTGCTGCTGAAGTGTGGGAGGAGCAGCCAGCCTTGTCAGAGGAACCAATGACCGGTGGAGATGAGCTCAGCGGGCTTGAGACGGCCCTTAAAGCGGAGCGCGAACGCGAGGAGGCGGAGTCGGGCCTGGGCAGCCCGTCCCAGGAGACGTGCGGATCCGAAGGCGTGGCGTTCATCGGACTAGACGGTTTATGTAGCTCTCAGCAGGCAATGTCATCCTCGTCACACAGAGCAGACCCTGCTGAACTACAACTCCCATCAGCCCCTACCAACAAAGAAGAGGAAGAGGAGTCGGGAGGAGAGAGCGGGGACATGCTGCACTTCTGCGCGCGCTGCGGCAGCGGCTTCAGTTCCACATCTGACCTCATGAAGCACTCTTGCCCCGCGGCCGAGGAGCGGCCCTATCAGTGCTCCTCGTGCGGGAGAGCGTTCGGCCACGCCTGGAGCCTTAAGAGCCACGAATGCGTCCAGACGGGCGAGCAGCCGCACCACTGCGAACTCTGCGGCAAACGCTTCACGCACTCGCGGTCCCTCGAGCGCCATCAGCTGGTTCACACGGGCGAGCGGCCCCACAGGTGCCCTCAGTGCGGCCGGAGCTTCAGTCGCCTCGGGAACCTGGAGAGGCACCAGCGCATCCACACCGGCGAGCGACCGTATGAGTGCGGGACGTGCGGGAAACGTTTCAGCCGAGTGGAATACCTAAAACGCCATCAGCACACTCACGTTAGCGATGTAATGGTGAAGCTCCCGCCGCTGCGAAACTCCCACCACTGCTCTCAGTGCAACCAAACGTTCAGCGATACGGAGCAGTTCAAGCAGCATCAATGTCCGTACAACACGTAATGTTATATCTGTGCTCTTGAGAATCTACTAGACCTTAACTAGAAACCCACAGCACTCAAAAGACCTCGTTCTTCATAATTCTTTTTACAGTTTTGAATCTTTTATCAGCATCTTGCCACATGCTTCTGCCTTTTAATGACCCTAAAATCACTGACCTGCACCCATAACTTTAAAGCAAAGCACATTTTAACCTAGTGCAATGATATTTTAAGGGGAATTTCCTATTTATTATTATTTAGAAACCGTCTACTCATTATTCCCGGTGAATATATATCAGCATATTAATCACTTCTGTTTTAATTCTAAGTCTGTCTCGCAGATAACTCTATTTTTGTTATGTCAGGCTCCTTATAACAGGCTGTGAAATATTTTTGTGAACAAAGACATTTATAGAAGCTTGTTGTTTCTTATTAATAACAAATAGAATGCTTATTCATGCATTCTTAGGAATCTTTTTCCTCTCATAACACCGCTCTAAACGCGGTTCCTCTCACGTGTTGTTTTCACTCCTTTTTTTATGCAAAACAGAAGTGAAATATTTGTTGTGATGAGAATTGATTTTTTTGTCATGTTGTATTCTATTTACTCAGTGATTTCATACTGTATTGAACAATATGTAATATTGTTAATAAATCCCTTCCAGATGCATACTGTAAGAGCTTGTCTTTATACCTTATATGTTTGTGATAAACCGAATTTTAAAATTGCACTCTTATAATTTGGATTTAAAGTTCTCAGCAAAACTGTATTGGCTATTATCATACGGAGATAATTGAGGCGTTTGTAAATCAACTATGAAAGGCGTTCTGTAATTCTCAGTGGATTTAATGTTAATTATTAATACGTTCGGACTGATTCAACAAAAGAAATGAACAAATCCTTCAGTTCAGTTCAGAGCTGCTCTTGATGCTTTTTAGAAAACGCAGTCTCAAAACCGGTTCCGCACCAGTTCAACAGATTCATTGAAATGACATAAAAATGACAACAAAATAAAAAAAACCCGCAACGAACAACGGATAAGTGGACCAATCTAGTGCAAAAGTGTTAAGTGATCTCATAGCTTTCTTTGAATTATTTGCTGAGGTCACACATTCAAGTATTTATTTTAGGTGAAAAATGTTACGAGTCGTTTAGGAGTGCAATTAAATGTGTAACACAACATAAATTTCCTTTGTGGGGTGTAAAGGGTTAACAGATGATCCCCGACGTCAGACTACAGAAGTCTCCGCCGTGGTGCTGTGGGATCTCTTCTGCCGGTTCAGTTTCACAGTGCAAAGGTTTGGATGTAAGTTACACGGTTTATTCTTATTTTGTTGATTTGCACGCGTGTATATTTAAGCGAAGGACGTGAACTGGGTTTTAGTTTGGACTGCAGCGGGCAGTGTATTGGTTTGTTTACCTCATCAGCTGTGTGTCGGCTAACGGCAGCTAAACTGAGTGCGTTAACGTTAGCAGATGTTTTACGATGAGACATCAAACTATTTTGCGCGTTATTTGGCGTACTTAGGCCATCTACGCAATTACACAATACTGTCATATTACATAAGCTGCACAACCACAATGCACTGTAACTGTTACAACGCGCATGCTATTTAGTCAAAGATGTAGCGCCTAGCATTGCAGCACCACCGAAGAAGACTCCACGTTATGAATGAAAGCCTCTCCGTGTCTGTTTTCCCAGTGTCCGTCAGGCCTTGCCCTCATCCCGAGGTGGGTTCACAAGAGTCGCAGCCCTGCATTTCAAAACAGCAGACGAGTATTTCGCCATGAACTCTGACATGGATGGTGAGAGACACTGAATGGATTCATCTACAGCAAGATTCAGTTGCATAATATTCTGGAATGGACAGCACTGCATCGTAGAGATCTCAATACATTTATATGTAACAAATTTCAATAACGCAACACGTACAAACAAACTATATACACACATTCCTACACCGACAAACAATCTACAAATATGTATACAGGTACATACGTTCTATAAATGCTCACACACACATATTTACCGGGCATTTAAATTCAATAGCAATTTTACATTTAAATTTTCTTATAACTAATTTCAATGCTTGATTTTAGCAATACACATACATACACACACACACATATATATATATATATATATATATATATATATATATATATATATATATATATATATATATATATATATGTATGTATATGTGTATATAACATTTTAATTAAATTAATACATAATATAGCTAAACATTTTGCTATGTTCAATCAGCAGTTAAGCAAATAAACAACAAGACAAATAAATGCATAATGTCTTATTATCTGAACGTAAGCCTTTTCCAGCTTTATTTATTTCTTTTTTTTTTATTAATAATAAGCATACTTTTTTCATTCACTCCAAAACTGCAAAGTGTGTAATTTTAAGTTCATCCTCCAGGTGACATAGAAAATCAGGTGGAGTTGGAGGAGAAGACCAGACTTATAAACCAGGTCCTTGAGTTGCAGAATACTCTTGAGGGTAAGTGACCAACACTTTCCGTTACCAGCATAGTGTAACCGGTGCTGGGGTCTTCAACATTCATTTCTGTCTTTCTCTTTTTTTGTTTTGATAGATCTCTCAGCTCGGGTGGACGCAGTAAAAGAAGAAAATTTGAAGTTAAAATCAGAGAATCAGGTTCTTGGGCAGTACATTGAGAACCTCATGTCAGCATCAAGCGTGTTTCAGACCACTGACTCCAAGAGCAAAAGGAAGTAAGAGAGCATCCTCTCTCCCATAATCCCTCGTGTAGACGGCAACCCCACGCAGATAAACCATTGCCATATCAACTCATTTAAACTTTCCACTAGGATTCCTTTAATCCTAATGCCACTCAAATTGTAAATGTTTACATTTATTTAAATTCAGTATTGATGTTCTTTAACGTTACATCTTAAACAACTTTGTTAAGCATATTACACTAAATTATTTTTAAAGACATTAAGGTGTTAAACTAAGACTTTATATGTTGTTTTGTATTTTTTTTTTTTTTTTGTATTTGTTTAGACAGGGTGCGACACAAATATTATTTGTAATATATTGAATAGTTTTGTCTCGCTAAGCAAATTGATAATTGATTACAAATGTAATATGTATTTTGTATTTCATTTCATATATTTTGCTTTCTAGATGAGGGTACGGCTGTGATGCCATGACAGTTGCTCTCTCCCGCTGAGCTGTTTGTTTGTATCAGCACTGATTATACTCAAGTTGAGAGAAAACATTTCAGGCCATTCTGATCAGGGAATGAAATTTAGACCCTTTTCTTGGTGCTATCAACAGAAGGGAGTTCTCTGGCATGCGTCACATCTGTGCCTCTGAATATGTTAAAAGTATTTGTTGTGTTTGAATGTGTAGACTCTTACCGTCGTGTGGCATCGCAAATGCCTGTTTTAATTAAAACTAATATAATTTGCTGTGCTGTGAGTGAGTCTTTAGGCCCCTGTGGTGGTTCGCTTCTCGTTCAGTCGCCTCACTTCATCTGGGATTCAAGTCTACACGTACGACCGAGTTCTCGTCAGAGGAGTGAGGGACTGAGTCTCATAGAGTAGCGTTGCCTTCTCCTCCTCCGTCCTTGCTTTAAATTGTGAACATGCATCTGAATGTGTGTCTCCCTCTTTCGCAGGGTTACCAAAGGTGTTCGGAAGGACAAATCAACTAGTGTTTAAGCATGCATACCCGGACTTAGCTGAAATGTGTACATTTTCATGTTAAACATTTCCTTTTCTGGCTTGATTCATAGGTAGGTTTATATTCTTAGCAAGGGTGAACATTACGTAATCAAGTCTGATACAGTAGCACTGGGTGGGATTATCTGACTTATTATTATTATTATTATTATTAAAGTTAAATTAAGTTTAGAATTTTTGAAAATTACCTTTAACCTAAAATACTTAGATTTAAATCTTTAAATGTAAAAGTGTATAAAGTTATTGTCTCTCAAAAGAAAGAGTCGACTCTTCATCATTGATATTAGGCGTTAATATAAATTAAATATAAATTAAAATTAATCTCAAGCGGTTTCATGTTGATGTCAACGTGAAACATTAGCGTATTTCCTACACACTCGTTGGTATTTTTGCATTGGTCTGAATAAAAATGCAGATTCACTCTTTGCCACCAGGAGCTGCTTTTAGAGCGGTTTTCCTAAAAACGGCGTGCACAAAGCAGCAGCGCTCAACAACCCTGCTTTGTTAGGCTTTACAGGCAGGATGAAATTAAAAATTAAACCCACCAATCACCGCAGAAGTTAATCACTTAGCAAACAGTTTGGCATTCGTTGAGCAAATAAAGTAAAAATAAATGCATATTAAAAGACAATGAAAGTGTTTTTGACCTTGCATACATGTCTCTATTGTTGGGGACTCCCAAAACCAAAGTGTGAACCTAATTTAAGTGTTTAATTCCACTTGATGCTAGGGATGAAAAACTAAAAATAGAATATGATATGAGCAGGAACGAACACATAATGATACCATAAGTTGGTATTATCGATATTTATTGACAGTCAAATATTTCAATCATTCGGTATAATATGAAACATCGTCATATGCGTGGTCCTTTTTTGCAACAATAATTTAAATAAAATTAGAAAAAATGAATAAATCAAAACATTCATGGACCTCAATAAACAACAGTGTAAACATTTGTTTGGTTGCATCCTGTAATTCAGTATTACGACGCACCTCAAGATGGCACACAGCAATGACAGGGAAGATCCTTTACAGACCAGCAGCATGCGCTGTTGTCCACAGCAGGCGGTATTACATGTTACCATGCAGATCGAATTTCTCTTCTCTCCTCGGCTCATCAAACTTTAATAAAGATCTGCCAGAGAAAGAGACGTGACTTTTAAGCAAACCTTAGACACTGTATCACAGCTGCAAACAAGGCTATTGAAAATGATCAGTGGGTTACATGATTCACAACAAGGCTGTTTGATTTACAGAAATATAAATAAAATGGTGAATGGCTACGACACAGTGAGGGCACCTTAATGGCATCTATTGAAATAACCTGCTGCGAATCAATTTCCAAGAATTTTGCAAATCATATTCAAATTAGATATCTCTGATGACAGATACATTTGGCCCTTCTCATTTTTAAACACGGCTGGGTTCGATTCCCTAACTGAAAAAATTGAACAATTTCAGTTTTCGGTTATAGGCAAAACACGCATTTGTTGGACTGTTAAAAAATACACATTTACATTTTCAAGTAAATTTAGTAGAGAAAACAACAGCAATATTGTGGGCTGCAAGAAATGTTTAGAGGCCATTTCTGACAAAGTCTGAAAATCGACTCAAACGTACTGCAATGAAATCCTTGATTTATAACGACGTGATAACATGATTCACGTGGAGCGAAATACTTCACATGATTACTTGGCATTTAAAAAAAGAATACATAAACAACCCTATCAAGCCCTACGAGTGGTTTACTGGTTTTGTTAGTTATACTGAGACCTTATGATATCCTCCTTGCTTACTCATTTGATTTGATTAAGACTGAAACACTTTAGCTTTATGTATTTCCCTGGAAAAATTTCAACAAAACTGGGTTGGGTCTTCACAGCGTTTTTGTGAGCTATGGCTTACTCATGTCAGCATAGCTTTATCTGAATTAATTGACTGTTAGCTCAAGCCCTTCCCAATTACGTGAGGCCTGTTTCTGAGGGTTATTTATAGATGCTATGAATGTGGCTCACCTCGCTGAGTAGGACCCAGACATCAGAATCAGAGTGAACTAGGAGTCTCATGGCTGCTATTTCTCCTAATGCTCCATCCACGTCTCCTTCGGCCACTCCATTCTTGAAAGAACCTAAGAAAACACTTTTGTGACCACCTGACCATTTCAATGGGCAGAATGCATGACGTTTTGATGCACACATCCTGGACAATGGCCAAGCATGGTCACGTTTTTTCATGACCACATTTGAGCTTGTTTTGTCCAAAGAGATGAAAACGAAGGGAGTGCGTTTATGACAGACACGTACATGCAGTCTGATAACCCTAATCATGAACAAATACAATAAAATAAAGGTTGATGTGTCGATAAATTAGACTTCTCAAATCAGTAATGCTTGTTTACTATTTAAAAAAAAAATAGCATTTTAGTGGGTGACTCATGCGCACCAAAACTGCATTTATTTGATTGAAATCAAAATAAAAACACCATTATTCTGAAATATTATTACAGTTATTATATTTTAAAATATAATTTATTTCTGTGATTGAAAAGCTGAATTTTCAGCAGCCATTATTCCACTCCTTAGTGTCAAATGATAATTTGGAAATCATTTCAAAATACTAATTTGTTGTTTAGAAATCATCATCATTATTATTATTATTATTATTATTAAAAAAACAGTACTACTTAATTTAAGTTAAAATGTGTTTAGATTTTTTTTTCATGAATAAAAAGTACAAAAGAACTACATTTATTTAGAATTTGTATTATTTCTGTAACTGACACTTTTGATCAGTTCTTCTTAATAAAACAATTTCTTTCAAAAAATCTTGAATGGTAGTAAACGGTTTCTTTTAGTACTGGTTCAAGAAGCATGCTGTCATTGTTACACTACGCTCAGCGCTCCACAAAAATGCAGCCATTCAAGAACTACTGAAAGCGATGTCGCACGAGTCATTCAGCTCTTTGACGGAAAAAACTGAACCAGTTCTGAACCGGTTTTTGATACCCAAACCTAAAACACAAGCACAAGCAACACCGGCTAATTCTTTTTGGAGTTTGCTGTAATTACCATGATTATCGTCACAGCTAGTTTAACAACTACTGTCTAATATTAACTATTATCAAATCGCAGTTTTTTAAGATTTACAATACTTAAAATGACAAACAAATGATTGCACTTCACCTTTACGTATACAAAAAAAAGTGACAGAAAAGACAGGAAATCAATGATGACTGAGTACCTATCTGAACAAAGCCATCAGATGAGGGTTTGCAGCAGGTTAATTCTCCTCTTGTGACCTTCTCTTTTACGAAGTTCTGTAAAACACAGACATGTACCTGTCAAGACTTTACACTTCAGTCCAAATGAAGAACAAAACAAAAGCAGACATATCAGGAAGCATGTACAAAAATACTTGTCTAACAGGTTTGAGATGAAGTTAAATACGATCTCAAACGCTACAAAGAGCACACATTTGATTTGGGGTGTCAGTTTTCTGTTGTCTTAGAAGTGTTCAGATGGCTAGCATGCACAGGAGCGAAACCCCATAACGATAAGCAAATGAACACAAAAGCACACTTAGAAAAGGGTGTAGTCACAAATGTTCTAAGAAACAATGCAATGTCTAAAGCTATGCCAATTCTAACGTATTTACACAAACTGAATCCACCCATTTTTTTAGGCAGCTTTGGATCTAGAAGTATTTAAAGGATTCCAAGCATTGAAGCAAAGTCATGAAGCAAACTAACCAGCACCGGGATGAACAACAAATAAAAATGTCAGTTTCAAGACTGTGTGCTTATCGTCTTTTATGAAGGAACGAATTACTGTCCAACAATTCAAGTGCCATAATCAAATAAAAGATATCAACACTGTTTCACAGGAGAGCGTGGTCACCTCTGAGCTCTTTCTCCTTGATATATTTTCTGACTGGCGAATCGTTCTCTTCAGGTGTCATGGTTACTTTGTAATCATTCACCTGGAATTTGGCTGTTAATAATTATATATGTTTTTCTTCAAAAGAACCTCGTAATCTGTATGCAGAGGTTCACACTACCATTCAAATGCCTGTATGATTTTTTTAAACAGGATCCAAAAAAATCTTTGAAAGGTGACAGTACAGACCCCCTTTTTTTAACTGTTGCTCTTTATTTGCTGAACACAGATCAATCACTTTTAAGCGATACGATCACTTTTGGCATATGACACTTACATCATTAGGGAGCACCTCCACTGTTGTGTTGTAAAACCTGTCACCATTTGTCTCAATATTGCCAGATCGAAAAAAGTACCTATAAGTTAGTGGAATAAAAATACAAAAACATTAAATTAGTCACTGGAAGTTTCACTGTATTGTATGGACACATATCCATGTTAAAAAAAAAAAAACAGTATATGCTGGTTAGGTATGTTTTGAAGCATGGCTAGTGCTCCTCATGTGCTGGTCCTAATGTAGTCCTGAGCAGGAGCTAGCAAAACATACCTTTGACCACTAGATAGCATATGCGGTTTTTTTTTTTTTATTTTATTTATTAACAGGGGTGTCAACACAGTTTTTATTATCTAAGTTGAAATGTTTCTAATGCCACAGATGAGTTATGCATGTAGTTTAAACAATCCATTGTTTTTGTTGCATCACTGGAATTTCTTTAACAGGTCAAAGAGTCAGTCTGCTGCATTTTAAAGAAAAATTCGGGCTCATTACGTCACTTTGTCAGGGGACATATGCATATGCTATTTGCTATGCTCCTATGTATATGCTTAAAGGGAATTTAGAAAGATTGTTGTCACCATGTATTCATCTCTTAAACAAACATGGCCAGTATAAAATGTCCCGCTCAGAGGAACTGAAACAGAAGCCATTTGTTCACATTCTGTCAGCAGGGCAAACTCATTTTAATAGACGAGCGCACAAGCAGACAGCTAGATACATTTACACTGCCACTGGGTTTTTACTTCTATTTATATACCCATGTAAAGTGATATTTACAATGCATACTATAAGCTGTGGCTGCTAAAAAAGACAAACTTCCCCAAACATAACGAGCCATATCGAGTTTACTTTAACAGATTTAAGGGATAGGTTACCCAAAAATATGCCCGTGTGACTTTTTGCAGAACACAAAAGATTTGAAACAACTTCTTCGCTGAATAAAAATGGTAACACTTTTCAAAATATCCCATTTTTGAATTCTGCAAAAATAAATAAAGTCACACAAATTTTAAATATTCTGGATAACTCTTTGTACTGTTCAAAGGAATACCCTGCACTGGTGTCTCACCCTTTGATGGCTTGAGGTGTGGTGAACGTAATGAGAACGTAATCTCCTCCTTTAGGTGTGAGGCCCCAAAAGAAGTCTTCTCCGTTGTAAGCTCTCTCCAGTGTGTGAGACTGATATTTCTCCAGACTGCTGCTGACTTGTGCTGGTGGGTTAACGTGGCTTTTGAACAGCAACTGATTGCCAAAGTCTTTATCCTGTAATCACATAAAGATGCAGATACAAAACGCTATACCCAGATTTTTAACCAAAGTAGATCCTAATAAGTGGGCAATTTGGAGCGCTCTACATAGGCATCATGTGAAATGAACAAGAAAAGTCCTGTGACGTTGGTTGGTCTAGCTGTTGATTTAGTGACAGGATCCTGTGTTCTATTGGCCTTTTTTGTCCTTGTTTGAGTGTAAGAGTTCAGGGATTGTTCTCTGGGCCCTGCATTTTTTGTATATGTATTGTGTTGGAGGCTTGGTGTCTAGATCCTGACAATCCTGTCTACTTTGGTTTCAGTCCTGAGATCCTGACATTCAGGCTCCGGGCACTTTCTTCTCTCTTGTGTTCTGTTTTCTGTAGAGCACACGCTTATGTTTACGTTTATTTGCTGTGTGCTCTTCTGTCTTGAGATTGTGTTTGGGGATTTTCAACATTTTGTTAATAAAGACCTTTTGAGTACAGTTTGGGATTGGGAATTTTGCTTTGCGGCACTTTTAACTTCTTTGAATGTGAAGTGTGTAATTATCTTGGACATTAAAGTCCTCCCTGTTTATTTTTCAGAGGATGCTACATGCAACCCACTGGTTGGATGACTTTGCGGAATGGATAACATATCATTGGATAAGTCCACCATTAATGGATAATAATAAAAATGGTGCCATTAATACACCAGAAATGAGGCACTTCGCCTTTAAGATGAATGACATGAGTTGTGTTATTACGAATTTGTAAGTCATTATGGAAATAAGATGTGCTAATATAAACAATGTAAATGTGCTGTTTGCAATGTAGATAAGCTGTTGTCTACCCCTACAGACCTACAGTACTGTTGGAGATTTTAGGTGGCCACTTTTCTACAAGAAATTCATCTCGCAATATAGCATTATAGTTTTATAAATTTTTTGAATAGTTTTTGGTTTTTTATTGCCAATTCTCATTTTGAAAAGTTAAAGTTTTATTAAGTTAGTTTTTTTTTTTTCATTTTTGACATGAAGTTTCATAAAGGTTTTTGAATTAAATTATAATTTTTTTATTTTGTTAAACTAAACGAAAAATATTTGTTCCCCTGAAAATAAAAGAAGTGCTTAATTTATTAGCATTCTTTTATTTGGCTTTTTAATGTAACGTCGTTTTTATGGTTTAAGTTTTGGTTTTCGTTAACTTAAACGAGACCTTTAGTACATGTACATATGACAAATCTCCATATAAGGAAGAGGAAGTCTGAATTACCTTTAGGTTTTGAATTTTACCAGGCAGTGAGGAATGCAAACCAACATGCTGAAACAATGAGGGTTTGTAAGTTCTCTTCAGCCGGGCCTTCTCGTTATTGCAGTGATTCTGTGCAATGAATTATAAAAAATAAACAATGAAATGACTTGCAGTAATCTCACAAACATGTAAATAACAAACAAGCCAACAAAAATCAGTAAATATTATACACAAACTTACTAAATCTCTCTCTGGGTTACACACTTTAACCCACAGGATGTGATCGAGCAGCCAATCGACTGGCTTGTCTTTGTGAAACATCAGGAAAAACTCCACAATCATTGGCAGATCTGAGGTCCGGAAAAGCTTGCCTAAAATATGAAAAATTAATTATATACTCAGTTACATTCTAGGACACAAACAGATTTGGTCATAGTAAACCGTATCTATGAGAGCTGTGAGACACTGACAGTGTTCCTTGAAATCTGATGCTACTCTGAGAAAACCAGGTTGATTATTTGAATAATCAAGAGGATCTGAACTGAATTATTTTAAAGGCAAATATGTAAATAAACACAGCTTCTGCAGGCATTTGCTTTTCTGTTTTTAACAAAGAGGGCTCCTATTTCCTTCCTTTCTTTTTATGTCTCATCCTCTCGACAATGACTAGCTAATAACAAAATATATATATTTATATAACAAAATGATATATATATATATATAAATCATTGCTACAGGCTTGCTGTAATTGACAGTGTTATTGATGATACTGATGTTAAGCCACAACACCTGTTACTATGAGAGGCCGTTCAAGACATATTTCACACACTTTATCAAACTCTCTCCCGCACGCTATTCAGTCACGTTACCAACCTCATTGTCTTATTGTCTTTTAATACTAATAAACAGAATAATAATAAAAAATAAAAATAAGAAAATAATAAGAAAAATCATACAAAGATATTAAAATATTCTGCTATCGCCATCAATGCAAGTAAATTTATTTCCACTAACAATAATAATTAACAATAAAGGTTTTTGGTAATTAAATTTAAAATCTGTACAGAAGCCCCACAGAAGGTCTGTGCACGCCACTGAAGGAGAGCAAGGGAAGTAAAAGCAAACAACTGCTTGTTGTCAAATTGTAGCTATTTAAAAGCGAAAGTAACACACAAATAGGCTATTTAAAACTAAGGAAGGTGAGGAGAAGACTGAAAACTCCCTACCATGGTCATACCAGTACTACCGGTGTTGTGAAACATCAGAACACTAGCTACTGTAAATATAAAGACAATAAATTTGCATGCACACCTGAGATGGCAAGATTAAGAATGAAGAACTGCTCTAGGTGTACAAATAACAAAACAGCAGGCAAAAGAAACAACCGACCAAACGGAAATGGAGAGAATAAGAGGTTAGAAAAAGACAGGGCATCAACGAGTGGAAAAGGACAAAACACTGACCGATAAATCCCAGCTGGGAAAACTCCAAGAAAAGCCACTCCTCGGAAAGCACCTGTTCTATGTATATTTTCATGGACGCAAAGAATCCTTGCTTTGCTACAATATCATCCTCAAGCTGAAACATAACGCACAGACTCAGACTTATAAAGGCGATGAAACATAGAGCTAACAATGAGTTGTATGGCAGTGTCTTCGGCATTACCTGGACGTAGTATGTGCCCTTAGACTGCGCATACAGCATGAGGAAACTGTAGTCAAGGTTCTGCTTGGTCCTCCATCTATGATCAGTAAACGTCGCAATTTAAGACACCTTCTATTTCAAGTTGCATGTGCACAAGAAACGAATCTCTCACCTGACTCGCTCCTTGGGGTCTCCAAAAGTTTCCTTCAGGGTACTAAAGTCTGGGTAATAGTGAGGAGATGGAGAGATCACCTCTATTATTCCAGTACTGACGGCATCTGGGAGACTACACAGAATCAAATACAGTTATGTGCACAGCGAGCTTAAAAAAAACACTGAAGCATCTCTCGTGAAGCAGGGGAGTAAATAATGTAACACTCACTTGGTCTGTACACTCTCTACAACTGCATTCACAAATGTTGTATTTGTCTGAAAGAATGAAAATACTTATCATTGAAAATAATAAGGACCACTATCGTTAAAAAGTTTGGGATCATTACGATTTTTTGGTTACGCTTTATTTTAAGGTGTCCTTGTTACACATGTACTTACTGTTGTAATTACTATTATTATGCATAATTAGACGGAAAACTTTATGTAAACAAGATTTGGCATCACAGGAATACATAAATCGTACTGATTCCAAACGTTTTATTGGTAGTGTATATTGTAAATTACTTTTAGGTGTATTGACTGGGATAAAGTTTAAGATCAAGAAGAAAAGGTCGATCACCGTAAGGCCAAAAGTTCAAGGTCAAGAAAACATTCAAACAAAGGCTCGACAGGAAAGAATCAAGGAATGAACTGATACAGAGCAATAAATTTGATGCAACCATACAAGAGCAGTAAAAACAGAGAGAGATATGAGAACAAAGAGCAGGAGTAAATGGTTACCTCAGCAACAAAGACTACAATGACAATATCTTTCCTCTCTGCAGTTGAAAGGTCATATAGTAGAGACTGGAGTGTGTTCACTAGATAACTCTGTTTCTGCCTGTGCACAGTTGGTACTCCTAACACCAGAGACACTGCATAAACAGTTAAAACTGTGTCAGCTTGTCTTCCTATGGTGACTGTATTGTTGTGACTGTGTGTGTATAACAACATAAGAAACTATAAAACAAGCAAAGTAAGAAAAACATTCAAATAGAATTCAGAATTAATATTTAATTCAAAAATTAAACAAATCGTAAAACAATATATCATGCAAGATTTGCTGGCAAAAGAATAGTGCAAATGTTTCAGAGAAGGGGCTTTTAGGGGTTAAGTATAGGCTTTCAAATAAATGATGCTGAAATTGTGATGCTAAAGAATAAACTATATTGTGTAACAGCAGCTGTAGGGGATTTAAGAGACACACAAAAGAAAAGGGGCACATTTTGTATGCAAAGAGGTATAGAAAGGAAGGCCAATTAGAATCCAGTATGCAAATGTAAAATTGATATCTTTGCTTGTGGTTACATTTTGTGGATCAGAGATTGAGATCTTAGCTTCTGCAAAGTTACACTTTAACTCGGTAAGACATCAATGTTACTTACGACAAGTATGTTTAAATCAGATTTTGCTACATTGCAAACATTGTGACTGCACAAATCACAAAAAAATGATAACGGGAGACACACCTCCAGTGCGTCGCTGCCCCAGATGAACGATGGGTTTCAGACTGTCCTCATGCTCCTTCAGGTGAGGCAAGTAGATGTGGGCATTAGGCTGCGAAGGCAACAAGCGCCAGCTGACCCTCTCTTCTAGTGAAGCTAAAACGGCAGGTAAAATACTGAGTAACTCTACAGACATGAATATGCTAAAAAAATGAGCGTGGACTCACCGGAGGAGTTGCTGACTGTGAGGTTCGATGTAACGATGCTGTGGTTTTTAAGTTGACCGAGAACTTTAAGCAGCTCTTGTGATAAGACCTCCCCTCGTTGTTCTGCCCGAAGTAACCTCTCATAGACCAAATGCAGCTGTGACGGCAAGTTATCTGAAACACAGAGTGCCAGTCAACAGTTCGTGTGAATTAAAGGGACGTTTCAAGTCAAGTTAAGCCTTGCAACAGCGTTTGTGGCATAACGTTTATCACCACAGAAAAAAAATGTTCTAAAATGATTAGTTTGAAAAAAGGGAAAGTCATGGTTCTTAGAGAAACTTACAATGGAAATGTGCATATGGTGCAATTTATACATGCATAGATATAATATAGTACTCTTCTCTGTTGATGACCTGCAGAAGTTCCTCTTTGTCTTGTTTACATTCTTGTTTGGCATATGATTTCATCTAATTCCTGTTACCTTTATAATACCATATAATATAGGCTAATATGCGATCCTGGACCACAAAACCAGTCAAAAGTTGCATGGATATATTTGTGACAATGGCCATGTATGGGTCAACATTATCAATTTATATTTAATTAAAAACCTGTTATCTGATTAGCACGCACGGCTAAAAAGAACTTTGTTCGAAACAATTAAATATTTTAATTTATTTGCATAATAAAATTCAAGCGGTTGCATCTTGGCCAAATACTGTCCTATTCTAAAACAAAGGATGCAAATGCATCAATGAATAATTATGTATTCCGCTTGATGTACACATTTTAATGACACTTTTTAGTCAAATACTTTAAAATAATTAAGTAAAATAATGAATAAGATTTCCATTGATGCTGCTTAAGACAGGTTTGGTGGTCCAGGGCCACACAAATAGAAATGATTCCTGAAATACCAGTTTGTTTGGTGTATGGAAAGTTTACATTGAACGTCTGACAGGTTTACAACTAAACTACTAACTAAAGAACTAACTAACTAAACGTGTCATGTCATAAAATCTCTCAAAAATTCATCTATCAACAACTCCTTCAAGTTCAAAATATCAGGTCAGACACTAAAACCAAGAAAACTCTGAATAAACTCCAAATAACCAATCGGATGTGATAGGTAATCCTCGCAGGCTGATCACACTCACCTGACTTTGATATGTGCCACGAGGTTAACATCAACACACACACACAACCCGCGAAGAAGAAAAGTTTGCCATGCCAGGACCTCATCTCATCTCAGTCGACAGAAATACCGGACTACTCGTACACCATTGAAAAGAAGGCGAAATCCTCAAGATACAACAAGAAAGGTTAGTTGCTGCTTTTCCGACTTCTGGATAAATCGGGGGGGAAGTCACAATTTGACGAAAATCCTTGTGAAACGCATCCTACTTTCTCAAAGCGGACCAGCAGCGCGACCTGAACGGAATCTGTCCTCTGAAGTGTTGATGCCGCACGAGCAGCTCACATCCTCCACCTGTCCGGCTCATGAATATTCATCCGGGCGACGTTTGTGTAGTTCTCGTTTTCACACGCTGCCTTTAAACGTCTGTCACGTTAACCCCCCTCCTCCTCCTCTAGCTGTCTCGGGTTTTGATATGGCAATATTAGTAGGCTAGCTGCTTGCGTATAAAGTAGTTTAGAAGAACTGTCCCGTGAAATTAAGGCCAAGTCCGAAGAGCGCTATTGCAATGTAAGTCTATCGAAATAAAAACGATGGCCATTTTACAATACGATTAAACGTTATATTTTTCCAACAGTCCTAATAACAAGACGAGAACCTTTCGATTGATTCTTTTGTTTTATAGTAATCATGTAACTATATATAGGCTACTGGTCACAGGTTTGTCCGTCTCTCGGAGCTGTTTTTCAGGTGTTTTTTTATCTGTAAAAATGTATGTAATAGTGACTGGTCTTATAAAGGAATGATCTGAAGCTTTCCGATTCAGTGAATGATTTTATGTGGAAAAGGTGACACCTAGGGGTGCTATGCCTAACAACACTGAGAACGTAAACCTCTTACTAGTTCTGCATTGGTAGTTTTGGCAGTTTTCTTACTAATATTACATTAGTCATGCATTATGGATGACCCCTTTTTGTTTTAGTGTTGATAAAAGCATAACTTCTTTCTTTCATTCCTTTTTAAACCTCTGTTGATCTAAATTTGACTTGTCAAGCCTGTCCAAAAGAGAACATATAAATGATCAGAAGCTTTTTGTTATGGTTATTTAGCTAAGGTGTGGGTGAAATCACGATCACATGGGTTTTGTGAGTGTTGATTTTAACATTCTTCCGTGAGTATCGTTTTTATAGTCACAATTTATTGTTAAAATATGACCTCTGCTCATTTGAGCGGTCCTTAGCCACATGACATGGTTCTGCAATGAGATTAAGAAGATTAAAAAAAACAACTTTATTTTAAATATTTTGGAGATGTGTGCATTTCCTAATTTTTGCAGCTACAATTAAATCTAATTGATGTTTGCATAATATTTAAAGAGATTCTGAAGAATATTGATCATCACATGATGTTAATATAAGTCCATCAGACCTATACGATTTAGTTTTTGCTCACTGTTTAGTTTTTGTGGGTTTCTCTTTTAAAATCCAAGATGTGCCCATGTCCGATTCAGTTGGGCTTCTTCCTCTCTTTGCAGGGTGAAAAAACTGTGCTAATATTATTTAAGTCCATGGCAAGTATGACTATCTGAAAATGTATAGTGTTTTTTTTTCTTTTTTTTCTGGTCATATTGTTGAATCGGTTGATTGTGTGCATGGTCAAGTAATGTTGAATGTAAGTTATGTTAAATATAAAACTTGACAGTCTCTATTTCTGGAGGGAAGTATAATCAGATTTTAAAGATACGACTCAAATTTCTAGTTAAGCATAAAAAAAAAAAATTGTTAAAGTCTGAATTTTACAGATTAATTTAGTCTATAAGAACGTTAATTTTAGAAGGAAATCGCATAGAAGTCTATATACACAACATTTCGAAAACTAGATAATTTGAAATGTGTTCCCAGTTGAGATCGTAATGGCACAGAACACTGCTTTTAAAATCACAAATCATAAATTATTATTAAATTATTGTTCAACAGTTTTAATTTTTATCATGAACGGTTTATTAGTTTGGCCCCAGTAATTGTTACTGTCCCGATCAGGCTCATGATGTTCCGCCTGATAGGTCTTCATATCACCACATGGACAATATCACATAATACAAACTGTTGCACTATGTCCAGACTAAATTTCCCATCAGCCATTTCACTGTCACACCCTCAACCGATTATCTGGTTTTGCGATTTAGTTTTCTTTGAATTTGAGTTAATTAATAATTTAGGTCATTTTCACACTTGAGTCCTCTTTAAAAGAACCGAACCCAGACCCTTTAAGTGGACCAAATGAAAAAAGAGCCAGTTGTCGGTGTGCACACTGTGGTTGTTGTTGTGATACTGAACCTTTTTTGGTCCACTTAAGCAGGAATGGTGTTTCAGACCTCTTTGTGTTCAGACCGCTGTGTTTTAGATCTAGCCAAGTTCACAGTTTGATGGCTGACATCATGGCCTCCAAAATAAAATAGAAATACAGACTTCAAACTTTTTTTTTAGTCAGTATGTCAATTAATTTTCTGTGCCTGGTTTAATGAATTATTTTAAACCAGAAGGGCTGTTAAAAAGGCAAATTCATTCTCTGCCACCAGGTGGCGCTTTCGAAACGCGTGAAGATTTTAAAAGAAGCAGCGCTCCTACGATATTTATAACCTTTTTTTTTTAATCATCAAATTTATCTATATGGCAGTTGTCTTTTTCTCCTCACTGTACTTTTTATGGCCTTTAAACCTGCTGATATTGACGTAGAAAAAGATATTGGACAAATGAAATGAGTATAATAAACTGCTTTAAAAATTTTAAGAACAGTAGACTCAAATGCACCAGTTAAGAAAGAAGTGTACTAATCAAATAAAAAAAGACATGCATGAAAACAACCTAAAAAGGATGCGGTGCAGTTACACTCTCTCCAAGAAGAAGCGGTGTCAAAGAAGAAATGAATGAATGCTTGCTAAAATCATACTCAATCGGTCATGGAATAATTTTACGTAATGTGATTTGTCTTCATCTATGTGTACTGATGAAGTGCTGTTATTTTTTAATTGATTGACAAGGCTTCTAGTGAGAGAGTTTTAGATGAAATGATAAATGTTTACCAAGCTAAACAAGATAAACAAGCTACCATCTTGCCTAAATTCACACTTTTCTTTTCTGAAAGACAGACAGATACCAGGAAAAAAAATAATTTATAAACGGGACAGACTGTGTAAAAGTGCTTGGGCCAAACTCCATCCATGAGCTGTTCACAGTCTTCAGATGCTTATGAATAGCTGGTGATCAGTAACTCCTTTAAGGATAATCAGTTTAACCGTGATCTGTTGTAAACTAAAAATTATCTACAAAATTTAGAATTTCTTTTAAGAATGAATCAGTACACAAATTATAAGCACATTAAATATCAACATCATAATTTTCATTTACTGGTTATTTTATCTTTTTTTGGGGGTAAATAATTTTGGGTTAAATAAGTGGTTATCAACTATGAACTTTTTCTCTGTTTGGAAGAAAATAAATGTTCCTTGTGTTGGCTGATTTAAAGCATGTAACAGGAATTAATGTTTTTTTTATTATTATTATTATTATTATTATTATTATTATTAAACCGACACACACAATAATGAATACCAAATATTCTTTATTCAATCTCACTTCCACATGTTGTTTTTATTATCATGATGGTTCTTATGAATTTTGTTTGCATGAAAAGGTTGCTTGCATGCATGCTTTATTGATCTGTTTTGTCCGAACTTGGCTTCTGCTCAGATGAGCTGTGCTTGACCACCTCACAGAGTTCTGCAATAACAGAAGAAGAAGAAAAAAACTCTTAATGTGCATTTGATTTGGTGGTTTAAATTGTCGTGGACATGTTCTTTTATACATATGTGATATTGAATCTCATAAGACCAGGAGCTGTTTTCCCCAAATCACTACTAATAATTGTTGCTTTCAATAAAAACTACAATAACTCGAAGCTCAAACTGACCTGTTGCTCCATCATAGGAGTACTGTTTTTCTCTTTTGAATCCAAGACACTCGGCTTGCTTCCAGTAGGTGTCCATATCAGACTGCGTTGGGTTGCTCTCTCGCTCTGCGGGTGAAGAGGAAAAAAAAAAGAATGTGAATGAAATGTATCATTTTATCATCATGATGTAATCTATGAATTTTGAGACTTACTGAAAAAGTACAGAGTCTTTATGGTCTCATTTTTAAACTGGCTGATGAAGCTGATGGTGGTACATTCAGGACAGGATGGCAAGAACCTTCCCTCTGATATTGTGCCGTTTTCTACTTATTAAACACCAGGAAAATGTTCATTAGTGCAGAAAACTGAGTTTTAGCTGAAAGAAGCTTTTGTTAACTTACCATTGGCATCAAACGTATTCTCTTTAACAGTTAAGTTGATGGTGTTAAATTCACACTTCCCTTTTCTGAGAGGGAGAAAAACGGCAGATTCAGAATGCTGCTTATCATAATGATGAAGTTCTTTCAGATCAGCAAAACATGTTTAAAAGGACCGTCTTACAGCATGTTCCCTTGACTGAGGGTTAAAGTGTTGGCAAGGGGGCTTGGGCCGAACTCTACCCACGAGCTGTTTACAGTGTTCAGGATATCTGTAAATAAGTGGTGATCAGCAATTCCTTCAAGAAAGATCCATTTACCCATGATCTGTTTGCAAGAGAAAAGACGTACGTTTTAAAATTCTTATATCCTGTAGTGTTGATTTGCTATAAAAGAAAACTCTCAAATATACAATATTAACAATACACTTACACTTTTACTGTCATCCTCCAGGGTTAATGGTGTTATGAGCTCTTTACAGTCTGGCAGAGATGCCTGACTCAAACTAAACAAACCCAAAAGAGCAGTCAAGACCACCGAAGAAGACATTGTAGAACTTCAGAGGGTTTTAGATTATTATGCTGCATCACCTGGAGAACTGAAGTACTTTATATAGAACTGCTTATCACATATTATCTCCTGGATGTTCAGAAGTGATGCAACAGTTTGCTTTTTTTTTGTGGTGCCAGTGCCAGTAAACTGAGATGAATTAAATGAGTAAAATTGTGGACTTTAGGGATCAGGTAATTCCTGAGGTGACGTAAAACTGTGGACTTTAGGGATCAGGTAATTCCTGAAGTAAAGTAGTTGTGAAATAAAATAATGTTCTTTATTTTTCTTTTTATTGGTACAGTCTTTAGGTACATGTTTAAAAAAAAAAAGAAAAAGAAATATCCATAAAACAGATTAAATCAAATTTAAATAGCGTTTTATTTAATAACATGAGTTTGTTTTCTAAATGATACTTCACTGATCTTTACAGGTCCTTCCATTTGCTTGGCAGTACATTATTTGAATAAAGCTAATAAAACTGAATAAATCATATGAAATTATTAATGAATCTTAGTTTAAAACCCAGTGGATAATTTGAAGTAATTCTATACCATTAATTAAAACATCAATATCATTACAATTTAAAATTCTAGCACAATATAATTTGAAGTGTCTATAATCTTTAGTGAGCTGAAGGACTCTGAACTGTAAATCATTAACTTCAGTTCATTTGTTGATGTTTGTTCTATACTACGTGACGTTTGATAAGATAGCATTAAAATGTGTTAAAACTAAAATAGGAGTTACCAGAAAATCTGTTATTTAGTAAAATTGAACATAACACCTTAAAGTTTTTAAATCTCAGAGTTTAATCTCTGTATAACGGTTGTTTTAAAACTTCTTACCAACTATTTTAGTCACTTTCTTTGGTCGAGATCGAAAGCCAAGGAAAACATTATTTTAGGTTATGACTGTGTAAGCTTGGATGTGTAAAATATTAAAGTGATGGATAAGTCCCAGTGATCAGAAATAAAATGGGCAGTAGTGAAATAGGTCCACTTTGAGTCACTGCACTGTTTAGACATGGGCAGTCCCAGCGGAGACGTTTATCTCTCTCATTTTTTTCTTTGTGAATGATCTGGTCGATTATTCTTTGCCCTTTCTGCTCATGCAGCTCCTGCTGACCATAGTGAGAGATCAAAGAGATGTCACCGGGGCTGTAAGAGGACGGCTGAGGGCAGTCCAACCAATCAGTGGCCAGAAGCCGAGGGTATCCTTCTTCAGGGGTGGAGCCTGGGTGAGTAAATTTCCAGTAGGAATTGCCTTTGAAAAGGTAGGTTGAACCTGATTGACGTGGAGAATTAAAAATCAGTAGTGCTGTCACACACACATTTTCATAATTCAGCGTTATATGTATTTTAACTAAAGCATCACACCCTTGAAGTCTCCAGTCCTTGCTCTCTCGCCATCATTCTCCACGATAATTCCATTCACTCCTTCTTCAATGAGCTCTCTCCAGACTTCGCTTTCCTCCTCTTTCTTTTGATCTTCTCTCACGGACCCCCACACCACACCCTGCTTCGGGTCCCAGTGCAATCCTTGCCACCCTCCTTCGGAGTCCTCAGGAGCCAGAGCGGACCGAGGCTGAGGGAAACCCTCTTGGAGTGACAGATCCTTAAACAGCCAAACCTGGGAACCTGTGCATGTATGTTTAGTAGAGCGGTGTCAGGTCTTTGGTGCAACTGATGGAAACGTAAAAATCGCAAGGGTGTGAAAAGCGGCTTTAAATGAAATCATAAGGTTTTTATGATAACACAAAGTGCCAATAGCTCTTCTCGATGGCAAGGGCTATTTAGTCAAGCTCTGCCAACCAGACAATATAATAATAGCAACAACAAAAAGCACATTTGGGAACAGGAATAGTGGTGTGGAAATTAAAGATAAGTGATCAACTTGTGTTTAAAGTTGTGTGTTGTGTTCTTGTGTTGTACATGTTATATAAATGTACAGCTATACTGCGGTTTTGTAACTGTACTACAATATATTATGGTGCAAATAATGGTATGTGACACTGAGAATGAATAGCATCCAATACCATTTACACCAAGTGAAAATAGCATCTTACTGCTATTTACACTTACACTTACAAATATTTACCCAATTAGCACTTGGCCATTTTTATTCTCTGTACTGGGGCCAAGTAAAATTAAAAAAAAGTAAATGACATGAATTAACTTTCTATATAATTTGGTGCAAAATTGTTTGTGTTGGGAACCTGACCACTGATAAAGATGATGGCATGATCCGTGTGTCTTTCCAGAACCGCTTGCAGTGGAGGAAGTGAAGAAGGAAGAGCCGACCAGAGTCTCTGTACAGGAACGGCCCTGACTGACACCAGTCCACCTCTGCTCACTCTCCACATGTTCTGCCCTGCAAAATGTATCAATAAGGGTGAGAGAGGCATAAAAATTAGGAGGGAAAAAATGCACACACAGATGAATCTCAATAAATGTTGTGGAAAAGTTTATTGCAGTGTAATTTAACTCAAATTGTAAAACTCGTGTGTCAAGTAAATTCAATGCAATTGGCTCACATTAAAACAAAACAAATAATTCTTGACAAATTCAGGTCTGGTGAATTTGCTGGCCAGTCAAGCACACCAACACCATGGTCATTTAACCAACTTTTGGCGGTGTGGGCAGGTGCCAAATCCTGCTGGAAAATGAAATCAGCATCTTCAAAAAGCTGGTCAGCAGAAGGAAGCATGAAGCGCTCTGAAATTTCTTGGTAAACGGGTGCAGTGATGGTGGTTTTCAAAGAAGAACAATGGACCAACACCAGCAGATGACATTGCACCCCAAATCAGAACAGACAGTGGTAACTTAACACTGGACTTCAAGCAAACTGGGCTATGAGCTTCTCCACCTTCCTCCAGACCTTCCCAGGACCTTGTTTTCTAAATGCAATGCAAAACTTGCTCTCATCTGAAAAGAGGACTTTGGACCACTGGGGAACAGTCCAGTTCTTCTTCTTCTTAGCCCAGGTCACCTGCCTTTGACGTTGTCTGTGGTTCAGGAGTGGCTTAGAGGAATACAACAACTGTAGCCTCAAGACAAACCTTGTGAAGTTCACTCAAATTCTTCTTTTTCTTCCACACTTTTTCCTTCCACTCAACTTTGTATTAACATGCTTGGATACGGCCCTCTGCGAACAGCCAGCTTCTTTGGCAATGAATGTTTGTGGCTTGCCGTCCTTGTAAAGGGTGTCAGTGATTGTTTTATGAACAACTGTCAGATCAGCAGACTTCCCCATGATTGTGTAACTTAGTGAAGCAAACTGAGAGACCATTTTGAAGGCTCAGAAAGCCTTTGCAAGTGTTTTGAGTTGATTAGCTGTCACCATATTCTAATTTATTGAGTTTTTGGTAAACATGAGCCAAAATCATCATACTTAAAAGAACCAAAGAATTAAATTACTTCAGTCTGTGTGCATTGAATTTATTTAATATGTAAGTTTCACAACTTAAGTTGAATTACTGAAATAAATGAACTTTTCCACGACATTAAAATTTATTGAAATGCACCTGTGTGGTGGTGACACTGGCAAGATCAGGGGTGATTAATGCCAGTTCTGGAGGGATGCAGCCCTGCAGAGTTTCACTTCAACCCTAATCAAACACATCGGAACAAAGCTAATCAAGGTCTGAACGCCTACTTGGAAGATACAGACAGGTGAGTTTTAATTAGGGCTGGAGCTGAACTCTCCAGGGTTCTCTAGGACTGGAGTTCGCCACCCTTGGGCTAGATGGATAAAGAGTGTTACAAGAACAAGAGTACTAAGAAGATGACAACACTAAAAGGGGAGGGTGTGTTAAAATACTAAACTCCATAGATTAGCCAAAAGCTAGGTATCTACCTTTAAAGAAGAAGATTTCTCCTCGAATCTTAGCAACTGCATCAAAACTGGTGTTACAGCGATCCACAGAGCTTAAGACAAAGAAAGACATTACTAAATGTAAGATTTTCTCTTCATTAACATGCAATGAACATTTTCTCAAACTCAAACAACCAAAGAGCTTGACTTTGAATATTTAATGGTATAGATTACCCAAATGTAAACATTCTGTCCTTTTTTACTTGCCCTCAAGTTGTTCCAAACCTCTATGAGTTGTTTCTCTTCTGTTGAAAAGATATTTTGAGAAATGCTGGTAACCAAACAGTTGCCGGTAGCCATTGACGTTCACTGTATGTAAAAAATATTCTTTGGAAGTCAATGGCTATCAAGAACTGTTTAACCAACATCCTTCAAAATGATGACAATTTTCATTTTTTTGGTGAATTATCCCTTTAAAATATCCTTTTAATAACATCATAATTTACTTTGTTACTACATTTACTACAGCAAAAATAAACCACATAACTCTTGTTCAAATATTTCCAGCTTTTTCTCCAGGTATTCTTGTAAAATCTGTCTAGATTTGCATGTGTGTTCCAATATTTGTCACAATTGCATGCAAGATAGATTTTTTTTTTATGTTCAAATCGAAAGGTTTGATTAATCCTTTTTTTTTACCTGTCCAAATGGCTGTGAGCATGTCTGTACATGTGTGTGAGTCTGTGTACTCCTCCATGCCGATGACGCGGTTGAGCCTCCGTCACAAGAAGAGGTCTGTCAGTTGGAACATGGTTTCCTCTCTTACCTGAAATCACAAACAGACACACATGCAGAAAGGATACTTTAAGTAATTGCCAAACAGAGATTCCAAGCAATGCATTTAATGAGTTACCATAAAGGGCTGTGATGTGTTGAAGGTCATGATGTCCCAGGCTGAAGTGTAGCGGGTCTCCTAGGGGCCCCTGGTAGTATGGACGCATTATCGATTGGCGTGCTGATGAATGAGTCAGTCCGAGGGCATGACCAAGCTCGTGCACCAGCACCGTGAACAGATCAGTGCCTTCCGCTGCTGTGTATAAATGTGCACGCATGTTGAATCAGGTTATTATGAGTACTGGCCATATATATCACCTATTTAACACTTAACCCAATCATATTTGATACGCAAACTTCTAAGACCTCTAAATTAGGTGATTAATTTTTACTGATAAACTGATTGATACAGCTTTAGCAAGTAAAAGGCCTTTCAGTAACATCTACTGTACTAGGTTGTAGTAAATGTGGCTTTTTTCTTTGAATAATAAAGTTTTTTTTTTTTAAGTGAATGTAATAACTTTTACAAGTATGATGCACCAAGCTTCCCAGGAATGCCTCAATCGTGTTTTGTGAAAACTGCAGGTCTTAGATCATTCAACTTTTTATTACCCGACCTGCGGATAATCCACAGATTATTAAAAATACGGGAAAATACGGGAACACATTTAAACGGGATAATAGCGGCATATAAAGGTAAAATGCGGGAGAATAACGGGGAAAACGGGAGGGTTGACGGTTAGAAATCATAAATGATTAAATGGTTAAATTATTGACAAAATAAAATTGCGGAAGGAAAACCTGCAATGCCTGGTTTTCAAACATAGATGGCGATAAACAGGCAAGAGGCTTATTGATTTACATTACAAGCTACCAGAATTTCATCCTGCTTTTTGCCTGTTCAAAAATAGCAACTATATATATATATATATATATATATATATATATATATATATATATATATATATATATATATGCTGTTTTAATACATTTGAATAATGGTAGGCAAAAAAAAAAAAAAAAGTGCTAGATTTTTTTGGCTGGGTTTAACTTTGGCTTTGTGCATTATTGATAGTTTTGTAGAATTACCTGGTTGCCTGAAGGCCCATTCCTCCTCTGCATCCAAGTGAACTCCACCAGCCCTGTCCGGATCTGACGGAAAGAAGGCATGTCCCACAGATCCACCTGCTCCATCAAAGGGATATCCGTCTCCATGGGGGCCGCGCAAGAAATCTATCTGGAGATCTGCCCCCTCTGGTCCTCGCACCTGTTTGAAATAGTTCAACAAATGGTCTGTGCATTTGCATGAACACAAATGTATTCAAAAACACTGGCTTTTAAAAAGCAAGCAGAACCTCGTGGAATTCAAGTAATGTCGGATCGGCCCAAACTCTGAGTGCGTAGTACACAAGGGAGCGAATTGTTTCACGGGACAGTTTAGAGGACGCCGGGTAAGAACGCAGCCTGAGAAAGAAAAACCAAGAGTAAGAGACTAAGGTATGTTTGCTAAGGTGTTTTAATCTTTGCCCTGATACTATCAAGTATGTGAAAGCAGAATGCAGGAAAAGCGGGAAGCAAAACACAACTGGTAAAATAATCAGGCTAACCTCCAGTTGATATTTCTTCTTGTCCAGGTAGAAGCTGCACGTTTGATCCTTTGATTTTGCGTATCGCTGTGTAGTGCCGATGTCTGAATGGTTTGGTCATCATCATCAGGAAGTGAGCACCGGGGTGTCTGCATCAGCTGAACGGTCTCTTCATCTGTGGCAGGAAGGTGAAGGTAAAGACGCATGTTATGAAATAAGATTAGGTTTAAAACATTGTTTTTCATACCTAGCACTCCTGTGTCGCCCAAACCAGCAAACCTCTGCATTTTCTTCACTGCTTGAGTGACAGCAGTCCAGGCCTGTAACTGACCTGTAGAGGGATCAGGGGGTGGGAGGTATCCATACTTTGTGAGCCAGTCCTGCCAGACAGAACAAAACGAAACCTTAACGGATATATTCAAATACACTGCAATCGAAAACTTAGAAAGAAATGCATGCTTTATCACGTGAGAGCAGACTTTTACATTGTTAAAAAAACGCTATTTTACGTCAATTCTATTTATTAAAGAACCACTTCCATAATAATATTAAGTGGCACAGCTGTTTAACATTTCGACACTGTTAATAATAAGGAATGTTTCTTGAGCACCAAATCGGCATGTTCAGCTTTACCATCATGATAATAAATTGCATTTTAAAATATAATCTGTTAGAAGACAGTTAAATAATATTTCACAATATTACAGCATTTCAAATGCAGGCAAAGACTTCTTCCAAAAGTCTACTGCGTTCTAAGCATTTATGGGATTTGTAGCAAGTTATCAATTCTGTAACATGACAATTAAAATTAAAAAACGGAATAAAATTATTCAACATCAAATTAGGGATAGGGAGCAAATTCATTTTAATAGCTGAAAAGATGATTAATTATATCTTAAAAATTCTGAAAATAAGCTGATAAAATGAATCATGCTCAGTAAGAAGTCACACTGAAAAATTCCAGCAGCAGGTGAAACCGTAAATCATTTGGATCTTCCAAACACATTCTCACCACAAGTTTGATGCTCTCATCTTCGGTGGGTAAGACAGTGGGTAAAGCAGTAGACGTAAGCGTGCTTGACAAAGCGGTTGGAAACGTATCTTTATCAACCGCTCCGTAAACTTCAACTGTTTGCCCACACATGTAGAAGACAACTGCTGTCCAAAACATCGCCATCATGCTGACTTCTGCATCGTCTGCTTGGATTAGTACAGAGCTATGAAAAATACTGTTGAGAGAGATATGCAAATCTCGATTCTCCTTAGTCACGTGATTTCAGTGACTTCATCTTTGCTGAATCAGAGATGGTGGCTTCTCTTGTGTTGAGGAATTGTAGGATTGAGCGAGCACTGTAAATGCACATATACAAGATCATACAAGATGTGTTCTAACTATAGACAACAACAACTTTATATTAGATGACAAATTAAATCAGTCCTCGTAAAAGCAAGGACTTCTTTCGGTCCTAAAAATAATTACTTTACTTCACAACACTGCCGACTGCTTTGGTTGCAAAGCTGCATAATTGAATTGCAGATGGCTAGTATCAAAGAGGGAAGGATGAAGAGGCTACAGAGGTTTTATGTGGTTCATTTTAAAGGAAACGCGGACAGCACAACGGATGTTTCAATGTGAGGCTTTAATTAAATTAGCAGGTGCAGTTTCATTAAAGAAATGAGACGGTGTGGGAGAAGGCAGGGTGGGGGAACGGGGCATGGAAAAGAAGAGTTATGGAATAATGGAATTAAAGGGAAACGCCGCCAGTCTCAGAGGGCAAGGATAGAGGACAGTGTACGAAAGAGAGGGAGACTGACGGGAAAAAGGGGATGAGACACATGTATGCATGTAAATAGGTGGATTCATTAGTGTCTGAGAGATGAAACAGTGACCCGCACTGAAAGACAGCATGGGAGAACCTGCATAAATGTGATGCTCAATAAATGTAATAACGTAATGTATGGGCATGTCATTTATGATATGCAATCCAATCTCTCAACCTTGATCGCACAAAATATCTGACAGTTCCTGATGGAAGTGTGGTTGAATTTGTCAAACTTATAAATTTAACTTAATAAATAAATGAATATAATATAATCAATATATTAGTATAAATAACAATATATTATATTATTCACTCTTTTGGGTGAAAAATGTAAGTTAAAATGTGTTTTAGCATCATTGTTTCATTTTGTTTCATACATATTTTCAGTATCAACTTGTTTGTCTTGCTCTGTGTTTATATGTGATCGGAAGATATGTATTCAAGTCTATACTGAATATATATATATATATATATATATATATATATATATATATATATATATATATATATATATATATATATATATATATATAATTTATGTTGTAAACCATATATTGACATAACCTACATATCTGCATTCTGTAGGCTACATTATGAAGCTTTATCATTTATTGTTATCATTTACAATCATCACTTAATGTGACTAATACACACTGAGTAACCAGAAGAAGCTTCAGTCTAGTTTAGTTTAGTCTAGTCTAGTCTAGTCTAAATTTAGCTGATGCAGGTAAAAGATTTCAAGGATTTAAGCTAAACATTTTCCAAAAACATGAAAAAGCATTAAGAGCGTAATTTACACCACAACAATGAGGGGAAAAAATCAAGACAATTTATAATGCTCAATAAGCTCAAGACGGTCAGACGACAACAAAGAAAACTTACAAAAAGTTTCAATTAATGCAATGATGTTATTCAAAACAGAAAGAAATGGGACATGCTTACCTTGCTCACAACTTAGTTCCTCTGTTGCACTCGGCCGCTCTGTCCCGCTGCCTTCCCTCTCTGTCCCTGAACAGATGTGTCCCTCTCATCTCCTCAACACCCCCCTCCCTCCTTCTGCCTCTGCACTCACACAATAGACTCCTAATACCCCCTCGGTAACGTACCCACCCACCCCGGGCTAAGTGCATCGGGCATTTGCTCACTCTATCTGCGTGCTTGGAAGATACCAGTGTGAAAAAGCCTCTTTATATCCAGAGAGGAGATTTAGAGACATGCTTAGTTGCACATGTCCATCCACTCCTTGTCAAATTTCCTGTAGTTCACGCTCGAACCACTCAAATGTCTCATAGATTTCATCACCTGCTAATGGATGAAACACTAAAGTGATTCTGAACGCAGCACGAACGCTTACGTATTTATATATGGATCCTTAACTGTGAGATCTAAGTCAACTATACCGGATTAGGGTTTCACTTTATCTTTGGGCTTGTGTGTAGTTGTGGATATGTTGGGATTAAATCCTCTTAACGAAAGGATTAAAAAAATTAAAAACCAAGATTTGAACAGATCTAGCTAAATGCATTGTTGCTGTCTGGTCCTCTGTGACATATATCAGATTGAGATGCACGATTTCTTCGTGACGATTTCTGTTTTTTAAAAAAATGTAACGTTTGTTGGCACTTGTAAAATTAATCAAATCCTGGGATTTCCGTGCAGGGGTTAACTTGTTCAAACTTGTATCATGGCAGAAAGCGAGAGAGAAAGCGCATTTCCAGATGGGCTATCTGTCTTTTTCGCTGGATAATACTGTGGGGAGTCCCAAGGGAAAAGCCGGATTGGAAAAGCATACTTACAAGGGCAACTGAGGCGTGTGCTGAATGTTTATATTGTAACTTGACATCCTGATCTGGTATACTTCTCAGAGTGTAACCTGTCAGCTGCAAACTGGCCAAAAAACCTTTACCACCATTACGGCTTTTAATAGATTTAAAATCGCTTACACTTGAAATTTTAAACTTTCCAGAGAGAGCGTGCAGCATGAGTAAAGGCTGCATTATTGCCCTGATGTCCTGCTGATGAATTTGACCCACAGGTCAACGTGTGCGGCCTAGAGGGGCAGATGTGTTCACTCTATTTTTAGAAAGATGCACGAGGCAGGAAGTTTATCTGTGAATGGATGTATGTGTTCAAATAGGGAGTCATCGAGAGCCACAAAAGACCAAGTGAACTTTCTTGTCTCCAAGACAACTGAGATGCATTTAGAGGAACTCTGCAATACAGATGTTCATTGTGCGCCCAGGACTTGGGCCTCAGCTTCACTCTCACAAAGAATGGAGCTGGAATTTCTTAACCATGGTCACCTCTGACTAATACCTCAAAATATAGACTCCCAGTCACTTATCCTTTGGTTTAGAGAAAATTATTGTATTTCACCATTGAAAATTTGGCCTCAGTAAGAATAGTTTTTTAAAGATATTTGTAGTTAATTAATAGTTCACAGACACGTCTACTTCATTAAAAGCACATGCTGTTTTTTTTATCTTTCTATTAACCAAAGAATACTGAAAAAAATCAAGCAGCACAACTGTACAAAAAGGCAGCAAATCAGCATATTAGAGTGATTTCTGAATGAGTTGAAAATTCAGCGCTGACATATATAAAATGTTTTTAAATATTAAGTAAAATATCACATTTTCTGAACTGTGATATATACAATTAGTACAATAATGTATTATTTTGTAGCCTAGATTTAATATGCTTGTAAATAGATAAATATGTTAATCTTAATTGACAGTAATATAGAAACCTACAGACTTTCGACAACAGTTAATATTGCAAACAAACGCGAAAAGAAAAGTGGAGATGCCGGGGATTGAACCCGGGGCCTCATACATGCAAAGCATGCGCTCTACCACTGAGCTACATCCCCTTGAGCTCCACGGGTCTGACACAAGAGATATATCAGTCAGGTCTACACAACGTGGCACTGTAAAATACGCTATAAATCGCTATAATGTTTCCCGACGGCTATATATGACTGCTTACAGCAAAGCTAAAAGCATTTCGAGGCGCAAATGAATCGCTGTGAACCGGGAATACACCAAATCAACACACTTCCGCATAAACCGACAACATTTCACATGCGGAAGTTCCTCCTTCGTAAACCAAAACATTTCCACCTATGTGACACCGATGTTGACATTTAGCAACGTGATTATTTGTTCTCGCAGAGGCTTGTTTGAAAGCAGCCGGTAACAACGATAACTTCACGATTAATGTTCTGTCCTAGACGAGCAGTTTTTTGTTGCTCGAGACTGCTCTGTCCGTACAAACATGACTGACGGGACAGGGTGAGGCAGGATTATGGAGGATATCATTTGTGTCAGCTCGGGCAGCGACGACGACTCTGATTTAGAGGTCATAAGCAGTTACAATGAAAAGAAAGAAGACGCAGTTCCTTTTATTCGAACACAATGGCTGCAAGTCACACCTGTAAGTTTACCCTATTATTTTCAATACGTTTTTATCTGTATCGGACAATGTTTCGCGTGCGTTTTTGCCGCTTGCACGTTTACCAGTTCCTACGCGGAACACGAGAACCCTCACGCGGTTTACTTATGCAAAAAAACACATTTGTTTAGAGTGTACGTAAACATCCACTTGCTTCCAACAGCACGTGGTTTTTGCTCTTTATATATGGCGCGCGAACCAGAGCTGCCTGCAGAAGACGTTAGCGCGCGCGCAGGAGACGTTAGTTACCTCGCGATATTTAAGAGATTTAAACTTTTTATCGCTTTACAGAGCACGACAACCGTTAAGATCAAATATATTATATATATATATATATATATATATATATATATATATAGATAGATAGATAGATAGATAGATAGATACAAGTAAATAATATTTTATTTGTTGGGCCTATATATTCTAGTTTAAATTTCCATTTTCAATTATTTTGTTATTAAAAATACATTAATCGAAAAAAATCGACTTTGAAAGGATACATTGTCACATCTTCCTATAAAGTATATTAGGTTTCTGGTGTGCTAGAAATAAATACCAACAAAGCACTGGTGAATATTTCAGTGTATTATTTTGAGTTTCCTTTGCTGTTGGCCAGTTTTACAGACTCCGGGCTACATACTTTTTATTCCGCGGCTTTCTGGTTGGCCAGTTGGGGTTTCACCGACCGCTCAGCCGGGAAACCTGTATTTCTATGCTAAACTCCTTCAAGGAGGCGTGGTAACCATTATATTTAACTTTTGATCTGTTGTCTGCTTGGTATCCTTTCATTGGCCGCTAGTCACCTGCTCTATAGTTATAAAAAGCGGCACAAGCCACAGAAATGTCCATATCAATCTATCACTATTTCTTTGGTTTACCATAATTTAATCATTATTTGTTTGTCTCAGGTTCTCATCAATATCACAGGCCACAACTTCATCTCTCCAAGCCGAAGGCGCCCAAGAAAAGATACATGCTCCTCCCTAGAAGTTATAGATCTGAGTGAAGATGATCGTCCTGGTGATGCTGACATGCAGAAACCATCGCAGACTTTGTCGTCAGCAGAAAGCAGAGAAAAGAAAGCGCATGCAGCAACGGCATCTTTTGGAGAAGCTCAAGAATCACAATCTCTAACCAGCGTTGGCAAAGATGTGACTAATTCAGAGTGTTTTGTAGGAAGCAGTGTGCAGTCTGTTGCCTCTAAGTCGCTTAGTCGGGAGAACACTCTCACAGACGTGCTCCAAAGAACAGAAGATTATTTGCATCAGGACACAAATTGTAATTCAAGCTTGCCATCTGAGCAGCTGAGCTGGGATAAGTCTTTGGAACATTGCAGGTCCAGCGATAAAAGTAAAAATCCGTTCAAATACGAATCTGAAGTATTAAAGGACTCTATTGCAGATGTATCGCAGAACACTAAAGACACACTGCTTAGTACACCGGCTCTCTGCAGCATCAGAGAAGACCAAGAAGACAATCTCGACTCATCACAGAAATGGGAAGACAGTGTTCTCTCTCCTTACAATATTAACAGTCCATATTACTGTCCGAGTGAGGTTGATGCTTATATATTCTCTGATTCATCCAATAAGTCTGAGGATAACAATCATCTGTTTACATATGACAGTCGGCAGTCTTTTCAAACGTCTGAGCTACCCTCTGCTACTCATACTGCATCAGTACCCAATGCACTTTTATCGGAAGAGGATGGTGAAGTGATGAATATCAGCAAAAATGTGGACATGGATACGCAGGTTCATCCCGAGGATTCGTCCCGCTCCTTACCTACCTCATGTAAGGCATCGCCCCCCAGGAGCCCTGAACTTTTGTCTAGACGTAGTAAACCCAGCAGTCCAACATCTACAGAGATTCTTGCGAGCGACACTGCAGCACAATCCCCTGATCCGTCTATGCTGAGCTCACCAAGTAGCCTTCTCATTTCACAGCCCTCCTCGCCAAACTTTCCAGAGAGAACTGAGCAAAAGAGAAATGATTTAGACGCAGGATCTCTAGAAAGCGCTTCCCTCAGGGTTTGGGAGACCAGCAGTGACGACAGCGATGACAATGTGCTGGATAATATGGAGTTAGATCTTTCTGAAAACAACACCGAGGATAGACAACATATTTGTCTGACTCAGTACAAAAAAATAAACCAGTGTGAGAGTGGAACGGTTTCACACGTGGTAAGATGTTTCGATACGAAATGCTGTCTCATAGTAGTTCCAGATGTATGTGACTTTAGTTCTTCAAGTGAACAGAAGCAAGTCTTTTTAGAAAAAGAATCGATTCTGGGGTAGTTATGTGTGGTAGATCATCAGTATGTTTACTTTGTGTGGTTTTTGCGTTGTTAATTTAATACAGTTTTTAGGTGGAGTATCGGTTATATTGACAAAATATTGATAATTTGGTTGTCTTCAAATTGTTACTTAAATTTACTTAATTTTAACATCAGTGATAGTCTTTTTTGTTTACTATGTCCCTTAGAAGTCTCACTCTGAACATAACATTTGTGAATATCCTACAATATCCATAGGGAATTGTTTTTGTTTTTAACAGGATGAGGAAGATGAACACTATGGCCCTCCTGAGCCTTTATGCCGGCAAAGCCTTAGCTTGGTCTACAGCACCATCGAGGAGAATTACCCAGAAGGCACACTTCAGCTGCTCTTTGACTTTATTCAGCCTCGGTATTACCCACCGTCGGATATTACAACACATCTGCTCAGGGGGATTCTCTTAAACCCACAAAGCCCTGATGTTTTTGTCATAGAGGCCTATAACCTATTGATGAAGACTCAGAGGTGAGTGCAATCACAGCTGTAGCTGCTTGGTTCAAAACAGGCAGTATGAACAATTTTCATCATAAAGAGCGAATCGGAAATGTAAGTTATGCATGTGCTCCAAAACATGAAATACGTGTAGAACTCACTGTTCATGATAATTTGAAGTTATATGTTTCGTATGTTAAGATACCACCCTGTGGATGCTTCGACAGTCCCATGGGATTGGGAACTGATGAAGTCGGTTATGGAGGAACAGGTAGATGCATTTGGAACTTTAAGTCATATTAAATATTATAACGTAATGCTTTTATTTTATTTTTTAACATTGCATGCTTCATTATTCCTGGCTTAAGGATGACACTAGGAGGTTGCAGACGGAGGTCCAGTACCTGCTCCTGCAATACGTGTTGCAGGTTTTAAAAGATGACTTTCATTTTAAACTCAGGAGTCAGTGTCTTCATCCCTCTGTTGCAAAGAAGATGTTTTCATGTGGCAATGAAACAACTGGGCAAGTCCAGGGAGATACAGTCACTATTGCTGGAGCTTTTTAAAAAAAAAATAAACCCAAAATTTTGCAATTGGTTTTTAATTTGGCACATTATTATTGATGTAATAATTATTAAATTTAATACATGCAATTATTCTTGTGATTCCTGTACTTAGGGATGTAGTACGTTGGTTGATGAATGCTGCAAAGCAGTCAGTAAAACAGTCAAAAGATGGGGAAAATCCAGTGAAAGAGGACAACTATCTCAGGTCAGTGATATGTGTTTGTTTTTTGTTTATCCTTATTTACTAATGTTCGAAAGTTTGATACTGTTATTTAGCAAAAGTTCATTAACATTTTCGGTGTTGCAACATATTTTATATTGCACATAAATGTTATGCAGCAAAAATACTGATGATTAATACTTTTTAAGAAATGTTTTTTGAGCAGCAAATAAGCATATTAGAATGATTTCTGGAAGATTATGTGACACTGAAGCCTTGAGTGATAACTGCTATATTATAATAGATATTAGAATTTAAAACAGGATTTTGTTTTGATTTCACACCCTTCCCCTTTTACTGTATTTTTGATCAAATGAGTGCAGCCTTGATGAGCATAAAATATCTTACAGGCCTCAAAAACTGAATGGTAGTACAACATTTTCAGCAGTGATATATACCAACAGTCTGTGAAAAACACTTCTTTCTTTACTGATTGCTTTCTTTGTTACAGGATTATATTATCTCTTCAGAGGATGTTAACATTGGCCCTGGAGGCGGACCTCACCTATAATTCTGAGAAAATTTCAATGCAACTCTTCAACTGTCTTGACAAAAAAGATTCTTGTAGGCAGACGAGGTAAAAAAAAAAAAAGAAGAAGCAGTATAATCAATGCTTGTACTGTTTTACATATTGCAATCCTTTGGTTTTTAATGAATGTTCTCTAAATTAGGAAGACATGCTGCTGTTTGCGTTGTAACTGTGCATTTATGTACATTTCTAACTATGCTTTTTTTCCTCATCGTGTGGGCTAGGCTTTTATTGTTGAGGACTCTGGATAGCAAGCTGCTGAGATGCAAACTGTTGGAGCTGTTGCTGAATGGGAATTGTCCTCAGCCCATGTCCCTAAACTTGCTGCTACGCTACCTCAAGAGCTCTACACTGGACTCAGACCCCTCTGTAAAGTGCCATTGCACTATTTTATTACAGATTAGCATTCACATTCTCATTTCACAAACAGCTGAACTCATGTTCTCTTCCTGCATGGTTTGCCAGGATGGAGAAGAGAAGTGGAGAAAATGGGATGAGCTCCTTCAGCTTCTGTGGATGCTTTTGCTCAGTTATGAAGAAGTTGTGACAGGTAGCAGCATAAAAGACATAACAAAGAAGACAAGTAATCCAATAAGGGTAAAACTGTAATTTGTAATTGACCTTACGTACAACCTTTGTTCCCTAGGTCGTCTGCACCGCCCCATCAAAGAGCGTTTTAATAATAGAAATGCTCTGATCTGGAAGCAAGAAGATCAGGTGACACACTCAGCAGTGCAAGAGGCAGCAGGTGCCTTCCTGTCACGTGCAGAGGACGACATCGGCCATGCTCTTCCCGCCGCAATGCAGGAATCACTTTCCCACCTACAAGAACACATAATTGACATGCCCAGTGTTATTTCAAGTCTTTAAACCTTTTATAATAGCTTTGTTTTTACAGTTTTTTAAATAAATTTATTTTTTATACAAAAAATGGTATGTTTGTTTACTGCGCAAACCAGTCTAGAGCGGTTAGTAGCAGTGGTGGTATTATGCCATCCCTACTATATCACTACATCCCATTTACTTTCTCATTCACATAACTGTTATATAACATCCAACGGTACTTTAAGTCATTAAAAACTATGTGTATATATATATATTTATTTTTGTGGCAGACAGAAATAGTCTTGCACAAAAAAACATGGTGTAAAATAGAATCCTGGATACTGCTATAGCCTGCAAATGCCTTTCAACTTTATCAGTGTGTGGGATTTTTGAAAATTTTTGTGGGCATCAGCTTCTAAAACTTTGAGGCCGATGTGTGGCATTTCATTTATATTTAGGAATACAATAAATGCAAGCTTTATATGGTTTTCTGTACAGAAAACATTTGTCCAAATTCTGGATACCCAAATCATTTTTTAATCCCTTAACAGTATGAAAATGTGTATTTTATTTACTTACTTTATACTTATTTATTTTTAGTTAAATTAATGCCAAAATAATATTCAGCACAAATAATCTGTCATATAAAAGCAAATATAAAAATCAAATATAAGTCGCACGCGACATCTATTCCGTTTAGAACACGATTAAAAAAGAACATTAGGAATTAATCGGAAGGATAAGAATGCCTGCGTCTCGAATCCTAAAGAGCTGCATACCTAGACATCATTTGTGAGCACTGTGTAGTCGTCTCACTGGGGGTTGAAACATGAACAGCATGATATGGGCACATGGACCCTTGTTTTGGAGAGTAGCACAACAGCTGGACAAAACCCCTCCGCCATGATGCTGCGCTGCTTCCCGTAGCTGCACAGCCGACACGAACGAATGAATTAACGCCGAAGTAAGACACACAGCTAACTTCAGGAGTTGTTATGCTATTGAAGGTAGCTCTGAAACATCGTTTTTAAAGATTTTTTGCTGACCGGAGTGCCTGTTTGGGTTTGTTTCTAAGTTAGCTACAGCTGTAACGTCACTAGTTAGCCTTTCTTTGTTTATATGCAGAGAATATTGTATAAAATCGTTGTTAATTTTAAAACGTGTACAAAGTGTTTCCTAATTATCAGTTTATGTAACCCATATACACGTGTTAATTAAGATTAAATATTTCGCAACGATGTATTTACATTAGCTTGTGGCTAACGCTGCTAGCAAGTCATGTTAGCTATGTGAAAATATTAACTCTTCAGTAAACGGATGCGTTGGATGCTTATCACTTTTTTAAAAAGTACATGACTAACGTGATATTTCATGTTATGTCACTGTGGGTGCCGCGTTTTAGAATATTGCTGAGTTTAATTGGGTCATTAGCTTAGCACAGAGCTAGTTGTTTATTCGCTAGCGCGCTTGGTTGTATTTCTACTTTCTATTTCATTCGACACGCACAATTTATAAATACGAAGATAGGGTATTTATTGGACTTGTTTCTTTTTTTTATTAGCGTTAAAGTGTGTGTAACAGGTGTGTTGGTTGTGTAAGGAGCTAGTAGTTATCGTGTTACGTTTGTTTTGACAATCCCTGTTAACGAGGTCATGTAGCTGCCTGTCTATTTATTTATTTATTTAACTTTTATGTTAATTATGTTTAAATAAATTAACACATTTGTGATCATTTTTACAATTGAAACTTTTAAATGGTAATGTATCAAAGTTCTCACTAAAGTATTTATCTACAAAACATTGATAATAAGGATAAATGTCAGCATATTAGTGGTCATTTATAGATTCATAGTACTTTTTTTAGTCTTTAAGTGTGAATCAAATTACACCAGTATCCAGCAGATGCTATACAGGCCTAGTATTTGCATACGCTCTGTAAACCTGATTATGTATTTGTCCCCCACAGTGGTCTAGGGATGCCCAAGGAGAAATATGACCCGCCTGATTCCAGGCGGATGTACACTATCATGTCCAGTGAGGAGGCAAACAGTGGGAAAAAATCCATCTGGGATGGGCTAGAAATAATTGGTATGTCTCAAAGTAAACCCTCTGATAGATGCCTCACCTTGAGATCACTGCTGCAATGAAAGTGAAATATATTAAAGAAAGAGAGAGACATTTTTATGAATATTTGTTCTCAGGTAATGTTCGGAGTCTCAGCTCGGGCCTTTGGTCACTCACACACCTCACTGCTCTGCACCTCAGTGACAACTCCCTGTCACGCATCCCACCTGAAATTGCCAAGCTGCACAACCTTGAGTTCTTGGACCTGTCGTCCAATAAGATCAGGAGCCTGCCAGCAGAGCTTGGCAACATGGTGTCTCTCAGGTGAGGTGCTTGGAGTAAAACCTGTGCTATTCTTTCCATGGATCATTTGTTCCATTTACTGTGTTTGTGATACAGGGGGGAAAATGGAAAAAGGCCTTTAACAGTCTCATGAGCACTCTTGATGAAACTAGATCACTCCCGACAGGTTTACACATTAATGGAAATGTCAGGGATTTACAGGCTTATCTTATCTCAATGTTATATATGTCAATTAACTGTTTCATCCATTATCACCTAGAAATTCCTTTTTATGTTCATTCAATCATTATGTAATTATGAAACAAATTGTTCATAACAGTTAATAATGACTTTTTAGTTTTGAGCAGATGTATTTGAGTTTAGTTTAAATACTTGTTTAATTTCTTTTTTAAACATTTCCTTCTATTATTATTGATATAATAGAAGGAATATCTATTAAAAGCAAATATTAAAAGTTTTCACTGCATTTATTTGAATTAATTTCAACACAGCTGATTGGTGTATTGTTATTTGTTAAATGATAATTTGTTTCATGGTTTCCAACAGGGAACTGCTTTTAAATAACAACCAGTTGCGGGTTCTGCCGTTCGAATTGGGGAAATTGTTTCAGTTACAAACACTGGGGTTAAAAGGTGAGTGCTCAGTGTTCTGGTGATTGACATCCTCAGTCTGTAGAGAAATCCCTACTGATTTTTTTGAGCCTCTCTCTACAGGCAATCCACTCAATCAAGAAATTATGAGCCTCTACCAGGAGCCAGATGGTACCCGGCGACTTCTGAACTACCTTTTGGACAATCTTAACGGTGCTATCAAACGCAGTAGGTGTCTCAGGCCAGATAGCTGTTTAGCATTTATCTATGTCCGTTTCATTTTCTATAGTGTCATGGACTGTTGTCCAAGGCTAATCATACTCGTTGTTAGTACTGATCAAGTAATCTTAGTATGTTGTTGAAGATTTTTTGGTGACTTAATATGAAATGTCCCAAGTACTGTGTCATTCGATTATTCGAATGACTAACCCTAAATACAAATGCTTTGCTTTCTAAGTCCAAACAGAGCCACCTCCGTCCAGGTCCTGGATTGTGCTGCAGGAGCCCGAAAGAACAAGACCAACAGGTATTTGTTTTTGACAACAGTGGAACATAATTCAAAATCTAGGAACATTTTGCATGACCCTTCTTTTTTTCTCTTCGCTTCACCAGCCCTGTTAACTGTAATGTGCTACAACGTGCTGTGTGATAAGTATGCTACACGTCAGCTCTACGGCTACTGCCCATCCTGGGCCCTTAACTGGAGCTACAGGAAAAAGTCCATTATGCAGGAGATCCTCAGCTGCAATGCAGATATTATCAGCTTACAGGTAAAAATTAAATGTTGTAGTGTTTTTTTTTTTTTTTACAGCAAAATGTACAGTAACATCTCAGACCTGCCAAAAATGCTTGTCAGTCTTTAAAGAGCTTTAAAGCATATCATAAATGTAATATGTTTAATTAAATTACATAATACATATGCTTGTTTCACATAATAAGCTACTTATAACCTTTAGTGTATTTGAGTATGCCTGCCCTAACAGATAAAGCATTCTCCTTGTGTTGTTCCTTTTTAAAGGTCACTTTTTTTTTTTTTAAGTTCAGTGATGCACAACAGGTAGCCCTGAATAGTCAATGCATGTTATCCCCTACAGCATTGTTTGAGTCACTTAGTCTGCTGTGTCATGCACAGGAAGTGGAAACGGAGCAGTATTACAACTACTTCCTTGTGGAGCTAAGTAAACAGGGATATGATGGATTCTTCAGTCCAAAGTCCCGGGCCAGAACCATGTCTGAATCGGACAGGAAACATGTAGATGGATGTGCAATATTCTACAAGACTGAAAAGTGAGTGAATTAACACTTAAAGGTTGAGAAGTGTGGTGTCAGACTCTATATGAGAGGTTTAGTTCAGTGTTGTTTTATTGAAAACATGGAATCGTTTTTGCTTTTAGGTTCAGCATGGTGCAGAAACACACAGTAGAGTTTAACCAGCTGGCTATGGCCAATTCAGAGGGCTCAGAGGCTATGCTGAATCGGGTCATGACCAAGGACAACATTGGGGTGGCTGTGTTGCTGGAGCTAAAGAAGGAATTGTTGGAGTTGTCATGTGAGTATCTGCACAATTTCAAATCTGTTTTCTTTTTGTGACGTTTTTATGTACAACTAAACACTTTCCTGACCTTAGTGTGTTTTCTAAAACATTGCCATTAATTTGTACTGTAATATTGTATAAAAGGTTCTACAGTAATTTAGTGTTTTGGGCCAGTGTTGTATTTTTAATGAATACATTCATTACTTGGATAAATTAATACTTTTACGCAGCAAAGGCGCATTAAATTAAGTGAAATTAAATATTTTTACTTTGGAGGGCAACAAATCTGTTTCAAATAATAAAAAAAAGAATCTACTTTCTAAATTGTGAATTCAGCTTTGCCGTCACTGAAATAAATTACATTAAAATATTTCGTAATATTACTATTTTGGTAAAATAAGCAATGCATTTTAAACGAGACATCTTTCAAAAACACAGTACTGTATTTATTGAGTGAAGTTTACTATTGCAGCTTAAAGCTAACGAAATCTCGACAGAATACCAAAATATACGAAATTGAAGCATTTCTGCATGCATCACAAATATACTACTAAACAAAAATAACAACAGCTGTTAATTGTAAATAGATTTAAATAGTGTCTCTATAAAATGCCTTATGTTGACAAAAAAAGCTTAAATGAGGGAAAAGGAAACATGATTTCCTATTTTTCAAACCATTTTCGAAAGAGCTATGTCACTTATTGTAATAAATATAATTTGTAGTGTATTTCACTGCTCTTAATTAAGGCTACATTATTTTGATCCAGGCAGATTTTATGTCTTTAATGCCTTCACGAAACATTCTTTATCTTTCTACAGCAGGTAAATCTGTCCATGCTATGGAGAAGCAGCTCCTACTAGTGGCTAATGCTCACATGCACTGGGATCCAGAATATTCTGACGTGAAGCTGGTACAGACCATGATGTTCCTGTCAGAGGTGAAGAATATCATAGACAAAGCCTCTCGCAGTCTGAAGCTCTCCTCTGTGTCTGGAGAAACCAACAGCATCCCTTTGGTGCTTTGTGCTGATCTCAATTCACTTCCCGACTCAGGTAAACTTTCTTACAGGCATGGAAATAGGACGTGTCTTTTCTATTTTGTAGTGTTTTGAGTCTATGAACTATTTTGTTGAACCACCTCAGCAATGGGGAAAGCATGAACTGGAATCCAGTCATAAAAATGGAATTTACAGCTGAATGTCACAGAATTTGGCCAAATTGGAATTAATCAATTGAAAGTAGGGCTTTAGAATAAATCATTTAAATGAATACATTGTTGAAAAGTAGTTTTAAAGGCAGGTTTTTTTGGAAAATGTAAAAACTTTTCTTATAAAGAAGATCAAGCTCTGGTGAAACAAGATGGACAACGAGATTAATTAAAAAAGTAAATCAGGCAGATTTTTGATCTTGTATTGCCTTTGAACCGTCTTTTTGATAGTATAGTCATCAGCAGTAGATACAGGTATGTGGTCCAGACATGTTTAATGAGTTTCAAATCTGACCTTAGGTGTAGTGGAGTACCTGAGCACAGGTGGGGTGGACTGCACACACAAAGACTTCAAGGAGCTGCGCTACAGTGACAGCCTGACCAACTTCAACTGCAATGGCAAAAACGGCACATCTAATGGGAGGATCACACATGGATTCAAGCTGAAGAGTGCCTACGAGAATGTGCTTATGCCTTACACCAATTACACTTTCGACTTCAGAGTAAGTACATTGAGTTCAAAGTGATAGCCATTGTCTAGCCCTGACAAATACTGCGGTACCGAGATGACTTCACATTATAAAATTAAAAAAAGATTAAGTCCAGTATTGCACTTATAGTAAAGGCAGAAAAATGGCAGGAAAAAAAAAAAAAACTTGTCACTTGTTTGCACTGTACCATACCATAACAGATGAACGGCAGAAAGAATGAAAACTGGTCTTGTCATGTAACGTTTGCTCACAACACCTTTTTAAACCCAATTTAGGGTGTCATTGACTACGTCTTCTACTCCAGACCACAACTGAACGTGCTGGGCGTCCTCGGACCTTTGGACACAAACTGGCTCCTTGAGAACAATATCATTGGTTGCCCACACCCTCACATCCCCTCAGATCACTTCTCCCTGTTTGCACAACTGGAGTTGGTCCTGCCTTATCCTCCCCTTCTCAATGGAGTCCACTTAGCTGGACACAGGTAGTGAGCCCTTCTGGCCACTCATGGCAATGCAGAGTCACAGATCTTATTAGTTTTCTGAAAAACGATAAAACCTCTAAGCAATTTTTATTTATATATATTTTTTTCTTTTTCTTTTTTTCTTCTACTATATTTTTAGGGTCCAACATATTCCTTTTTGTCAGGGATTTTTTTTTCTCTATTTGTTAAGCTGTAGACCCCTTTTTTTTATTATTATTATTATTATTATTATTGGTTGACTCATTCCCTCCCATAGGCTAAAATATTGTCATACTACTTTTAATTGTTGGGCATAGCTTGTGTGCATGAAATGTGTCCAAACTATAAGAGGAGGGTATCTCACTTGGTCACACATTCAAAGGAATAGCCGACTGTTTTAATTATTTTTATGGACAGACCTTAACACTTAAAAAAAAAAAAACAGCCATTGTTGCAATTCTGATCTTGTAAATAAGCATTAACCTATTTCCTTTATGATTTCAGCCTCAATTTAAACATGTATTTTGAAGTTCTTTTTCCCACTTGGACTTGCAGTTGAACTTCATTTCATACACACTTACACAGCTCACCTTTGGATGAGTGACCAATGTGTTTTACAGACCAAATAAAACTAAAACCAGTCCCAAACCGGGAAGGAGAGTGGAACCCTGAGAGCTTTTCCACTTGAGCGGTGCTGGAACTCGCTTTACATCGGTGCTTCATCTCCTGATGTTTTTATTCTCCCATCAATGGTGCAATATTCTGAACGTTTTAGACGTTCTAAGCGAGGGCACTGTTACACAATGATTTAAATGAGCTTAGACAACATAAAAAGCACTTAATTCTCTCTCTCCCCTTTAGGTGGGATTCGATGAGGTGTGAGCTTATTTGTGCTAAATGTAAACCAAATTATTTTAGATGTCTCAATTCAGCGGCACTGCTTTTTGCACACTGTTGTTTTAACCCGTTCTATGGAGGCAGGCACTCTTTGTTTCTTTCTACAACAGGCTATGTGAATAATTTAAACTGCGCTTAATCTCACTGTGGTTAAAAACAGAAGGTTTTTATTAGAAAGGGAGGTTTTATATAAGACTTAACCAGGGAGTCTTTTAACCAGCGATTTCTCACTTATTGGGAGGAAAAGGTTTTCGCATACCTTTTCATCCTCTCATTACACACACACACACACACACACACACACATCCTGGAAAGATCTGTAGCACTGTTCCTAAGGCTAGTAAAGTTCTGACCTAGCCTCAACCACCTTCTATATTGTATCAGAGGTCTTTGTACAAAATTTAATCATATATATATATATTATTGAATCTGTCTGTTTATATATATATATATATATATATATATATATATATATATATATATATATATATATATATATATATATATATATATATATATATATAAAAACACAGATTTTGGCTTGACCTGATTGTATATGAGCCACATGCAAGAATACTTTTTTAAAAATGTTTTGTTTTTCTTTTTGTATGAAGAATGAATTATGATCCAAATTCAGAAAATTAAAAAGATTGTATTGTAAACTACATTTTTATCAAAATTAATCAAAACTTACCAGCTAGTATAAAAGACAAAGAGGTTGTTCCTGGTTCTCACTGCCATACTTTTGCACTCATCGCTCAGTTTGCACTTTTTTTTTTTTTTACTATAGTAATTTATTTTTTTTTGTAAATCTTAGACTGCTTGCTTTTCTTATCCATCCAATCATTTATCTAAAGCTCGCTGTCATATATATATGGGAGGAGAATTGCAAAGCTCCGTAACATGCCATCTGTCTGTGTGAAGTCAAGTCAATAACACTCCTGCCATTCCTATATATCGTGCGACTATGTATCTGTTTTGCAAAGTCTTTGCTGAGCAACTCCCCAACCACTTGTCTTTGAAAAAAACGAAAAAAACAAACAAATAAAAAATGGTGGAAGTTCAGTAGTTTCTTTTTAAATTGCATTATGCTACCAGTGTATCTTTGTTTCTAAGATCGAAGAGTCTTGAGAAATCAGGTATTGAGGATGTTTTTAATATTTAGTTATCTGCATATTTTTTTTCCTTTGTGTTCATAATTCTTTGCAACAACACCAAACATTTTAAAGTTCATATTGTGTGTAATAATCCAGTATACTTTAATTTTCACATTCATATTACATGGCCATAATCTTTCCTGTGTAGTGCCAGTTTGATGTGTTCTTCTGAAGCCAATTGTGAGTTTGTTTTCATCAATTTTTGAAAATAACATTTTAGTTCTGAGCCTTTGGACCAAATTATCATCTCTAAGACTTGTAAATGATGTCTGGCAGTGGTCTATTTGTAGTTAGGTGTTTAGCGCTTAATGTATTTTGGTTCACTAAACTGATGACATCACGCGTTCAACATGTCACAAATCGGTTTCTTTCAACTATGCAGCAGTATCGCTTTTACGTCTTGCTATGTTTTAACAGTAAGAACCAGAGCAGTCTTTTGTTATTCGGGGCCTCTTTACAATATTCTTCAGCGTTTTGTTTTATCTTAAGTGACCATGAATTGTTTATGGTATTATAGTAGAAATGAGATTTTTTTTTTTTTTTTTTTTTTTTTTTTTGTAAAGTGTGAATAAAAAGTGTATTGCATTTATTTCCTTTCTACAAAAGTTAATTGTGTTGTGTGTGTGTGTGTGTGTGTGTATATAATGAATTCTCCTGCATTATTGGTGTCTATTTTTATTTAATGATCTGTTTCACAGTTTTTAACATTGATTATTGGTCCTAGAATGTATTTGCTACATTGACTGAAAGATGCAAAGCTGGTGCCCACAGATTCAGATCTGTAGAGCCTCCTGCTTGTAAGTAGACTAGTTTTTGTGGAGTTTATTTTCATGATGGAGAGCTGTTTGACACCAGGCGTTTGCGGAGATGCTGTCTGCTTAAGTTAAATTGCATGGTAAAATATGACTTCTGTCATATTTATATATCTGTGCATTTCAATCGGAGAAAAGACTGATGCTAAAAAGGCTAGAAAGTAATATTGGTATTTGAGACAAATTGTTTTCATCCTTCCCAGACCTAAAAACTTGGAACGTAATGGAACAAGTCTTTCTTTACTGTCCTTCCATCTTTTTTTTTTCATTACGTCTTGCTTGATTTCTGCTTCACCCTTTATATTATAACAAACTTTTCCAGCCTTGGTTTTTTTTAACACTGAAAACCTGCTGCAATAAAATTGTTAGATTAACTGGACCTTTTTGATTTTTACCTCAGAACACTTGTTTCGTAGAGACCAATGACCTTTTGTAGTAGTTTCTCTGTGACTAACACTGTACATACAGCCATGAGCCATCATGTAGTACATGGGATCAACTCTTGTTTACCATTCAAGATTAAGCCAGCAGAGATGCATATACATCCATAATTTAAAAACTAAAGTTTTTGCGATATTCAATGAATGTTTAATAAAATCAAAAACAGGCAGCTCTTTAAAAAAAAGAAGAAAAAAATCAATCTCTGGAAAAGAATGGTAAACAACTATTTTCTGTCTGTACTCTGTATTCTTAGTTCTAGAGATCTGTACATAGAGGTTCCTTTACACTAATGTATTTTCCTATCTATGGTTGATAATAAATTCTTTCTGCTTCATGACTATTGTAATATTGTAATTTCTTTGTGATTAAAAAGTGTTTTTTTGGTGGTATTCCAGAATGCGGTATGCTGGTCAGACCACTTTGATTCGTATAAAGATTTAATGGTGTTTTGTGGCACTTTCACGAGTGGCTTGTTTTTTGGGTTTTTTTTGGTCTTACGATACGAGATGTTATCCACAAGGTGGTGCAATGTGAGCAGACCGCAGCAGAAAACAAACCACACATCTGAGAACACAAAATAGACCTCAAGTGTTGCTTAATGTCCCTTCGTGTGATTTAGCATTTTAGTAAAATGTTAATGATGTTAATATCAAACGTTTTAAAACCCGACTCAGGGATCGGGGTCGGTCACCGAGCCCTGTCCGCTTTCACGGACAAGAGGAAAAAACTCTGGACTCGGTAGTCCACCAAGTTCCGAGCCCTTTCCCTGACAGCACGCCAAACACGCTTACCTTTACCGTTACTATGATTAATTATATGTAAGTGCGAACTCATGAAATATATATATCTTCAGGAAAAGGGCTAGCCTCTTTTGAAATAGAAATGGCTTCATAAGCATCACTGGTCTAAGGAGAAAACAAACTGAGCTTCTGTTCAGTGGTCTTCTTTTTAGATGAAATTAAATTTTGCATTTCTTTTGTAAATGAAGTGTCTGGAGTCTGGAGGAAGACTGGAGAAGCACAGAATCCAAGCTGCTTGAAGTCCAGTGTGAAGTTTCCACAGTTAGTGATGATTTGAGGTGCTGTGACGTCCAAAGTCAATACAGCCTTCTATCAGGTGATTTTGGAGCACTTTATGCTTCCATGTGCCGACAAGCTTTATGGAGGTGCTGATCTCCTCTAGCAGGACATTAGCACCTGTACTTAGTGCCAAAACTACTTTTGCTGACCACGATATTACTGATTGGCCAGCCAACATGCCTGACCTGAAGCCCATATGGAATCTATGGTATATTTTCAAGAGAAACAGGCTGATGGCTGAAGTTTCAATAGCAGATTGATCACTTTCATTCCCTCCTCGCTGGAGTTTGTGCTAAAGGAGCCACAACCAAGTTTTGAGTGAATAAATGGACAAATTTGACATTTTTGCAAATAATTTTTTTTAGGAAATATAATAATAATGTACTTCAATGAAAACACATGAAATGTTGACATTTACATTTAATGAATCTAAAATATGAAATTTTCACTTTTTGGAAATTAGTTACACAGTATTAAATTTTTTTAACAACTTTCTTGTCAGAAACTGAGTTATGATTTACACCGGCCTATAGGCAGTGCTTTCTGCTATCCTTACAGACGCATTCTTTCTTTTTCTTTTTTGTGCTCATCCATGACAGTTTCACAGCATTGAAAATTAACTGTAGGATAACTTTTTCCAAGCAGCTTTATGCTATTTTTCTCTTGCCTCCGCAGTGATTTGTCTGCAAAACAGAAATAGAGTGCTCTGCCAATGGAAAGGTGACTCTTTACCTGCTCTAAACTAGTAGAGGTCGAGTTAGTTCAATCATAAAATCAAATGGATTACCTCTTGCCTGATCTGACCCACAGCACCATGTGAATTTGGACACTGGCATATAACGAGCCTGAATTACACACAATTAAACTGCAGCTTAATAATCACGAAGGTTAAACAGAAAATCAGACGTCTTATCTAGCAAAGTATATGGGAAATCACTTGTTTAACTCACGGTGGACTGTGTAATTTTCATGATTGTTGGAGCCGACCTAAATCCACTCTCTTTATAAATGCTCAAGATGCTTTCATTTCTTCCTGCAGACTTGTACGTCTTCTGTTTTGGTTGTGCTCTCTTAGGTCTTTCATCTCACAGCAGTAGATGGATGGAGAGTCCAGTGTTTGGGCCTGCTGGTTATTACACTGACGTGGCAGAGTTCAAAATCTCTCTAAGTGTTAGCAGATGTGTCACGCTCGTTAGCATCCTTTCTCTTTCCTCGGATTACGACAACGCTAATGCACCTGACCACAGTTCATGCAAAGGCTTGTGGAAAACATGACCGGCTCGCTTTATGGGTGATTTACAAACAATTCCAGAAGGAATAAAAGGCCAAAAATAAGTTAGCTTTGATGGAACTGGCAAATACATTTTTTGGTAAGAAATTAATAATATGTTAGTAAGCAAGGATATTACAATGACGATAAAGACATATATAATGTAAAAAAAAGTCAACAATTTTTTTTTTTCGCTCAATAAATCAGCATTTTGGAATGATTTCAGAGGATTATGAGACACCAAGGACTTCAGCAATAGCTGCTGAAAATTCAGTGTTTTTGACCACATGCATTTTAAAGTGCACCTATTATGGATAAAAAAATTTATTTTTGACCTTGCATGCATGTCACCCTACTGTTTGAGACTCCCAAAATCTTTTCATAACCCATAAAATTAGCACTTTAACATATATTGAAATAGAAAAGCACAATTCAAAGCTAAAATGTTTCACAATTGTACTGTTTTAACTGTAATTTGTAAATCAAATAAATGCAAACTAAGTTTAGGCTTTTCAATTGAATCCTACTTTTTAAAAACTTTTATTTGATGTTATTTTGTTATTTTTAAATTATTATTATTTTATTATTTTTACATTAAAATGCACAAATGACTTGCACGTATCCAGGGAATCAGATCCTTGCAAATTTATAATACAATATAGTTGTATATACTTACACAAATTTTTTTGTTGTTTTTTTTCCGCTCCAAATAATATTTAAGAAATTATGCTCACAGTACCTTTCTACAAAGTGTCTGAAATTACCACTGAACAACTACCTGAAATGAACTATAGCTGCGATATTGTAATGAGCATCTCTAGGGTCACAAACGGCATTTGTCAGTGATGCTAATAAATGTTAGGCAGATGAAAAGGTCTTATTTTTAATTATCAGTGTTGAGGACGCTGCCTTTCTCATGATGGCTCTGGTATGCCGTTGTCTTGGTAAGGAGGGCCACCTGAACTTTCAGGGATTAGCCGTTGTCAAGGGTGAGCCAGGCAGACTTGCTCTCCACAGCAACCATGAAATTAGATGTGAAATACAAGGGTTTAGGTAGCCTTGACGACCACAAACAACAGCTGAGGCTTTAAGGGGCTTCCAGTGGCGTGACGCCTTTCCTCAGAGTGCTTAAATGTCTCATCTTCACCATTTCTTCGCTATGACCGATAAGAGGCCCAGCGGTGGTCTTCAAGCTCACCTACCATTAATTCATCTTTTTAGACTCATCACCATGTATTTTTTTCTGCCCATCCTCCTTAAGAGGAAAGTTCATCCAAAAATGAGAATTCTGTCATTTACTCACCCTCATGTCAATCTAAACCCACTAGATTTTATTTTCAAAACTCATATTATTATTATTATTTTTTTTATGAAATCTGTTCCTCCACTGTTCCTTCAGTCTATGCAACCACTTCAAAAAGCTTAAACAAGTTTGTAAAAATAATTTCAATAAACTGAGTCCAGATTTTCTGAAGAGACTGGCTTGCTTTGTGGATGTGCTTTATCGGGCTTCTTTTGGACTATTAAAAAAATAAATGTTATTCACTGCACTACCTGATTAGATTTTTCCGATATACAGGAAGTCTTGTGGGTCTTGAGTAAATCATGGGGTATTTTTTATTTTTAGGTGAACTATCTTTTTAATTTTGGCTTTTATCCAAAATTTGAACGCCGAGACTTTGTTTCAAGCCAGTAGTAACCTGGACTGTCTTATCTGTTGCTGATTCTAGTTTCAGGTCATACAGGTGTAGACCGGCGTGAAGGTGAATAAATGATGACAGAATGTTCATTTTTGGGTGAGCTCTCCCTTTAATGATCATTATTGAATTTCATGCAGTACATGCTGTTTTCGTATGTATTGATCAGCGGAGTAGATTTCATTTGATCTTTGGAAGGACACACTGTTCTTTAGTCGTACCACAAGACTTCTCAGACGCTTATAGCTTTATACTACACATTAACATCAAGGTGGCAAACCACCCACCCACCCAAAACTAGGCCTATGATATTGATCACTAGATTTGGCAGACAAATAGCACACAAATGAAGTTTGTTGGAGGATTTTATGTTGTTTCTATGGTTACCTAATGAGGGTTGTTTTGGGACATTGCGCTGGAATTTGATTGGTTAAGTTCTTTCCAGCTAAACCAAAGGATGCGCTTGAATGTAACGTTTAGTAGTAGTGTTTAAGCGACTAGGTGGCCTTAACTACTACTTAGACCAAAAAGTAAGTACAGTGTATTTATTGTGGTCATATTTTATTGCAAAACACTTCCGATGCTATTGAGGTGAGATACGAGTAGGTTTAGGGACAGCTTTGGTGGCATGGATAGGTTTAAGGGGGGGTTAAGGTGTAATGGATGGGTCAATAGTGTAATTATAAATGCAAGGGCAAAAATGTATTACAAATGTAATTACATATAGGTATTTTTAAAATCTAAAAACATGTACACAATAAGTGCATTAAAAACCAAATTATTAACTTAAATGTAAGTAAACAGTAGTTAAGGCCACCTAATATAAAGTAGGACCATACATTTTTTTAATTGTTATTTTTAATGTAAAATTATTGAGTATTATGTGACAAAATGAACTAATTAAATGTAAGTATCATGTAGATTTATGTTTAAAAAACTAACATTAGGTCATCAAATAAAGCTTTACAATTGAACATTCTCTGTGAGCATTCATGGCATTATAAGAAACGAGGTGATAAAATTGTTTGCCAGAGTTTAACATGAGTCTAATGCGTCTGCCAGGTTTGATCATCCTAGTCACGACAGTCTAGAGGAAATTTTTTGAGTTATTGGACTATTTGGATAAGAGTAAAATTGGAAAGTTGGTTTTTAGTAGTAGTTATATGAAAATTGGATACAGATTTAAACACCACCTACTGCATAAATAATGAATGTGGTTTTCATTCACAGATTACGTGCAGCAGGGTATTTCAGTCAATGTATGCATCACTGAGATGAAAACATCGGAGGTTTTCTCGTTCAGTATTACATGATATAGATGACTGTTTAGCATTCACTCAGATACAAAGAGCCACAGACTTCTGACACTTTCCACTGATTTCCAAATTTCGGGGTCAGCTGTGTTTTCCAAACATTGGCCCACTGTGTTTCAGTTACAGCTCTGGCTGCGTGTCTCCAGTCTGTTGTCTGTGTTCGGCATGGAGCTGGCTTTTCTTTGAGCCTGTCACTGTTTTTTTTTGCAAGCTTTAATGTGGGACAGATGTCAATGTTTTGGGTCCTTGCTCATCGCTGAAATATTGTGCATAAAGTTTTATTTGTTTGGATCTAAAGACCAGCTTTTTAACCCTGCCTTGGAAGAGAATGTTGTTTCTCTCATCAGTTTGTAGCTATTATCAATTAAAACTCAAACATCCAGAATAGGCTATTTAGATCAATTGCGAACACTTTTTGATCTTCCTCTTCAAAACTAAATTAAATTTCTAACTTAAACTAAATAATAATATATATAAAAGCTGTATATAATTTAATTAATTGTTGTTGTTGTTGTTGTTGTTGTTATTATTTTTAATACAAATGCTAAATATCAATTTCAATTCTATTATATATTAACAGTATATTTTATAATAGATTTTTAAAAGATATAATAGAATTATATTATGTTTATTATTAAAATTTATGTGCAATATATACAATATATATATATATATATATATATATATATATATATATATATATATATATATATATATATATAGTCTATCATGTAAGAAAGCTATAGCTTTTATATTTACTTTTAAATAAATATTTTTTATATAATTTGTTAATGTAGATTGTGTGTATATAAAGGTAAGTTAGCATAACATTATAGCTACTGTGTAATTATTTTTTACTTTAGTGACTTCACTAAAATTACAGAATGTGGTAATAATGACAATGATGTTTTTTCATCATTTTTTTTAACCTAAAGTGTATGATAGAGTGCAAAGCCAACTACCCTACCTGTAGATAGCCAACAGCAGTATACAGCGCCGAAACAAAAGGTCACGCATTGGTGTACACGATGAAAGAGACAGTAGAAAATGTCTGTTGCGTAATGTTAAACTCTTTGAACTGATTCCGGAGTGAAATTCTCCAAACAACAACAACAGCCCCAAACTTAAGGTCGCTTCCATTAAGCTGAGCGACCATGATGGTCCTGTGCAGCTTGAACTCGTGTTGTAGTTTTCTGAGAGCTGACGAGATTGACACTAGTGCAGAAAATGTCAGTGAACATCGTAATCACGTCTTCACATGTCTCTGTCTGCCATTATGTCCCTCAAAAATATGAACCGAATTCTTCGCTTAGGTGTAATTTAAGCAAGATTATTGGTTTAATTCTGTAAACATTTTTATTCATTTTTAATGTTAATGTTTAAACCAATGTAACAATGTAAAGTCAAAATAGATAATAATATAATAATAATAATAATAGCAATAATAGTAACTGACTAAACTATATAATACATACCATCTATGTATTTTTTTTGTAACTTTTTTTTTTTGTCACTGCACTTTGTTGTAATTGCAAATGTAATAATGTTTCATTTTTGAGTATTATTTGAGTTTCCGACTAACTATCTAAAGAGTTTTCCTCGTGAAGTGAAGAAACAAACACTTAATGTTTTCTTTTTCTTCTTAGTTTTCTTTAATAGAGAGCAACTCTCTTTTAATACTTGATCTAGTAAAGTAAAAATGTGTGCGTCTTATCTGTTTTATTCTGTATTCCGGAGTGGAGACAGGTACAGAAGACACTTGAAAGCTTTGAGGTGTAGTGGTCCAATTAAAGCAAACACTGTTAGAAAACATAAAATATAAACACTGCTGCCCCAGAGGCTAGTATCTCTTTTTGAGACATTTGGATTCTGTGTAGAGAAAATGATGTTGCTTTTGCTGTATCCTTTAAAATACATCTTTAAAAAGGCTAATCTTTTATAACCATTTCAAAGTATGCTAAAGGGGTATAATCACTGGCATTGTTGAGCACATGAGCAAAATACTGACCCCCTAAAGGTGCATTGGGATATATTTGGAGTGTTATATTGGAAGAATATAAAAATAAATGAAATAAATAACCTCTATTTTTTTATTTTAAAGCTTGTGCTGAACTATTCCGATAGCACAATATATACATTAAACATTTACTGCGCCCACTGTTCGTGATACAGCAGTGCTTAATGATTGTTTCTGTGCCATCAATTCTTGATGAAGCCATGCCTGTCATTGAAACTTCACAAAATCATATGTGAGATGAGTGGCTGAACAGGATTTAAATATTCAGTAAGGTGCCAAAGCTTTCTTACCTGCTGTTATCACACACCCAGGCTTACCCCACTTGTTTCTATGGAAACGCCTGAGGAAAGACGAGAAGATTCAAGGACAGGTATGTTTGTAAACTGGAACATCAGGTCACCTTTGTGTACACAAGCACACATACGCTAAAGAGAAGCATTCATCCTCGCCAAGGTCACTTTGGTGGTACAGCAATAATCAATCAAAGAATTTATCAAACATCATCTTCATTTCATCTCTTAAGTATTGTAGTCTATTTTGTTGTTGTGATTGTAAATAATTAATGCATTAATTTCCGCTCAGAGCCTCTGTTGTGATTTTGTACAACTGACCAAAAAAATTAATGTGATTTTGTAGAACTGAGAGAAAGAGAGAGAGAAAGAGAAAGAGAGAGAGAGAGAGAGAGAAGAGAGAGAGAGAGAGAGAGAGAGAGAGAGAGAGAGAGAGAGAGAGAGAGAGAGAGAGAGAGAGAGAGAGAGAGAGAGAGAGAGAAAAAAGAGAGAGAGAGAAAGAGAAATAAAAGAGAGAAGAGAGAGAGAGAGAGAGAGAGAAGAGAGAGAGAGAGAGAGAGAGAGAGAGAGAGAGAGAGAGAGAGAGAGAGAGAGAGAGAGAGAGAGAGAGAGAGAGAGAGAGAGAAAGAGAGAGAGAAAGAGAAAGAGAGAGAGAGAGAGAGAGAGAGAGAGAGAGAGAGAGAGAGCTCTTTTTTGTGTCAAAATCCAGTTTCATAAATGTTTTCTCTAGTGGTGGTTTGTTGGTTTCAAACACATAATTAAAAGCCTCTTAAATAATTTAGGTTCATTTTATGCTCCTAAAATGACAGTATTACCATGTTCTGTAATAGCTCTTGTGCAAAGTCAGCTAATAAAATATTACAGCATGCAAATGCTGCCATTCAAAAGTGATCAGTAAGACTATTGGTTTCGATTATAGATACTTTTTTACCTGAAGAAATTATTTTATTCAATAGGTTGCACTGAATTAAAATGTAACTGTTTGTCGTCCAAAGAATCATGTGAAAAAAATATTTAGCAGTAAACCTTTTTCAACATCACTTCTTATTATAATCAAATCATCATATTAGAATGATTTCTGAAGGATCATGTGACCCTGAAGACTGGAGTAATAACTTTTAAATAGCTTTTAATCATTTTACATTTGCATAAAACGTAGGCTCTTGCGAGCGGCGAATTCGTTTTGGGTTGGGAAAGTTGTCTTCCTCCTGCTCTGTTGGTAAGAGAATTATTTTTACATTGCGAAGAAAAACCATATTAACTATATTCATGTTTACCTTTTCTGCATATATTCATGCACTGCTGTCTGCTATTTGAAGGCTTTTTTGTCTTTTCTTGTACAGTGTTCTGCCGCATGAGTGTAGGGCAGAGCAAGCATAGGTCAAGAGGTCAGGGTTTGGCTGTTAGCATAAACCAGTTAGCCCTTGCTGGGTGCCAACAATTGATTTTTATGGCCCCTCACTGTCCTTCTTTTCCTTGCCTTTTTGTACAGATGCCACCTCCCTCTTGATCGTGATCTTTAGGAGACATCGCTTATTAAAAGCCTACTAGTGTGTGTGTGTGTGTGTGTGTGCGTGTCCTGGGCCTCGTCTACAAAGTTCGGTGTCTGTGTGAGTGATGAGACGAGTTCATTATCAAAATGTCATCTGGGTTCTGGCTGGATTCTGAGTCCAGTCTGCCTCCCCACCTTCCAGCTCTCTGGTTCTGTGTTTCTTCTGCCCATAAACTATATTCAGCCACACACATTCACATCTTGAGAATTTATTGAGCTTGAAATGACAGGAGGGAAAGATGAAGTGGGGTTATGCCGGGTAACCTAGTCAGCTAATGTGTCAACATCAGGGCTAAGTCCAGGAGATGATTATGCTCACACCTCCTCCGTATTTCTTTTTATGGGAGAACATTATGAAACTTTTATGCAGAGAAGAGGCAGAGGCAGTTTGGTTACGTTTAAATACACTTTTATTTTGATCAAATGGCACGTTAAATTCATTAGTGCATTTCTTTTACATAAGCAAGCGTACCTGATTGTGCCATGTGATATTGTAATGGATTGCATTTGAATTAATTTGAATGTAATTTCACACTTGCTAATGTGAAATATTTTGCTTTGACACAGGGTTAACAAGGAGTGACCGAATCCTTTATATTTTATTGCTTTTTGTATATGCTTTTTGTCTATATTATAATTGCGGAAGAGAGTTGCAATGCTTTTAGACTTTTTTTTATCCTTTTGTTAATCTAATTCATTAAACGACAGTCACTTTATTAGATCAGATTATGTTGTATAACACAAAAAAATATTATTTGTTATTATGAACTAATATTTTATATGTCATAACTGTTACTTTACTACAGGGGTTTAACATGACTTGAGCACTGTCTTGACAATCACAAGTCAGGACTAGAACTATTCATTTTATCACTAACATAAATTTGAAAAATAAACTTATGATCATTATTGAATGTCCGAGTATAAGTGTATGTATAGTGGCATATTTTCTGTGTTCATAACAACCACATCACCATTCAAACATTGAAAGTATTAGTTTTAAATTTCACGTTTATGTCAGTATGAAACATTATTGTGAAGTTTATTTTTCTGTGAATGAAAATGCAAATTCATTCTTTGCCACTAGGAGTTGCTTTTGGAGCGTTAAAAGCTCACAAACATTGCTTTAAATCAAACTGACCAGTCACTGGAGGGGTTTTAAAAAATGAGTCTTTATACGGGCACTTTAAATGTCTCTCATAATAACATTGTGAAATAATTCTACAATTACAACTGTTTTCTATTTTAATTTTAAAATATAATTTGGTGTTTAAGAAATGTAGTGCTTGAGTTAAAAGCAATTGTGCTAAAAACTGTCCTATTTTATCACCTTTTATCATACTGTTTTTTTTTCTCAGAAATGTAATAAATTCCAGTTCGAATGTCTCAATGATTCGAGACTAATTGCTATGAAGTGTCGAGGCTGTAATTTATGGCATGCTGTGTTGCTTTGAGGAACATCTAGAGCCTCTGGCCTTCAGCGTTCCGCAGATGTTTACAGCTGCTGTTGCTGCTGTGCGTCTGCCTCTATCAACAGAACCAGCCAGCGAGACAGAGCCATGGCGCTGTTTCTCTTCTACTCTCACTCTGTGTTTATCTGGAAGCCCGGTTCTGGCGCCGTCCTGCGCACATGGAAGTACTCAGGCGCTGATACCGTGCATATGGGATCCAGGCGGTTTGACCTAACACATGATCACAACATGTTATTGAAGATGGGAGAAGTCAGACACGGAAAGTTGACTAATAAGAACAGAAAAGAAAAATAATGATGAGGTTTTCAACCCAAGAAGACAGATTGATAATGTTGAGGGTGGGGGAGTTAGATATAAATAAAATGTTTTCTTTGCAAAACCATCTGTTATTGATACATGTTTTCAAAAAAACATGGTACAAAACTTTGATTGATTGATTGTACTGGTCAGTGCAAAATTCTAGCTTCATCCCTTCTGAAAGAGGTCTGTCTAGTGCTGCATTTATTTGATCAAAACTGCAAAAACAGTAAAAAAAAATTTTAAATATACATTATCAAATGTAATTCATTACTATGATGGCATCATCATTACTGCAGTCTTCAGTGTCTTGTGTACACTTCAGTTCATGATCAATCTAATATGCTGATTTTGATGCTCAAACAGTATTTTTTATTATCAGTGTTAAACACAATTGTGCTGCCTAATGTATGGAAACCATGATACATTTTCATGTTTCTCTGATGATGAAAACTTTCGAAAGAACATTTATTAGATTTTTTTTTATAGCAACATGTAAGTCTTTCACTTTTGATCAATGTAATGCATCCTTGCAAAAAATATTTTTTGAAATAAAATTAATGTGATTCCATTATTTTTCATTGAATTACATTGAAAAGAAGTTATTTATTTGATGTTTCCTTTTCCCTCTCTTATTTTCTCCCTCCAAAGATAGCAAATGTGCAAAATGATTCACGAACAGGTAGTATTTTTAAAAAAGTGTGGCCCCTTTTCCTCTTTTTTCTGTCACAGTTGTGATTTCAGACAACATCGGCCTACTGTGATATTCAGTAAGGATGACATCTTTGTGTGGTAAAAAAAGTACAGCAATTTACAGTAAATCATATCATTAAATCCAAAGAATAGATCCCTAGAACAAAAGTGTATTTTCTTAAAGAACTTTTAATATTATAAATAAGACAGTCATTAAGCGTCTGTGTACTTGAAGCGAGTGTTTTGAAGGCTGTTGTGTGCTACCGTTCCATATGTGGCCGTTTCACAAAGCCAGTACAGATCTAGTGTCCAAAGGCTGTTACCTTATTAAAGAAGTTAGTCAAACTGGGCATGTTTTTCTGTTGCTCAAGATGTTTCAGCACACATGCAAGTGAAATTATCACTTGGTAACTGATGGTGGACATGAAGCCATTTAGATCAGCAGTGACACAGAAAAACATGTCTAGAGGACTAGACTAACATCCTGCCCGAAAACAGCGTAGACTCTTACCTTAACGACATGGCGGAAACATTCTGGTTTGCATTGTTCTGGTTAAAACCGTTGGTGCTGCTTATTTGTTTACTGATGTTCATGAAGCTCGTTTTGATTTTGATTTTGTTTTGATGTATTGTTTGTTTCCCACGGTGCCCTTCAGTGGAGAAAAATTATATCTGGAATTGGTCAATGTCTACTAATGATGCTTTTTAGGTGAACAGTGAGAAAATAAAAACAAGGATTTTAAACAGACCCAGAAAAGCTAAGCTTTCGTGTATAAAGAGGACAAACATTTCTGACCGCTACAAGTTTTTATTTCTAAGTCATTTAATCCTGCGCTATTTCTGTTTGCTCATGGCCCTGCTGTCAGTTTTAGGGTTGAGGTTGTGGCAAGTTTTATATATATATATATATATATATATATATATATATATATATATATATATATATATATATATATATTCTACTTTCAGACAGCTCAAATCACTTTAAACCTTTGAACAATAAAGTCAAAATTATAGGAACTTATAGGAACAGTGAGAACTCATTTAAAATATAATTACATTTAAAATTAAATGTAATTAAATTAATTTTTTTATTATCAATTATTTTAAGACTTTTGTTTTATTTACATTTTTAAAAATCATTAATTAAACCCAAAACTAAACGTACAGTTCCGTAAATTCCACTTCCTGTCTTTCCAATTCAATTTCCAATTCATTTTTCTGTGTGGTGTGACCACTTCAGAAAAAAGCTCATTTAGAATTTTGACAAACACATTTTGTCTTCTCATGGACTACACTGCTGTGTGGCGTCAAGGTCAAAGGTCAAGAGACATTTCAGTTAAATGAATCAATAGTGTTCTCAGTCTAGAATGCTAGCTGTATCGTAAAGCACTTGCGTTTATCGCATCTGTTAGATCAGTACGTTGGGGGTTCATATTTACAAATTAAGATCCCACTGTAAAGCAAAAGACAAGCGGAAGCTAAAGCTCGAGCTTCTTTTCATTTAACATTTGTTTGTTTTAGATTATGTGAGAACGAAATCATTCTGATTGAGATGAAAACTTCATTTGCCTGAGCTGAATTATTAAAACAGACTAACCAAATCATTAACATAGAGTTGATGAAATAGAGGTGAGAGAAAGGGTGAAAGAGAAAGTGAGAGAGAGAGCGAGAGCGGCAGAGTTTGTTTGTACAGACATTGATCCACAGCCTCCTGGGTCTGCGGCTGCCGTTTACCAATTTGTGTCTTCCCTTTTTCTCAGCACAGCTCGGCGGGAACAAACAGCCATGCTCGCCAACACTAGACCGCACGTTGCTCAGCAACAGCACACTGGTCGGAGGGAGGGTGGAGAGGGGGTGTTGCGATAGGATAGAGATTCGTGAAGAGGGAATCAAGGCCTTTATTAGCCCTGGGTACGGATCCCTGACCCAGACCTCTGCACTCTTCATGACCCTCATAACAGCAATGAACATGTTACAAAGCTCTTCTAATGGCCTAAATGTAAGGATGCACATTGCTCATAGTACTTATTAGGGCCTGCAACATTATCGATCATAAATCAATTATACTTTATTTTAAAGTGTCCTTGTTAAAGTGTAATTATACATACAAGTACAGAGCAATAATATTTAAATTAAAATCTGTTAGATTTTACTTATATTAATTAGCAAGTAAAATATAATAAATATAATATTACACAATTTATAAAATATTATACTTTTTTTTACAGCGCTAACTGCAACACAAAAAACATTAAGTAATATATACTAAAAATATTAGCTCTGGCACTGTAAAAAAAATAATTCACTATATAAAATTGTTTAAAAAAACGGTTACAAGCAATATTATTAATTAATTCAACACATTGGAATTAATTATTAGTAATCAAATGGAATGCTTCCAATGAACCATTAAAAATGTAAAATAGCATTTTATTAAGTAAAAAATTAAGTAAAAAACAAACAAACACTACGCTATGCATGTCAGGCCAGTAGTTGGCGATCAATAAACAATCTGCTAAAATGTAATAAGCATGCACATGATGAAAACCTTTTTACAAATTCACATTGTTGTTTATATGGAGATGATACAGACATGTTCAAAGGCTTGTTTTTTCAGATTTTAAAAATAAATTATTTATAGTTACTTTTCACAAATAGTAACTGAGTTACATTATTATAATTATATTACTTAAAAAAATAATTAATATGTCAAAAAACTTGGATATCCCCAATATTAAATATGTTAAATGAATGAAATACACACTAAATAGAATAAATTATTATTATTATAAATTATTATTTTTTTTGTCCCTGTAGAACAACGTGAGAGACATCTGTGAAATTCAAAATTGTTATAAATATTATCAACTCACTAGGACTAATGACCTGCTGAGTTCATGAATATTAATCACGTTGTCTGCGTTCGCTCAAATTGATTTGCTGAAATCCTGAACAGGGATAGGTGAGCGCCAGCCAATGAGATTGTTGTTTGCTCGTTAGTTCCGCCCACTACTAGAAAAACCGGCGAATTCCGAAGGAGCTCCGTTTATATGTTGCTCTTCAGTTCTGCGTGTATATAAAACTACGGCGACCCTTTACACTAGTTTACGATGCGTCAAATACAGGTACGTCACACTGCAGGTGAACTGAAAAATAAAATGATAGGCCTACAGTAGTATTAGTGTATAGTAATCTATAGTAAGGCCGCATTTTTTTTATAAGTAACGGTAACGGCGTTGTATAATTGCATACTCGTTACTCATTAATCTCTGAGTTCTAGAAGAGAAGATCTGGCGTTTTCAGTACAATCCAAAGAATTTTGGATCAGCTCAAAAATATAGGAGAAGGGCATGACAAACAGCATATTCAGATTAAAAAAAATCAACTCTGAACATCACAGGCTACTAAAAAGTCTAATAAAATCAGCAAAAATAAAACAAAATAGTATGAATAAATACAAGACAATTCAGCTCGTAATTTATTCATTCCGCAATGCATCATGGGAGTCATGGGAGTTTTGATTGGTGGCACCTAGAATGCATTGCTACTTGTTTTTTGATGGTCATCATTGTTGAGGTTCTCACATTGATGTCTGTGAATATAAGCTTGGTCTTTCTTTCAAACGGGGCTGTTAAAAAGCTTATGATTTTGCTGAAAATATCTGACCTGGTCCTTTCTTTTGGCTTGTCTAGCTGCTTTAATTCAGCTTCAGTAGTCAAACAAGAGTCAAGGGTCAAGAGCTAAAGCCCAACTAAAGCAAACACTGACGACCATAGTGGTAAAAATAATATTAATAATTGATTGTTCTCAAAGTTTACTTCTGTAAACTTTTATACACTAGAAAGTGGGCCAATTTAGTCCACTTTTAGTTGAAGTATTTTTAATTCAACTTGAAGTATACTACTTTATGGTAAGGGATATGATTAGGTTAATTTTACTAAGGACATAAAGTTCATAAAACCTAAATAAAGTAATTTATAACCCAAAACCATACGTGAAGTTTAAAGTGGGTTATGATAGGTTCATATTAAAATTTTGGGAGTCCCAAACAACAGGTTGACAAGGTTCCAAAACACTTTTATTTTCTTTTAATATGCATTTATTTTTATCTTTTTTGTTCAAGTAGTTCCAAATTGTTAATTTAATGATTAATTTTTCCAAACCCCTCCAGTGAATAGTCTATGTCATTTAAAGGGGTCATATGATGCTCTTTTAAAGATCATTATTTTTCAAACACTGTACATTGTTGTACTTCCTCTATGCCCCGTCTCTCAAAAACTCATTGTTTTCTACAAAGACCCTTCTTCCGACAAGCATGGTCTGCTCTGATTAGCAGTGGCAAAAAATTAATTAACATTTTTTATTCAGACCAATGAGAAAAGACCAACAAGTGGGCGGGCAGTATGCTAATGTTTCATGTTGACATCAACATGAAAAGGCTTGGGTCTTTTTAAAAGCGACTCGTTTCAATGATTCAGAGTTGACTCTTTCTTTTAATAAACAGTAACTTTATACATGGTGGACTTTGCAGGATGTTTTCATTCACTATGTTACATGCAGTTTGAAAGCTAATTTTTAAAAACAAAATAAGTGCACTTTTATTTGTGTATAATGTTCTATGTTGAAATTTAATCTAAAGTTCAAAATGTGAAATATCAGACATAAAAGGATTATACCAATTCCAAAAAGCTTGCATGGATGTTTCTAGTAATAGGCTACTAAAGACCTAGATTAGCAGGTTCAGGTATGTTCTACCTTCATGCATTCCTTTCTCAAATGTATACTAATGTGTAAGTTTTGTGTATTTGTGTAAGTGCAAAACTGCATGGGCCTGTTCCAGCCCTTTCCTGTCAAATGCACTAAGTTTGTTTCAGATTAAAATGATTTGGTGAGAAAATGGTCTTTAGGTTTAGTTTGAAAAAAGTAATTTAACAATGTGCTGTTAATTATTGAAGAAGATTCTTTGTTTTTTTTGTTTGTCTGTCTTGTAGTATTTATTTTCTTCATAAACCTTTTTTGACAATATGCTCAAAATATCTAAGAACATTGCTTTTTGTTGCAGTTCAAACCAGGACACAGTGCAGCTGAAGCCACTAAAAACATTCAATTAGCATTTTGGGAAAGACAGTATGTCTGAAAAGTCTGTTTGGTCCTCCGACCTCCAATTTGTTAGCGTGAGGCACAGAATTCTACTGAACTACTAAATCCGAGTATGCATTAGTATGCTATTGAGAAGAGGCTATTTAAGCAAATGAGCATGTTGATTTAGTAAAATAAGTGGAATTATTTAGTTATAGTTATTTCTTACTGAAAATTCTATTTAATATGATTTAAAGCATATGATGTTCCTAAAAGAACATTACGTTGTGTATTTGGTGTAATGTAATGTTTATGCTAATTAAGTTTAAAAAAAAAAACTTAAAGGAGCGGGGCGCTATGACACCAAAAAACAAAACAAAAAAAACATTACAAATTAGGCATTTGTTGCATCCAGTGAAGACATAATTTCTGATTGCATAATTTCTCGTGATGATTCACTCTGTGATGTAGAAAATTGGGGGAGTGTTTAAACGCGCCGTTTATGGGGGTGTGGACAAGTCATAATTTTATAAAGAAAAGCTATTTGGTTTTAAGACCTAAGTCTTTGCAACTCCAAAGAGAAAGGAAGGCTTGAAATTGTATCATATGACCCCTTTAATATCATAATTTATTAGAACTACTGCACAGTGCATAATTTCTCCAAGGTTTTTTTTTTAATAGATTTAATAGATTCCAGACTTTAGTCAGTCGGATGTTTTCAGAACATTAAATTGAATTTTAATCACAGTAAATGCGATCTGCGTGTTTCAGAGGTTGTTTAGTGCCAGGTGTAAATTTCTGTCGGTGATCCTTCCAAATTTCAGATTCGATTGTTATTTTGATTTGTGTATGTGTGAGTGCATGGATTTCTGTAAGGGAAACGGAAACACAGAAATGAATTATCAGTCAAATCAAGTATCAAGTAATCTTCAGACATGAGGAACTAATAGTTGGAAATGCTTTTGTGACAAGTTAGAAATGATGACGTTTTTATCGTATATTATGGTTTGGCTATCTCCCAGTCCTTTTTGTTTTTGCGAGTTGAATTATGGTCTATTTTTTTTCTTATTAATTTGCAAGATATTATGTCAACATGTAGCTTTCCACCAGAACAATATGTAAATAACATACTCTCAATAACGTATGTGCGCTTTTATCCTCATTCAGAATAATAGAGCCCTAAATACTCCAGCCGTTCCTATCCATTCCCTGCATGGCTTACCGGATATGACAAACATATGCTGAGGGCTGTCTGTGTAAGGTTTACCTCAGTCCCTGGACGAATAAAATAGAAGGATTATTGGATTAGGAAGTAGAGAGCGATGAGGAGATTGCTTTTTCCTCTACATGCCATTTCATTTCATATTCTTGTATATTTTCAATTAAAAAATACCTCATAGAGATAAAGCCAGATATGACGAGTCACTTTTATATTCAGTACCTTTTCAGTAAAGTTTTTATAGCACGAAATTAAGTAAATAGTAATATTTAGTCATTTTATTTTTGATTGCATTTTAAATATATTTAATATGTGCATTTGTTTTACATATTTCTTTTAGGTAAAGTCAACATCATGTGTGATGGTAGATTGAATTTTCTGGTCATAAAGCTTCTTGACCTATAAAGGGAAACTGCATTTTCGTCCATGTTTTCATTTGCACAAACCTCACTGGATCACAAATTCAGTGCATGTGCACGCTACAAAACCGCTCAACAATACTGTGCTGCTTTTTTTGTTTTATTTTTTCTTTTGTGGTGCCTGTTTTCATGTGGCTTAACTTTTAAGGCTGATATGAGAGTTCTTTGCCAGACATAAGAATGCGATTGCATGCACCAAACAAGCTAAAACAGCATTCCCAAGGGCCTCGAAGCTCCCAGTTCCTCAACCCTTCCAGCCACAAGATCATAGCCTCTCCATACAGCAGGAAATATAAAAGTGCACATTTTTACAACACCTACAGTCTCTTAGGGCTTCTATTTGAGTGACGCTTCTTAAAGTCAAGCCATATGTGTGCTTAACTCTTACGTGTACAGAAGACCCTTGTCACCCAGCTGGAATGCCTTTTAAATGCATAGTAAAACCTAGACTGTTGGCAAGGATTTCAAGACTATGTGTTTAAATAATAGGTTGGCTCTATAGGGATTAGTGGCTTTGCATACATGTATTTGTGGGAGATAGAGCTGGAGTTCTCTTTATGCATTGAAGGTTTTGTGCAGTAATGATGGTGTGTTTCAAAATTACACGCCTTAGAGAGAATGTTTAAAGCCTGGGGTTGGATTGGCCGGACTGCTATTAGTAATGACATGGTTGTTTGCATGTTGTTTGCATGATAAGTTGTGGCGCTAATTCAAGCCAATTCAAGTTTAAGTTTGTCCCTCAAATGTACTGCTTTTTGTGTACATCTGATGTGCTTAGTTGTGTATGAGGCTAAATAATTTTTAGACTTTTTATATTTAATAATTTATAAACATAATAAAACGTATTTTGATAGTTACACACCAGCAAAGAAAAAAGTATGAATATGCAACATGATTGTGTTGCTTATATGATGTTTAAATAACTATATAATGTTAAAGATGTTGCATATTGTTGGGCTTATGCAATTTATGCTAATAGTAATATTTTTAATGTTTGATTTTAGGGACAATAAATTGGTTGCTTTGCCACTTAATGTCCAATTTAAAATCTTTGTCCTGAAGCAAAACCACTTGAGAACCACTAATTCATAAAAATGAGCCTGATTTCCTTTTAGAAACCAGGTCATACTGTGTAGTATCCTACCGAAAATGCAACAGCTGCACATTTGTCCTCTGTCTTAAATCCGGAGGCATTTTCCCTTTCAGATGTTTTATTACATCTAACCTGTACATCTGGATGATCACCTAAAATAACTTTTGCATGCAGGCCTCTTTAGTTTTACTGAGGCTCATCAGCATTTTTGTGTTAACTTTTGTAGGCCCAGCCATGAACGTCTCGCATGAGAGTACAAGCATCAGTTTGTGATTAATTTAGCCAACTTCTAAGGGTCGGCAGTCAGTTTTCCGAGAAGCAATTGATTTAAAAAAGTGCGCTTGGGTGTGCGTGTAAGTTAGGTCAAGTTTTATTGAGTCGTCTGACCGTGTGTCACGCTAACTAGGAGCATCTGTCCTATGCTTCATGTCTTTGACAGGTTCTAGCCATGAGATTCTCACACGAGAAGCTTCAATTGACACAGTTTTGACCAACATATGGGGACAGCAGTCGATTTATCCATGTGCTAAAGATTTAACATTCACTCCATGTTCTAATTGGAACGATTCAACTCTTTTATCGACCATAAACATTAACTATTGAACCCACTTCAAGCAGCTACCCTGTGAGACATGGACATCTGTGGGTACATCACACCACAGGTCCAGTCAAAGCTTTAGCAGTGCGTTTAATGAGCACCCAAACAAAGATGATGTAAGTAACACAATCATTAAACCAACACAATGCCAAAGTCTCCGTCTCAGAGTTGATCTTCGCGGATAATGATACCAGCAAAGGTTTGCAAATATAGAATCAGGTCTATAATCGCAGGTCTTTTAAATAAGGGAAAGCGGTGCTTGCGTAGGCGTCTTTACCGCATCTAATGTTCCCAATCTCTTCATGTACTTTTACTTCTTGTTTTTATTCTGTACATCCCAGACATGAGTAACCCGGCTATAGAAAAAGTCTGTAGATGATCAGTGATAAGCCGTATGACTGTAAACATAAATGTTTTCATGCTATTACGTGCCATAATTTGTTGGCAACAAGGCACTGAGCCTATTTCTATGGCCTGAACATACTCATGCATTACATACTAGGCCCATCTGCCCTACAGCCTTTGTTTTTATGCATAACTCTCTGTTTTATTTATTTCCTCTAGTTGGATCAGGTTTAAAGAACCGCTAAAAACATCAGAAACAGATACACTAGTGGATTTGCATGAGAGCCTCACACATCCTCTTTTTAATTTCGGTCCAAATGATAAATCAGTCAAAATCTCTGTCATTGCTCACAACATTCTTGAGATTCTTCAGCTTCAAGTCACACGACTGCATTGAAAAGTGTGACTGGAATAACTCATTCTTAGCCTACAGACAGACAAAACAAAGAAGTCACTCACCTTGAGGCAAGATTCTTGGAAATTCACTCAGTGATCTGTGTGTTTTCAGCTGAGAATCATTGAGTGTCGGAAGATATTCGTGTTGTTGCAGCTGGAACGTTTGCTCCAGTTTCAAGAGTCTTGAGATAGAACAGCATGTGAAGGCATTTTCAGATATAAAATGGCATGTTTAAATTTAGTTTGAATCCATATGCAGTGTATTGACTGTATCTGCACACTTTTGAACACTTAAATCACTTACAATTTGAATGTCATTGCATTTGATAGGCTACATAATATATAACACTTTGGTGCTGGTCTACCTGGTGAACTACGACTGGCATTTTGTTAGCTAGTAAAATCTTTATAAAAGCCTTGGATCAAGTATCCAAACGTTTTTATGGCCATTTTAGACATTTTTTTTCTGCCCATAATCTTAAAATCACAGCTTGCCAAGCTTTCTTTAGCACTTGATTCTTTAGTAGCTGTTGTAATTTATTTCCTGTGAAGGCACTGCAGGTATTTACTTTAATTCCAAAGGTCATTTCTATTTATATGTGCTTGAACAGTTACATTAATGCTCTCTTTTGAAATGCATACCTCTGAAAATGTCTCGCAACAAAAGGCCTGCGGAACAGCATTGATTTACATCAGCATGTAGCGCTTTTTGACAATGTGATGGATGCCTTTGTGTAAAACTGCTCTATATAGCATATCACAGTATGTTTAATAAGATTCATTAACAAATCATACTGTACAAGTTAGGAACAACATGAGGGTGACTAAATGATGACAAGTTTTCCTATTTGGATGAACTATCCATTTAGCTCCTTTTAATTCCCAGTATTGGACGTCCAGTACTGAATCCAGTTCATGTAATTCCAGGAGCAGCTTGAGATGGAGCCGTCCACAGATGGTCAGTGTTGTGTTCACCCAGAGCACAGTGAACCAGGAGGGCGAACGGGCCAGGTGAAGGGTCCACAGAGAAAGGATGTATATGTTCAAATGGGAGAAGGAGCACCAGCTGGCATCTGGCAATCCAAGATCAGCAGCTGCCCAATCTGGTGCACATACCACTCAGTAATATGGAGGAACGGGACCACCGGGAATGTCTGCTGGACATGCAAACGAAGTTTTTGCGGGTGAGAGGTAGTTCTCCTATACAGCCAAATTTCACTTGAACATTTCTGTCTGAATTCAAAGCCCACACACAGAGAATGGTTCTGTCATGACATTTGCCAAAATATCCAATTTTCTATTCTCCAGAAAAGTCACACAGTAATGATATCCACTCTAAAATGGACAATTCTGTCAACATTTTTTCATCCGGTGTCATGTTGCAAGGCGATCTTCAATGGAACATAAAATAAGTGATTTTGTACAACCTGTGTTGTTAAAAGAGCTATTTAAATAAAAATGATTGATAATATTGGTAACAAAGCAGTTTTGTTTTCCCATTGACGAAAAATACAATAGAATTCTTTTGAAAAATGAAATGCATAGAGGTTTAGAATGACACAAGGCTGAGCGAATGATGAGAGAATTAACCTCACCCTTTAAGGAAAAGAGCTTTGTGTTTCTTGGGTATTATGTTAAACCTCAACAGTCAAGTTGCCACATGTCAGTATATTTAGGTCTTGTTTGTTTCAGCCACAATTGCTACTGGTAAAAGCAAATGCTGAAGCACATGGCACAATGTTTATCTCTTTTTTCCCTTCACTTGTTGATGCCCCAAAGACAGAACTGAAAAACATTTAATTACTTGGTGATGTGGTGCATCTAGAGTTCCTAATTATGTTTCTAGAGTCTGGGAGGGAATGTTCATTCCTGTGACTGCAGGCTTTCATAGACTGACAGATTCCTTGGCAACTGTTTCTCTTGTTTTTTTTTTTTCACCCTCACACTTTTTTTTCTTTCCTTTTCCCTATCCTCTTCTTTTAATTAGAGTGGAAGATCAGTGAAATGCCAAGTGTCAGAACCAGAGAGGATGAGAATATAGCATAAACAACCTTTTAAACTTTGCTGATCTTTGATAAGGCCACAAATGGAGCATCTTGGTCCTTCATCCGTGTTGCTTGTCTTACTCTACCTAGGGCTGTTATATAAGAGGTAGATGTCTGGGCAGCTGTGAACTGTCACGACAATATGTGATGGATAGAGCTTTTAAGCACATCATCAGACAGACAAAAGAACTGAGATCAGAGGTGGATCAATAAAAAAAAAATGCTTCATGGTTTTTAAAAGCATTTTGTTGTTCCACGGTTGTTTGGAAAGCAGTTGCAAAAATGTTGACAGGTGGTTGCTAGGATGTTCTGACGGTTTAAAGAGCCCACCAATGTTTTTAGTAATATTTACACACTATTAAAGTTTTTATTAATATTTTTAATTCGCTTTATATTTATATTTTCAGTTGTGCTGTCAAACTGTTAATACATCGAAAAATAAACATTTTTGTTTGCATAATACTGTATATGTGTGTGTATTGTATATATTTAAAGATATTTACATGTATATATTTATGTCACTTATATTTTTATATAAACTTAACTTTACTTTAAGTTTTATGTTTTAGTAATTTTTACGTGCTTTTGTCATTGTTTTTTTAAATTAATTTTATATTTTAATTTTAATTTTATGATTTAAATAAATCTCTTTTATATCTCTTATATATATTTTTTATAACCTCAAATTCTCTCTAAAAATGGCTTAAACCTTTCTTAGATCAATGGATTTTAATTACATTAATTAGCATATATTGAAAGGTAATGCTACTACTATAATTAAAATGCTTTTATTTTTTGGTATTTTAAATATTTCTATTCTTTTCACACTCTTTTCCATTTTCCTGTCGACAAGGGCAGAACTCTTTCTTTTTAGCAATTAAAATTCACAGACTTCGTTGCCAAATGTCTGAACTTTCTATGACATTGGAAGCCTTTGGGTTTTGCTCCTCTCTGGCTAGAATAATCACCTACTTTTGGCTTGAGGCTATTAACCACACTTCATAGGGAGGGAGAATCCAGTCTGACAGTCAGAGAGACTAGTGTCAGGACATTTTATTCAATCACACATTTTACCAGCCAGAATTCAGATCATGTTTTGGTTCAGGCGTTATGAGACCACAATCTAACAGCCTTAGGGAGAAAAAGAAGTCTCACATGTTGCAGTGTATGTCAGATTGAGATTTAGTCTGTTTGTGTGTGCAAGGTGGGTGTTGGATTTGGAATAATGATAAAAATGACAGCAGTACTGCTACTGCTACTACTGCAATGTCTGCACCCTGTTACTGTGCTATTGTGTATCTCTCCATTTTTTTGAGCGCTTCCTAATAACTGCATGAACTTTCGAATTTTCTCTGATTGTCATCTTTGCCTTTTTGCATTATTTTGGGTCACTTTAGCCTTTGACTTTTATTCATATTGTCAGCTTGCTTGCGCTAGACATTGTGTGGGCTCTGATATTCAGATTTGGAGAGAAACGCTGAGAACATCTCCAGGATGAGTGGGAGGGTAAGACACTTGCACCTTGTGGTTTGTTGTCTTTTGGAAAACAGATAAAAGAATAAGTAAACAGTATGTAATCTTCAAAATTAGCATTGCGTTCACGGCTTTTGTGAAAGATGACAGCAAATTGAAATTTCCCACAGGTTTCCAGGAATAAGATGGATCATAGTCAAGAGGTGAATCCAGGTATTTGACACTTTTTTTTTTGTTTCAGAAACATAATGTCATAGAGTCTAATTTGCAGAATACTTAACCTGACTTAGGCTGCATTGTTTGCTTCCCATTTCCATGCTTACCCTTCCAAAGAAAAATAAGATTTCTCTGTAGTTCTCTACAACTACAAAATGTGAAAGAGTGTTATAGTTTGGCATAGTTCAAAAAGAACCATATTTTTTATATGTTTAGCTTATGTAGTTTCTGAGGAGGTTGCTAGAGTGTTTTCAAACTTGATTTGAGATTTTCGAGTAATGTACACTGTACAATTTTTTTTTCTAAGTTAAATTTTACAAAAAACGTATGCCTTTCTATTTTAAAGTGCCTCTATTATGGATTTTTGAAAAAGATCTTTCATTCAGTGTGGAACACATCTCTAAATGGATGAAAACATCCTGGAAAGTTTTAAATCTGAAAGTGCACCGCGTGTAAAGTTATTGCCTCTCAAAAGAAAGGGTGACTCTGAGTCATTAAACAATTTTATGTTGATGTCAGCATAAAATATTAACACACTTGTTGGTCTAAATGAAAGTGCAGATTCATTCTTTGCCATTAGGTGCTGCTTTTGGATCTGTAAAAATAGGTTTCCATGGTAACGTTGTACATAAAGCAGTGCTGCTCTCACAAACGCTGCTTTAGCATTACAGGCGTGATGGGATGAAAACTAATAGAGTCCAATAGAACCAATCATCACAGATTTGCATCACGCAAAGGAGGGGTTTGGATAAACAAGTCGTTGAGCGAATCATTTCTTGAGCAGGTAACCTTTTGACCTTGCATGCATGTCAACCTGTTGTTGGGGGCTACCAAAATCAACATTTCATTACCCATAATAGGGGCACTTTAAGATGTTACTTATTTTTACATTGTAATTATATCTGATTGAAAATGACTTCTAAACCATAAAAAGCATGGAGAACAAAAATGGCGATCCTTGCTTCTAAAGCACCACTAAAATGTTACTTCAGACCTAAAAACACATTCAGTTTTCACAGATTTTTTTTTTGCTAGATACATAATTACTGCTACACAAACAACTGCACAACATTCAAAATATTGATGTTGGTCACTAAGACACAAAGACTTAGTTCAGGTGCGTACATGCAGGGCAGGCACACTCATTAGTGAACTATTCATTCAGAGCAAGTTTGTGTCTTCTGTTTGCCTTGGCGTATGATTCAAGAAGTGCAGCTTGGCAATGGCACCATGACGTTCACTGTCAACAGTCATGCCAGGTCTACAATAGAGAAATCCTTTTTAATAGATCAGCTGTCCATTGAGATGATACACTGTGTCTGCAGCAACAACAGGATACTTTGTTTAAAAACATCTATTCAAACTTGCGTTTAAAAGGAAAGAAAAACAGTGCATTTCTGTGCATATAATGTAAGCTTTGTTGTTGATAACGTCTCATGTTTTTATTTATTGGCAACATTGTTTGCCAGCAGTGAGAGAATCTTGGCAGAGCAATGCAATGCTTTGTTTAAGCGCAAAGAAATTCAATTAAATTAAAGCAATTGTTCGGAAAATAAAAGACATTACCTTATAATGACAATATAAACACGAGATTCTTTTTTTCAAGATACATTTTTGTTAGAAACAGGTGTACCGATATAAACAAAATATGCTGTCACATTTTTGACTTTACACTGATCGGAAATCTGTATTTGACACAGCACTGGGACACCGACTAAAGATATAGAAAGAGCAAAAAAGAGTTCCTCCAAAATTCAGTGTTTTTGTTTGTTTGTTTTTTTTTGGAAATGTTCAGGATGCTTGTCTCTCTGTGCTTTTTATGAGTGCTCCCCACATATTCTCTCATATAGATCTCTATATTGTCTGAATGGTAATCATCTGTCATGCAGTTTTTATGATTTCTATACTGGTCTGAGCAGATGATTTTGTCAGTGGGGTCACACAAGGTCATCACAAGTGAATATCTGAAAACTTTGCCGTGTTTACCTTTGAGACCGGCACAAATAGGAATTGTTGTGAGAGTGAGTCCGTCCAAGAGAGTGTGGGCGGATGTATGTGTGTGTATGTGTGTACAGGGATATGAGAGTATGAGGAGTTTTGGCAAAACAAGCATGGGTGGCAAAGGGAGAGTGAGGGACACAGATGGACTGCGTTTGCAAAATGTGGGAAAAAGTTATTCAAAAAAAAAAAAAAAGGATTAACACGTCTTTAGTCTCACAGCACAACTGCGTAGCCATGCTGTAGAAATTCATGGAGATTAAACAGCAGCAATATTTTTATATTCTTGGGTAGTTGGTAATCATTTTTGTCTTATTTCTAAATTATTATACATGCATTTTCATTACAGAATTCAGATATATTATACCATTATATAGGTTATATAGGTTATACCATTGGACCAAATGGAGCAGGTGACTAAAAAAAGGGGATCATGTCAGCTAAATATATATGCTATATATACATCCATATACATTTATGAATGATTATGTTATAACTAAATATATATATATATATATATATATATATATATATATAATAAATACTACTGTATACAGTAAAAACACTAGCATTATGAAAAATTATTGCAGTTTAAAACAACTGTTTTGTATTTTTATATACTTATAATTTTTTATTTATTCTTGTGATGGCAAAGTTGAATTTTTTGTGACTTTTTGATTGTATAAATGGTCGTTCAGAAATTTTCCTGAACCTAAAATTTGTTACTTGATAAATAACATGTATATGAATCTAACTAAATTGTATAATTTATCATTTACTTTTAAACAATTTTTTAATTGGCAAAAATATTCCCCTAAATCAGATTTAATCATTTCACAATCCTGTGTAATTTATCTCTCAACTTGCTTACAAATATCCAAGTTGACAAATCAACCCAAAACAAATATTTTGTCAAATAGCTGCCGCCCCCTCCAAAAATAATGTAATCTGAGTGAAGAGTGATGGAGACTCACTCAAAAGCAAAACAACAGGAAGGAAGGAATAAAGAAAATCAATCAAGAAAAAATAGGTCAGGAGGAAGGATAGATAGAGGAATGGTCTCAAAGGACTGCCTCTGCTCCAGAATGCACAGGAGGCTATTGACGGATGTCTGTTGGCTTGAACCCGCTGTGAAGAGGCAACATGTGGAGATGGTTTGAAATGGTCAACCTGAAAGAGAGACTCAGGGTTTATTTTTGCCACCTGTACTGGCGATGTTGAATGGCCTGCATGCTCTCGCAAAAGTCGCTGTGCTCTTGTGGTGCTGTGCCATTGTGACATTTCATGAGGGAAGTTCATTGAGTCCTTGAGTACACGTTTTTCATGCACTGTGGGGAAAAAAGAAAAGAAGAAGAAAAAGCCCCCAGAACCTTTAATGAAATGTGAATTATAATATTTCATACTGCAAAATGCTGTTGATTTGTCAAGGGTATATATATATATATATATATATATATATATATATATATATATATATATATATATATATATATTGCAGCATAAATCAATCATGCTGTTACTGTTAAAAGATTTTAAATATAAAGATTAGTGTTGTCAAATGATTAATTGTGATTAATCACACCAAATAAAAAAGTTTTTGATGTTGTTTTTGATGTAAGTACATAGTAGTTAAGGCCACCTAATGTAAAGTAGAACCTTTTAATACAGTTTTAATATGCATTGTAATACAGTTGCTGCAAATAATGCACAAAAGCAGATAATTTATTTATAGTAATAAGAAGAAAATTATTGTGCCTAATTAATGAAAATTAAACAAGTACATTGGTAAAAGCCTTGCTTTAATAATAATATTGCACTCCAATTTTGCTGATTTTTCATGTTGTAAAACTTTGTCAATGCTCTAAGAACCAGTTTCCGTGGTAACTGTGATTGTACCTACAATTATGCTCCTAGCCAACCTTAGGTGATATCAAATTTTATTATAGGCAAACACATTATGAATAGGATACATTTGTGATTGCTTATTATTCTTTAATGATAGTAAATTATCATGAAGTTTTCAGATTAAATAACATCTCAGTTACTTGTGTAACCCTAGTTCCTTGAAGGAGGAAAGGGAAATGTTACGTCATTGACTGACCTCATAGGGTGCCACCTGGGAACCCAGTCACTTCTAATCGTAAGAGAAAAGGCCAATGAAAATTGGCAAGTGGAATTTGCATGCCAAGCCACTCCCCCTTATATACAGGTATATAAGAAGGTGGGGTGCAACCACTCATTTAGGTTTATGCTAAGATTCGTAACCCGGCAATTCAACACATTTCCAGATTGTGGCAAGACGGACATAACATCCCTCTTTCAGGAAATGAAGGTTACAAAAGTAATTGAGACATTCCCTTTCAGTCAGTTACTCTGCATTACATCATTGACTGACTTTATGGGGTCCCTATGGAACAAACTACTCAGACTAGTTTAAATGGGCAAGGCATGGAGGAGCCAGTGTTCACAACAGAAACAATGGAAAAAAGGCACACGGATCACTGGGGAATGGCTCTGCAAGCTGCACCTCCTGCAATTACCTGATATTACCCAATACATGGGAGGACATGGGTTCTACATGAAGATTGTAGAATTTTGTGAAGATATTGGGTATCGCCAGCCCATAGCTCTGTGTATATGTCTGCTAAAGAGGCGCCTTGCGGCAGCACTCAAGAGGGGACACTCAGAGTGTAATGATCCCTCACTCCTAAAGGGCACGGCTTACCTTGGGACAAGTACACCAAGGTGATGGCATTCACCACCCAATGAGCCAACCTCTGTTTGGAGACAGCATTCCTCGTGGGCAGAGCTGCTCAGAGTTCCTGAAACTCCAGGAGCGTTCCAAATATAGGTCCTCCGGGGGTAGTGCTTGCAAGTTCACCACATGATCTCAAAAGGTTGTGGTGGGAACCTTGGGCACATAACCAGGTCGGGGTCTCAAGGTAAAGTGAGAGTCAGGCGAACCAAATTCAAGGCACAAATTGTTGACCGAGAATGCATGTGGGTCCCCTGTCCTCTTAATGGAAGTGAGTGTGAACAGGAGTGTAGTTTTGAAGGACAAATATACTTCAGCTCAACAGAGCTGCAGCTCAAAAGGTCCCCCCAGTCCTGAAAGGATGATGTAAAGGTCCCAAGAAGAAATGATGTGTGGTCTAGGAGGATTCAACCTTATTGTACCCCTAAAGAACCTGACGATCAGGTGATGCCTTCCCAAGGACAGCCCGTCCACTGCATCATGTTGACATGATGAGCTGCAATAGCAGCGAAGTAGAGGGGGACAGGCCCCCTTCCAACTTATCCTGTAGGAAGGAGAGAACAACACTGACTGATAATCTCTGGGGGTCCTCTTGATGAGTGAAACACTAATCAACAAACAGACCTCACTTCAGAGCATAGGCCTGCCTTGTAGAGGGGGCTCTAGCCTGAATAATGACCTGGGAAGGCCAGAGAGGTCTACCGTGTTCTGTCCAGAAGCAGGTTCTATAGATCTGGGAATGGATGCCAAATTGTTGGAAGGAATGTCCTTCTTTCTTAGTGGAATCTTCCAAGGAGGGGCTGTCGAGAAGAGCATGAGGTCCGTGAACCAGGCTCTGGTGGGCCAATACAGGACAAGCAGCAGAACCTGCTCCTCGTTCTCCCTGATCTTGCACAGGGTCTGTGTAAGGAGGCTCACTGGAGGGGGAAAGTATACATGAGAAGACGCTGGGGCCAATTGTGTGCCAGTACATCCATGCCGAGGGGAGCCTTGGACAGGGAGTAAAACAAGGAGTGGTGTAACTGTGGCTGCCGTATGCTCCAGGGTCCATACTGACCAAATCTATCTCCAAAAAGGAGATGCTCTGCACAGGGGAGAGCTTACTCTTTTCCAATTTGATGTGCTGTAGCACCAGATCCCTGTGCTCACACAACAAGTGAGCTAATATAAGCCAGTCATCAAGATAGTTGAAGATCCAGATGTCCTTATCTCAAAGTGGTAAAGGACTAGTTTATCCCGGCCCTTTTGTTGCCATGTCCCGTCTGCTAGTTTGGTAAAAACTCTGAGAGACAGGGACAACCCGAAGGGGAGGACTTTGTGTATAAGGCCAGGAGAAGTGGAAAATTCCTCTTTTATTGAAGGGGTGGGTACCCCTGACTTGTGGGTCAGCTGTGGCAGTAATGAATCAAACCCCCAGCACTCCCTCCGAGGTTCAGGGCACAGGTGCTGATGTCCACCAAAGATCATCTCTGGGCAGCCCATCTCAGGGTGTGATCTTGTGATCTTCCAAGAAGACTTAGCGGAGGCCTGAGGAGCAGGCTGCACCCCTCTCCTGCGGCTGGCTCAATGCCAGTGTTGAGGGGTTGCCACTTTAGGGGTTCCCTTGGGGGGCATCCTTGGTGATGGCCAAACAAAGACCTGGCACCCAGCGCTTTGGAATCACGCCAGGGCAGAATGTGTTTGATGGCCTCCGTCTGCTTCTGTACTGCCAAGAACTGCTGAGCAAATTCTTTGATAGTGTTGTCGAAAAGCTGGTCTGGGAGTTGGGTGCGTCAACAAAGCGTACTTTGTCAGCATCACTCACCAGGTTCAGCCAGAGATGGTGCTCCTGGACCGCCATGGTGGACATCACCTGACCGAGGGACTTCACTGTTCTTTCGTCACTCGTAGAGCAAAATCAGTTGCAGTTCTTGCATTAATCTCAGGTCAAAACTACCCTTGTGCAGCTCTTTGAGTGTGTTGGCTTTGTGGATCTGCAGGATAGCCATGGCGTGCAGGGCGGAGGCGACCTAGCCTGCAGCACTGTAAGCCTTGGCAACAAGAGCTGACATCTTACAGGCTTTGAACGGGAGCCGTGGACGATTCCTCCAGCGGCCGGCGTTTTGCGGGCATAAATGCACCCCAATGCCCCTCCTTTGATGCAGTGATAGACCTCTTGTCCTCCTCTGGAGCCACTGGGTCCACTGTGGGATGGAGCGGCTTCACCTCTCGGGAGCTCCATGGGGCAACGCTGGGAGGGATCAGAAGTCTGTGGGGACTGGCCTGGCGGAGCAGTTCGGAGTGTAGTCATATTGGGCAGGGAAACTACTGCACCCAAAAGCACACAGTAGGAAAGACATCTTGAGACATATTCTTAATAAGTGGGAAGCTGTAGGAAATTGTTCTTTTAGCCGGCTTGCTCAGGGGAAGGACTACGGGACCCAATGTGGAAAGGCTGATAATCAATGTTTTCTTCTTTTCTTTTTTGTAGCTCTAGAAGCGATCAGCTACAAAAGCAGAAATCTAATTGAGTGGTTGCACGCCACCATCTTATATACCCGTATGTAGTGACTTGCCAATCAAATTTAATTTTCAAATTCTCATGGGTCTTTTCTTCTTAAACTCAGAGGTCATTGGGTTTCCAGGCAGGACCCCATAACGTCAGTCAATGATGTAACATTCAGTGACTGAAAGGGAACATTATTGTCATAAATAAGATAGGACATGGCAAAAATTAAAAGTAATTTTTTTCATTGTTTTTTATACAGATCTTATAAATGTACAATACCAGAGGTACAGTATATACGTACATATAAGACGTTGCTGGTGAGTGCTTTTGATTTTGCCAATCTTTGAGGGGGCTTTTGTATGAGATTTTGCATGAGCTGCAGGGCAATTCTATGAAGTTTAATTACATGTTTTGCTCCCTGTGGAACAGAGAAGATTAGAATGAAATTAAAATGTGGTGGCACTCCAGTGCTATGAAGCAGAGCTGTGGTCTTCAGAGACCCTGAATCGTCCATATATCCCTATTACATAGGGAGAATTCAGTGGGTGGCTCCCCATTCACTAAAAGACTTTAGGTGATTATTTTTAGTCAGTCATTAAGTATTCATAAATGCTTTTTGTATCATATTGCATAATAGGCCTGTAAGGTTTCTGAAGGCTTTCGTTGACATTGGAGCTCATCCTCAACACCAGCACAGTCTGTTTCAAACATATTATTAATGCATTACATAAGTTTTAATAATAAAATTGAGAAACAATAAAACCTACATTTGAATACATTAATAACCAATTTGTTTTTAAACTGCTGTGTTTTTATATTAACTGTGTGTATTTATATTAACTGTAAGAGATGGCTGTGCTGACAGCCTATTATTTTAGGTAAGCAAGATCAGATCATCTTTGGTGGCGTTCAAAGCTAGGAGATGCAGTCAAGGTCTTCGACTTGACTTGACTTTGTGCTATTCTAAGGAATGGTGAGCTCACTAATTAAAGTCTAATGCTGCTTCTTTACAAGGATGCAGCAGCCAGGTCATTCCCATGTGGCTAAAATGTAACCGTTATTGAAATGTTCATGTCTAAAAATACTTATGGCATGAGGTATGCAATTACTCCAGGATTGTTCTTGGATTAACCATGGCATGTGTAAAGATGGAACAGATGCTTTATGTTAACTATTTCAAAAGGCTATTATTAACATTCCAGTGCTGATGGTTGGCATTCCAGGGTACTGACTGTTGGTTTTCTATTTTGTTGTGAAGTTTTGCTCCTCTGTTGAATTGAAAATGGCAGCTCTGAGAAGAAAGCATGATTTTGTTTGTCAGTTAGTAATATATATATATATATATATATATATATATATATATATATATATATATATATATATATATATATATATATATATATATATAGTCTTCCTGCTATCTTCACTTTATGTCCGTATCCTGTAGATCTCATTTGTTTTGATCTGCTGCCTGTCAGCACTACATGTTTCAATACTTAGGTCAAGGTCCTCCATGCTCTTCTTCCATGCAACATAAAGATTTCAGATGGATCTATGAATATACTCCAAATATCCCCAGTTTTAAAGTAGATGCATGTTGCTAAATACATTTACAGTTTTTTTTTTCTTCACAACATGACTTAATGTCATGAAACCATTAACAATTTATATTTCTCTTCCCTATTAGCCCAATTAACCAGATGTATTACAATGGACTAATTACATGTTGAATGTTCATGTAGAAACAAATCTTGCATGTGATCTGTCACATTATTGCCCAATATGGAACTTTTTTTATCTCTGAGGTATTGGAGAGGGTTGTTGCTCAGCAACTGCACCTATTCCAACGGAACGATAAAGGTGGCTTCCTCCAGACAGGATTTATACCTAATCATAGTACTGACACAGCACTAGTTATAGTCGATGACTCATTATTGTCCTGACGGATCTCTTTGCCTCTAGATCTCAGTGCAATGTTCAAAACGTTGTCCTAACACTGTCTGGAAATTGATTCTCTATCTAAAATAATCTTAACAAAGTTTAGAAACTTTTTGAATGTTCAGGTCTTGGCATCCTTCCAGGTTCTGTTTTAGAGATGTATTACTGATTTACTTGTATGTGCTATCACTTTGTGACATGGAGTTTACATGAGTTGTATTAGATTTATTACTTTTGTTAATACAAAAATGAAATTATGCATTTTACATGATGCTAAGGTCTAAATTTGATAAGAGATTAATAAATTAATGTAGATTAGATAACAAATGTAAAAAGTATTATGGGATTAAAGCTCTCTGTTACATTTTTTTATACAATCTGTGGCACTAACAAAAAAGAAAACAAACAAAAAAGAAAACAAACAAACCTTTGGACAGAGAGAACAAAATTTGAGATTTATGAGATAAAAATCTTGAAATGGACTTTCTATAAAATTTTCACTGATTGCTCTTATCTAACAAAAAGTTAAGGTCATACAAAATGGCAAAAACAACAAAAAAAATACATCAGACCCATTTCTATTCAATTTCCTATTTAATTGAATTGATGACTTAATCTAGTCATTTGACAATATATACAATATGCGCATAGATTAACAAAACGTTCTGAACACTTACTCCTGTACCAATGAAGCAATGAAAAAGCAAGATCATTTACAATATAACTTACACATTGATTATCAATAATCCCTGCTTTTTACTAGCATGTTCACAAAGAGGTGTTCATGTAAGGAAAGAGAATCTTTTGTGACGTTTAGATAATAGCGGGGGATAATGGTGAAAAGTGAGAAGGAAAAGATCAAATGTATTGACCATCAAACCATCAGTCGTCTCTTAATGTAGAAACATGATACACAGTGAAACACACATCCCCTGCCTCAGAGTAAACACACGCTCCATTTGCACTCCTCCCTACTGGGCTTGATAAAAATGTGTAGCATTAAGGGAATTTCACTGCCACAGTTCCGTGCTTGATAATTATACTGTTGCACACTGCAGCTGACCTCTCTGTATATCTCTGGAATGAACAGGGTTTCACATCAGCATGGCCATAGAATCAGTTTAATCTGCTGTTATGTTCTCATTCTTGACTGTAATGAGACAATAAGCATATTAATGAGAATAAATTGATTTGGAATTTCCTCGTTTCTGAAGTACACATAACATATTCCACAGCTATTTGTGCTAGCAGTGTGCTCAAGATCGTTTTGACCTGGTGGATTTGCTCAGGGTCAAAAACACCATTGTTTCTTATTTGGCCTTGTAACCTTGTTAAAACTTTTCATGAATGTAATACTATCTTGTTATAACATTGTTTCAAACGATAAGGGTGACAATGTGGAGGCGATTTACCCTTAAAGCAATAATTCTGCATTTTTTGGGGGTAAACAGTTCATTAAGATGACAAGTTGTTTAGATTATAGAAATAAATGATCTTGTTATGCCAAACCAATATAATAAAAACGCTGATTTGATGTATATTGCTTTATGGATGTGCAGGTGAAGATGGAGGTAAACGTATATATATTTATTTTTGCCTGCAAATATGCAATAACAGCTTATGTTTCCATGTACTTTTATCAATACTGTAGCATACTTTTATAGGGTCTGGCAGCTTTTTAATGAGTATGTCAGATTAATTCTGACACTCTCTAAACCTGATGCTCTGGAGTCTAACCTTTCAAGAGCAAAATTAAAATCCGTCCCATTGCTCATTAGGTATGTTAATACATGCAAACGAATGGATGCCATGTGTTTGACCCTACCAAGGACATTCTCTGTCCGCATTTTCGAAAGGCTATCTGCTCATCTGCCTTTTCACAACAATTCTATTCTTGATATAAATGCAGTAGAAATTAGAATTCTTACTGAAATTACGCTAAATTCATGTCTGCAAAACGACATGCTCTAAGTGAGCTAACTGTCAATTATTTGTTTAATATCATCCTACCGTCTCGTAGAAGAATATTATAAGGAAGCATTTTTATACCTGAGAATAATAGGGATATCTTAGTCTCAGTGACACGCTCTGACATTTCATTATATCAGGTACGGCTTAAGAACTGAATAGTCTATATATTTATATGCATCTACACTGACTGGTGTGGTAACAATTTTCACTCAGAAATATAATTACAAAGAAACATAAGGTAAACCATTAAATGTAATGTTTACATTTACAAAATGCACTGAAATGGCATTTTTATACAATATATGGTAACACTTTATGTTAAGGTGTCCTTGTTACACAAGACATGTACTTGTACTGTTATAATAACAATAAATATGCAAGATTGCATGCAAGTAACTCTAAACCAAGCCCTTATCTTAATTACATGTAGTTAATTAATATTACTTAGTACTTAAATTACACTATAACAAGGACGCCTTAAAATAAACTTTTTACAGTGCTACTGAAATAGGGTATTTTAAAGAAGGTACAGTGAATAAATGAATGAAAGAAAGAATAAATTAATAAATAAATGTGTTATTTCTTTGTTCGCTTGCATAGATGCATTTATTGTTTATTATTTGTTTAAATTATTGTATCCTTCCAAAGGCCTTTTTAAAAATAATATAATATATTACATATCATTCATACAGTACATATTACTTTACTGTAAATTATTATGACTTTGCACTAAAAGAGATCTGGCTAATAGTGGGCATCTTAACCATTTTACAGAGGCTCATAATAAAATATGATATTTATAATGTTATGTATATAGATTTGGATGACACTGTTGTTCTTCCGCTGAAAATACTAATTAAAAAATAGCTAGGGCTAATATTTAATGATAATGCTAATTATGATTTCTGGTTTGGTGTTGATGAAGTGGTGCTTGAGCCTGCCTCTGAATATTGTGAATAAGTGACAGTCCGCGTGCTTTTTCAAGGGGGCGCTATTGCTCAGCTGATGATGCTGTAACTGAACGTGATGAAGCCCTGCAAAAAGTTTGAGCAGGTCTCGAAGAACCCAACCTCACACAAGCAGCATTTCATTTGCAAAAGTTTTCGACGTCAAGCAGCGACAATTGCAAAATTCGGCAGCCACTCCACACGTGTACTTTGCCGTCCTTACATTTTTATTTACACGCGGAAGAATGTGAAATATCAATATTCATATATCCGCGCTGTGTCTAAAGATTCCGCATCCCTCTGTCGCTCGGCACCGTGGAGCTCTCGTGCGCACGCGTCTGCACGCGCATTCAGGTGTTGACAGAGAAACCTAGTAAGAGTCGGCGAGGAGGGAGAGGGTGTGTGTGTGTGTGTATGAGAGAGGGAGGAAGCGAGAGAGAGAGAGAGAGAGTGTGTGTGAGAGAGAGAGAGACACGCGCTCTCTCCTAGTGCACTTTGCAGTAAGTTGCGGGCGGCTGTTGCTGGCGTGGCGGTAGCTGGTCGCGCAGGGAACTTTAACACGCTGGATCCCAAAGTCCGTCTCTCTCACCTGCGCAGTTCGGAGCTGCCATGGATTTCGCGGCCGGATTTACTATCCTAATCACACTGCCGATCTTTCTGCAGACGAACGGCCTTTATATCTCCAGTAGCATAGGTACGTGCGCCTGTCTTTACCTATTTACACTTCCATCCCATCGCAAGATGTCCTGCCCGGTACCACCCCAGTGCGCATCAGACCTGGATGTTTGCGCACCGTCCCCATCCCTGTGTGAGAGAAACTTGTGGCACGGGCTATTTCTGATTTTTTTGTGATTATTCTATGGAGCTTTAGGAAACATAAACAGCCGTGGCATTCTCGTGCGCTGTGTCATTACTGTTTGTTGTGAAGTGGTGTTTGTTTCACGTTCTGCTGAAATTAATTCTCAGCGCGGCTCTGGTGTAGTGGAAATGTTTTGGGTGTTTGTGTTTTTTTTTCCTTCCCCTCGCGTTTGAGATCTTTGACGGACGCTCTGGCGATATTGATCTGTCTGAGAGCGGAAGTATTGCAGGATATTGATTTCAAATAAAAAAAATGTCCATGCTCTGTTCTCCTCCTTTGAGAGCGTTTAAACAAAAAATGCGCGTTTTGCATAAAGTAACAAAAAAAAAAAAAAAAACAACAAAAAAATCCCCTGAACTTCTGATTTGGGAAAAGAAAGATTTCAAGGTTACTTGTTTGTGCCATAACTTTATGTTTGTTGGTGACTTTTAGTGGTCATTTGAAAATTAGAGCTTGTAATATGCAGGAGTAAGTGCTCTCTTCAGAGATGCACATGCAAAGCTCAGCATCACTTTAAACTGACATGTCGCCTGTGTCTCAAAACGTAGAGAGTTGTCTACCAAGACAACATTGTTAAGCATCACATGTTTTTTCTTTTAATTTTTGATGGTTATAGATAATTGAAGCATTTTGTGTGAATAATTGTTAGGCATCCTAAGTGTGGGCATCTTTGGTGAGTGGAGGATTTTTGAGCATCATAGGTGTGTGCAGCATTTTTGTGCAGCATCAGTTGCATATAGTATTATTGGTTATCATAGGTGTATGCAACATTTTTGATCATTTTAAGTAAGTGAAGCATTTTTAAGCACCATTTCTGAGCATCATAGGTGTGTGCAGAATTTTTATGCATCATGTGCATTAAGTATTATTGGGCATAATGGGTGTGTGCAACACAAGCATCATAAGGAAAGTAAGCTTTTGAGATTAATTTTTAGGTGTTAACGTGTGTGTAGAGCTTTACTGGCAGTCATAGATGAGTGCTGATTTTTGTTTGTGCATGAGGTGCATAAGGTATTGAGTATTACAGGTGCATGTGGCGTTTTTGGGTATCATGGGTGTGTGCAGAATTTTTATTGAACATAGGTGAGTGGAATAATTTGGGAATTAAGGATGCATGCAACATTTATAGGAATGGGCATCGCAGGCATGTTTGGATAAGTGCAAGCTGACTTTGAATGTGCCTGTGATGCCTAAAATGCTGCTTTTGTAGGCTGCTCACTAGGTTTTGCGACACTCATTTAGGATGAGTGATCTTCATCTGAGATCATTTAAGTCAATTACTTTTGTTTTTCCCCTCTGCTGTCGTGATTCTTCTTGATATATTTCAATATTGAAAATATGTCTATCATGCATCTGGCTGTCATTGAAAACAATAAGGCATATTATGAATTATACATTTTTATTTATCTTGGTATTTCATGACGGGAGGCAGACAGATGTACTATTACAGACAGTACAACATGCTTTTCATACAGTCTCACACAGTCTGTGCACAAACAGCCGTTGTTAAATTGGAAAATGATGGTGTCAAACAAGTGTTAATGTGTTTCTTCACCCGGACCCATCTGACCCATTGCTTCTCATGTGCATTTACTTGCTGCACGAAGAGGAATGTGCATTTTAAGTGGCAACATAAACACATCTAAATTTAATCATAAGAAACATTGTTTCTGCAAACCATCACATGAAAGTCGCCATGCAGCCTAGTGACATTCATTATAGATGCTGAGGCACTACAACCGATGTGTGCTGTCTTACTGACTATCTTTGTGTGTAACTCAATGCAGATTCCCTGCAGCACGTTCTGGGGGACTATGGACTGGTGAAGCCCGTTCTTACTGATGCAGAAGGCCGCTTCCTGTCCCATGCGGTATCGGTTGGTCCAGCAGATGGGCAGTTCCGTAGGCGCTGGAGAAGAGAGGCGGCATCGGCCGACCACGCCCACCATGAGTCCGGAGGAGGCACGCCAGAGCGACTCTACTACAACGTCACTGTCTTCGGCCGGGAATTTCACCTGCGTCTGCACCGCAACGCGCGCCTGGTGGCTCCCGGAGCCAAGATGGAGTGGCAGGAATCCGACGGCACGCACTCCGAGCCATTGAAAAGCGACTGCATGTATGTTGGTGACATTACGGACATACAGGGAGCCTCCGTAGCTATTAGTAACTGCGATGGCCTGGTAAGTGGTCACTTTGGCCTTAATGTTGTGTGGTGTCCAGTATGTCCACTAAGTTCCCACATAGCCTTCTAGAGTAATTGAAAACTAATATAAAGGATATGATTCAAAATTGCTATCACTGAAACAAGCTTTAATGAAAAAGAAGAGTTTAATCCTTCTTAAAATCCAACAGCTTGCAGATTGGGTGTTTTATTAGGGTTATCACGTACATATAGATTTCTTTGGCATAGGTGTTTTAGGGTGCTCTTAAGTCGTTTACTTTATGTATAGGATTACTAGATCTGACATTAACGTAGTAGTTCACTCAAGAATAAAAATTGTATAAATATATACTTTTTCAATCCAAGATGTAAATGAGTTCAACACAGGCAGAAAACCCTCTGCAGTGAATGGGTGCCGTCACGAATGAGAGTCCAAGCATTTGTAAACAACATCACAGTTATGCACAAATAATAAACACACTTTCAGTTTATAAATTAATGTTTTGTGAAGTGAAAAGCTGCATATTTGTAACAAACAAATCCACCTTTAAGGGCTTCATTTTCAACTTCCCATAACACTGCTTCCTCCAGTACAAAAGTCATCCTGTCTGAATCAGGAGAGAAATATTCACAGACCAAAACAGATCTGATCTAAACATGTGAATTTAACAAATGTTTGGACACTTGTTCTGGCATCCATTTATTGCAGGGGATCCATTGGTCAGCCATTTGTTTAATTCTAAAATCTCTCCAAATATATTCCTATAAAAAACATACTCATCAACATCTTGAATGGCCCCAGGGGTGAGGAAATGTTCAATTTTTTTTTTTTTGAGTGAACTATCCTTTAATGTCACTTTTTACTGTAAAATGTTGTCTTGTGCCCTGAGTACATACCGTAAACCATGGATCTGTCTCTTCAACAAAAAATTGAAATGTTCTTTTAGTTCATGCAGTAGTCATAGATTTTGTGAGTATCCAGGGATATTCCTAATACAAGCTGAAAGGCAAATAAATAGCTGAGCTGTAGAGTGTGCTTTGTGACTTCTTGTGTGTACTGAGATCTTAGTGTTTATGGCGGCGACAGATGTGAGGATTGGAACAGAGGTCTCTTGTTAATTACTGGAGGTTTTTCTTTACTCAAATAAAACTATAATTGTAAACGGGCCCAGATGAGAAGCTCAGAAAGTCTGTCAGAGATCATGAGATCCATACGCCCCCTGTGGCTGACATCTTTATACCACAAGAAAGAGAGTAAGAAAATAAATAGAGCGAGGAAACTTCATAAACAGGTTAAACTAAGAGGTCAAATAAATGATGTAGACATTAAGTACAGTTCCATTGAGGGCTGTGCTGTCTGCTCTGTTGGTCTCGTAGATGCATTATAGCCCTTGTGGAAAAAAGAACTACATTCCATTGAGTGTATATTTGAAATCCAAAAGTAATGTGTTTTCAGGTTATATAATATATATAATAAAAATATGATCTATACATATATACAGCATACTATATATATATATATATATATATATATATATATATATATATATATATATATATATATACCCAGTCGCTATGTTTCTGTTGTTGGTATGTGTCTGTTGTTTATGTTTTATTTGCATGTGATAGCCTCTAGCATTTCATTACTCTTTATATCATAACCTGTACATGTGCCCCATATGAAGAGCTTTTCTGCATATACTGTGTGTGTGTTTGTGCACAGGTATGTCCACACTTGTGTCAGGTTGTGTGTGTGTTTGCGTATGCACGCTCCAGTGGGCATAGTGCCCACAGGATTAAACCCAGTCTCCATGCTGTCCTTCAGCTTCAAACACTCAGGGTCATCCAGGGCTACAGCCGTGGGCATCTTGCATATAGAACAGCCTCAGTAACTCCATTTCCTCTGAGGGCGATACTCCTCAACAGAGAGAATAAATGCAACCTTAGCTTCACAGCTCTTGATATTACAGGGATTTGTTTGTAGAGAAGAGCATTTGTAAACGTGATCATGTTGCAAAATGTGAGAGTGGCCATGCTAATTGCAATGTATCTTGAGTATATTTTAGGTGACCCAGTGCATTCAGAGAAACAAATCAAGGGAGCCAGGTTTTAAAAATGTTTAATCTACATATGTACAGAAGCTTGTTTTTCTGTTTTTGTAGTGGCAAAAAACTAAAAAATCTGGTTATAGGCCCTGTATAATGGTTTTTAATGAGACGAGAAAGCAGCCAGATGGAAGTAGGTATTATGTAGACATTGTGGCAGTAACTAATTGTTGTTCAAGGAACACGTGGAAACTCATTGTTCCATTCCTTCGGAATAACTGGAACTGCAAGAGAAAATCAAAACATCCAAAACATCTGCTCATCGAGAAAGAGGTCACGTAGGCTGATGAGAAATCCACTTATGTGATATTATGTTTTCTCCGAAACCATCTTTTTTCACAAATCAGAGGTGTATAGTTTACATGTGTCAGAGGTGGGATGTATCCGTGATAATCAGATGGTCTGGTTTAGTAAGGCAGAACTGAGAATTCTTTATGGTTTATCAACAGGTGTTCATCGACACAATATGCAGTACAATGTGTGTGCAGACATCTGTTTTTTGCGACGTTATAGCTTTAATTGCTAAAGGTTTTTTGAGGTTTTCAATTGTGCATTTCTGAAAGTGTAGTCTGTGTACTACAGTTTGATTTTAAGGGCTTAGTTTTAGACATGACAAGACTCTTATGAGCTGAGAGGCCTAGTTGTACATGTTATGTTTTTTAATAAAATAGCCAAGGCCAAGATATCCTTTAATAATAGCAAAATGTTGACTGTGCATACATCTGTTTTATTGTGGGGCATGGTCCGATGTTGCAGGTTACGCTAGCACTTACAGAGACTCAAGGGAAAATCTTTATTGTTTTTACAAGCTAGAAAAATTAAGCCTGTCCACTCAGTAGATGATGGGGTGCTATTTTCCAATGTGAAAGCAATAAAAGGCAGTGACATTTTTATGTACACACACACACACACACATCTAAAATATATATATATTAAAAAGCTCAGAAAAACCAATGATTTGAATGCCATGTAAATTACTTTTGTTGATCTTTTTGGTGCTTTTTAGTGGTCGCTATGAAGTGTGTAGATTCTTCAAAATATTTGATTGTTTATTTCACAGAAGAAAGACACTCACATGGGTTTGGAAAGACATGAGGCTGAGTAAATGATGACAGAAATTAAATTTTTGGCAGTACTGTTTGTTTAGTATTCACTACTCTTTTTGTGTCCATAGTCTTGATGGTGAGCCAGTTGGCATCTTTTAACTGCAACTAAATGAACAACTAAACTTTTACAGGATAGTGTTCTGAAAACCAAACAGATAGGAAAGTAGAAAAAGACATGTAAAAGACACCACCCCACATCCTGAAGTAAGTTTGCACTCGTAATATAGCCAGACTAATGAAGACAGAGATGGTGTTGAGCAGCTGAGCAGGATCGGAGAGGACATGCCATGGTTGGTGAAAGACAAGGCCAAGGCTAAGATAGCAAACAGGCAGAGGAGGAAAGGCGTATTGAAGACGAATGGTGCTGTCGGCATGCTGGTTTCAGTACACAAGCAGGCCAGCGCTCTTCTTCCCAGGGGGGACAGTCTTTTATATGGGTGTGCTGAAGAGTGGCCAAGGCCTAATCCTTTCACACACTTCACTGGCCGGCGCAATTATACTCTTGCCTCTTCTCATCTCTTGGGGCGAATCTGCATCCAGCAACGCTCTCATACCATCAATCAGACCCGCTGCCCATCATCATATTGTGCATTGCTGGCGTTAGTTGACAGCAGCATCAGCACCAAAAGGCAATGCTGTTCACTAGATTCAATCATGCTTGACTTTACTCACAGAGCGACACTAATAGGGGAAACTTCTTAAATTACATGACCTGAATGTCTGTCTGTCTGTCTATCCATCTATCTATCTATCCATCTATCTATCTATCTATCTATCTATCTATCTATCTATCTATCTATCTATCTATCTATCTATCTATCTATCTATCTATCTATCTATCCATCCATCCATCCATCCATCCATCCATCCATCTATCTAAAACTATAATCTATTATATAAAATACAAGACTTTCTGTTCATTTGTTTCAGTGTGACCTCCCCTTTAGATAGGTTATTGGTATTTGTCAGATGCCGCACCACTATAGCTCCCTTAGATACTTTAGGACCTGTTGGAAGAGCGGATTTTTTCTTAACACTTCCAACTCAAGCACGGCAGTGTGTCTAATTTTGATGAGGTGATGAATAGAGCGTAGAGTCCCACGAGGAACATTAGCACTCCATTCGCCTTACATGTTGTGGAACATCTGTTTCACTTGCTTCACTTTTACTTGGCTTGAAGTTCTGAAGCATTACTTGATCTCACCTAGCTAATCTCATTCCTGTAGTTTAAGGGGGGTCTGCTCCAGGCTCAAACCATTTCAAGTCCCATAAGTGCCACCTAGTCGTTAAATAACACTTTTAACAACTCAGCAGAGTCGGTTGGCCATTTTAGGAGTTGATGATCTGGTAATGACACAGGTGGTTAAGTCTGAAAACACTGTAGGCCAAAATACTTCATATCTCGAGCAGAAAGCACTAGCGCGTCTCCATGGATATAACAGTGATGGTGAGCTGACTTAGCAGAGCTCAAGTACCATTTACTTCTGAGTATAATCATTATATCAATTTTCTGCTGAGCAGCTGTTATTGACCCCTTTTGTTCGAATTTGTGTGAATTGGCTGGTGCTGGGCATGAACGAACAAGAGATTACGCTATGATTACAGACTCCGCCCTGCAATGTGGCTCTCAAACGCACAATTACTCAATCAAGAGGCTTTTATCAGCCAGTCAGCGACTCAGCGCGAGGGCAGGAATGTTTCTCATAACATGCAATTACCAATTTCTACTGACTGCAATTCAGCAGCCATTTCACAGTTTGTGCACTGAACGTATAAAAAAAGAAAAGGGATTTCCCTTTGGTACTACATGAGGAAATTCCACATTTAATAGCAAAAGATTTTTACATTTGCGAAAAGATTTCTTTGACGCTAGCATTGGCAAAGTTGTAGGTTTTATTTCCCAGGAAAACATGAACTGATTAACAAATTTATGTAATTTACATTTCAATGTAAGAAAGCATCTGCCATATGCAAAAATGTACTTGTGGTAATATGGTGTGTAAAATGTATTTACTATGCGTTCTTTATCAATTACTGAACTGAAAGTTCAAATCACTGGAATGACAAGAAAAGCAATTGGAGAAAGTGATGTTGCAGTACATTGGATATTAAAGATAACAATTGCCCAAGTGCTCAAGTGCTCAGCTTCTGCTTTAGAGTCTATAATTGGAGTTTTATATTTTTTCATTATATTATAAAGCAACATCACACGGGCAAGAGTGCTGTTGCTCTAACAGTATAATTGTCACGAAGTTGTAAATGGTTGTTGTTATTGAGCCTGTGCTAGTTTACTAAATTAAATCTGCTTTTTTGTCATAAACTGAAGATGAATTAGTTGGAGAGTCACAAAGATCACAAAGGTGCCAGAAACACTGTGTCACTGACACGATAAAAAGACCCAAAGGTATCAAAACCACGTGTTTTGAGGTGTTTGAACTGATGTAGCCCTTTTGGTACAGACAGAATGACCAGTGTGTCTCACCCAATATCCATGGGCCTTGATGCTGAGCGCAGAACATTTAGCAGATTGTTCACCTGGAGCTCCTGAGAGTCTCCTTCTCACTCCCCTTATTTGTCTATTGGGAGGTGAAGTTGGTGCAGTTTCATAAGCAGCAAAACAGGACAATATCACACTGTTTTGTACGCATTCACACCTCCAGTCTTCCAGATGCTGATGTGTTTCATTTGTTTTTGTTATTGATGCAGTAAAAACAATGTTGTTTTGGTTTGGATTATGATTGAAGTGCTATCTATCTATCTATCTATCTATCTATCTATCTATCTATCTATCTATCTATCTATCTATCTATCTATCTATCTATCTATCTATCTCTGTCAAAATTTGTAATCATTGCATTTTCAGTTTTACTTTTCATCTCTGTCAAATTTCTGAATATTGAAGTACTGATACTTGCTAAACATATTACTTATCCCTAATATGCATACGCAATCCAAATATGATTTTCTGTAATTAAATTAATTTGGCCAGAAGTTGAGCTTCAGAACATTCCCACGCTTAGGATGCAAGACAAAGCTTTCCCATCTGCCAAAGGCAAGTACCCCACCAAAATATTTTTCTAGTCACAATTCCTGTAACATGCTGTGCATCAAACAATTGTTTACAGAAGCATTAGAGATTGGTTTAATCTTACTCAAGCAATTTCTGATGCCTTAGTTCATTTCAGTTCAGATCCTCCCATGAGTCTCCAAGCTCCAAGAGTTTTTCAAGGCAATAAATTATACTATAATGAAAGCACTTTAACTGCTGCAAATATCAACTTAGTTTAGCGCAAATTTGCATGGTAGGCAAAGCTAGTTTATTAGAGCTAGTACTGGTTTGGTGCTGGTTTAACTCAAAGAAGACTGTGAATCCTGGAGAAATCTATCAATTAGCATTCCCATTCATTGAAATGACAACTGTTAACTACAAAGCTCGGTCTAGCTGATGGACCAGTATTCAAATGTTGTTAAATAACATGATGGAGTGGCCTGGTTCTTTATAGTGAAGCTAATCGCTCTAGGAAGTATTGTTGAATAAGCTAGTTAAGTCTGCTAGGGACCAGCATGCAAAACACAGCATATGCTGGCTGTTTCAGCAGGGTTCTTGGATTTTCTTCAATAAAAACAAAACCTCCCATTAAAACATGACTATTTAAGAATATGTGTATCCTCCACGCTCTTTTGTGCTGGTAACGTGCTAATCATCATTCTTGCTGCTTTATGTTCCTCTTCCACGGCGAGTGAAGAATCTCACTCCATGGGTTCCTGCTGTGGTGAGATCTGTTGCCTCTCATGTTCCTGTGCTATTTTTTCGCAATCTCTCTGCTAAAAAGATGGCTTCACTTGTCTGTAATCCAGTTATTCATTCCTTGTATATCACTCTTGTGTGCATTCTCCTTTACCACTGTGCTTTGTTTGCTTCTTAAGATAGAAGCAGGTTGCACATAAAAAAGCTTCAACACAGGCCCAGCCACCTAGGAGTGATTTGAGGTTAAGTGCCTTGTTCAAGGGCACAGTGATGATAGGGCCTCCAAAATATCTTTCCAGTTCATGCCTTCAGTTCTACACTTTGGTGATGTAATGCCACATAGACTGTCAGATAGCAGTCTGCTGTAGCAGTTGTATAGGGGGCGCTCATGAGCACCATTCTGAGATGGGAATTACATTGCAAGAACAAATAACTGTTTTGTGTTTATCTAGTAACTAAAACAACAACAAAAATCCATTACTTGAAGTAAAAGATAAAGTAACTATTTCAGTTGCCAAAGTTTAAGTGAAATAATTAAATGTAAAACTGAAATAAAATTTTAGACATTTGAAAGTAAAAAAAAAAACCCTGATAAAAATCACTAAAACAAAAACTTTTAAAAGTTAAGAAAGGAAAAAAAAACACTAATTCAGTCTATTGCTAAAATATAGTAAATAATGGTGCCTTAATTATACAAAAAGTACATGAAAATGTAAAGAACTGATTTTGCATGTGAAAAAGAGTATTGTATATATCAGCGTTTATTTTATTTGGAGATGCTGTTAAGGCAATAATAATCATGACTGTTTCTTTCATTCTTAGTAATGAAAGAAACAGAAACATTTAATATGTACAAAAACATTCTTCTTGATATATTTTATGTTCAAGAAACTGGGAGAACTCTCCCTATAAGGACTAAATGCATGTCTTCTCCAAGCTAATATCATACAGGTGCTATAAAGACATGCTACTTTGTTCCCCATGTGTGTGGTGCTGGATTGAATGTTTCGTGGTGACTTGTGCCTTTGATAGAAATGGGATGTGACATGGCCCCTCTGATTGTCTTTTTCCTCATGTGTGACAGCACGTTGCCTGCATTCACCTCGGTTCCCAAGGAAAAGCTCTTTCTTTCTTTAATATTATATTTTCTGCCTCTTCCTCGCTCACTCTCCCCTCCGCTAACCCCACCTCCCCCCTGCTTGGGGGCTCAAGCTGTAGGCCGTAACATCAGATGACTGATGCTGTCTCGAGTCATTCTGTGAGCGTGTGTATCCATCCCCGCCCTAAGACTCGCTGAGTTCCTCTGGCCATGTGAGGCTCTAATGTGCCGCCGATGGGAAGAACCGCGTATTTGCCAGAAATAAGTTTCTTAAATTGTTACAGCACAGTCTGTTTTAAATGAATTTGATAGGGTGAAGAGGTGTTGGATTCATACAGACGCTGTGTAATTTGTGCCTGGGGTGAAGCGGATGGCATATGCACAGCTTGTAAGCGGCATTTAACAGATAGATTTACAGCACTACTGTCCTAATAAGCATAATAAGATCAAAGATCCTCCACATAATGCTGTATTCTATGAGGAAGATTGCAAGAATTAGCTGTTATCCTCTGAATAAAGCACTTAACCTTTGAGCCAGAGCACCCGTAAATTGTGGGTCTTCTGTTTTGCTTGGCCAGCATTCACTTGAGCTGTTTTAAAACATGCTCAGATGTCTTGTCGTGGGAATGCTGTTTAGACTGTGAATTTTTGTGGATTTCAAGCTGTATTTGGAACTACACCATGCAATGGAATGGGAGTGATCAGAAAAACTTGGAACACAGTTCATCTGCAAAGAGGTCAAAAATCCAGCTGAGTCACAAGCTGTTGCTGCTGGAATATTACTTTTTAGTGTGGAAAAATTACAGGAGACCATTTATTATTAGTGTTTCTTAAACTATGATCACTTTAGACACCAAGAACAATATCTTAAACACGTTTTGTACTCATACTCGTATTTCATTCACAAGTAGTTTTGGAATAGAATGGGAAATTTGTTTTTTTGCTAAGACTGCTGTCATAGTAACTATTTTGTGTAACCTATAGTGTCACATATTTTGCATAATTTGACAAAATCTTAGCTTGACTGAAAAGAAACTACAACTACAATAAATTACATGTATTCTGTAATATTAAGTGATTTTAACCCTTAATATTTATTTATTACTCGTATGTCAGTTATTTATATAATATAGTTTTAGTTTAATTAAAAATCATACAGGACAAGGCTGCCTGAAATTGATCTAGCATACACTACCAAAAGTAAATAAATAAATGAATAGACAGATAGATAGACAGAGCCCCAGCTTTTCAGCAGTGGTGAATATATGCTAAGTAATAGCAAAAGCTTCAGACAAGTTCACCAGAGCACTGGAGTCACCGAAAAGATATGTTTAGAACACAGTGCAGGTCTCAGCATCCTAAGCCAAGATGAGCTTGAAACATTGAAGTCTTCATTTGCCAGAAGAACTGATGCTCACATTAAGATGTCAGTTATTTGGCTGACAATCTGCTCTCAGGCTTGAGTCCAAAATAACAGAGCGCTCTGTCATCAGGTGTTGAGTTCATCCTGCAGGGATTCGCATCAGTTTCCAATCAAACCTGGCCGTCTAAAATGACATGAGCATCGCTGCGCCTTGCTTTAATTGATGCCCTAAAGAAAGACCTATGGGTCTGGCCATATCAACCTCTTGATGGCCAATACTCAGGACAGCTGATTGAAGTGTTTGACGTAAGTGCAAACAGTAAACCCAAGGTTGAGAAGAAAGTCAATATACATTAATTGCAAGCTGCCAACCCCTTTGCTTTTGAACTTTCATCGATGTGGTCACATTTACTGAGACACAAAACTCACCGTGACAGCATCCGATAGCACGCCCGTGTACTCCGGAAGCCTTAACATCAAGGTCGTGCTTGTATTTGACCCTGTTTTGGAGGCTGAATCTGAAGACGGCGTGCAAGGGCTGCGGTAGAAGTGGTGAGGGGTAATCTAGTTAAGGAGGTTAACTATGAGAAATGACCAGGCTTGTGTGCACTGTTTTGACACTTTTTCCTCTTCGCAGCTGCAGCTTTGATGTATCGCGGTAATTCAGTGTTTCAGAGGCAGCGCATTACCATCAACGGGCCTCTGTTATAGAGGCAGGGCATCCATATCTATAATGGGCAAAGTGACAATTCCTCTCAATGCGACAACAACGCCCCCACCCAATGCTCTAAACGCAGAAATCAGACCTTAAAATTGTTTATCCTAGAGAAATGGCACTTGGAGTACCATCACCCTTAGCGAAATGATTGATAACATGCCTTTTATCAAAGCACTTGTCTGTTTTTTGACACTAACAGAGATAATTCAATTTCGAGACTCGCATATTGTGGAAAACTGAGGCCGCCTGCTGGAGTCTTTTGTCACGGTAATTCGGTGCACGTGTGGAGAACTCTGGTATTCTCCTTCTAGATAAAACGGCATTACCTTTTTTCTCCATCTGAGGTAATACCTCACTACTGTGTTATTTTGTAAGATAAATCACATAAGTATGGCCTCTTCAGTGAGCGGCAAACCACAGATGGGCACAAATTGTGTCTGCCTCTCGCTGGAGCCACATAAATAATATTGAGAGATCTGAAAATCCTATTGAATTACCAAGCAATGTACTGGTTAACTGGTGAAATGACCAGTATTATCGCACTCGTGTATTTTAGCTTAGTGTGGCATGCTGTTTGTACAGGTTATGACTGAAATCCACTAGCTAGGTTAAAACTGTTTAATATAGTTAACATTTACTGTTCTCCTTTTTTACTCATGTAGGCTAGCATGTATTTGCACAAAGTCTGAGTACCAATAATAGTCTTGTGTTGTGTCTGGAGATTGTAAGATTACTAAAAAAAGTTCAAGTGCTATTTTACACCCACAGGATGTAATTAGTTTTCTATCACACTGCATGATATAAGCAATATAGCCCACAGAATTCGCATCAATCACTGTGGTCAGATCCATCAAAAGTATTTGCTTTTGCTTTTCTATACCTTTTAAACACATTTGATCGGTTTACGCTAGCATTTTCCAGACAGAGCAAGTAAATAGTGCATGTATCTCCCACCAGAACGCCATTTTATTCCAAATCTGTATGACTGTCTTTCTTCTATGGAGCAACAAAGCAAACATTGTGAATAACAGTGAGTATTTTATGCTTGCATATTGCTTGTTTACTGTCTTAAACTGTACAAAAAAATGTTTGGGGTCTGGCTCTTTGCAACTCTCATAACTTCAGTCATTCTCTATTCTGAGCACTGGACCGTATGTGTGGATATTCAGCATGTAAACATGCAATTTTCTTTCTCTCTGCATCCCGGCCAAACTTGTGGGATGTGTGAGGTGGCTCTTTTGGTTTGAATAGTTGGCCCTAGTGTGGTAATGCACTAAAGTGCCATGTCCTGACCCAAGGGTCAGGGTTCAGCTAGTTTAATGTGACCCAGATATCTTCTGCTAGTAGATGTGGCAATTACACTATCTGAACAATCGCAAACAATCTTTCTAAAAACTGTGCTACATATATATTGCAAACATTTAATTATATTATTGTCCTTATTATTGTCTGCTGCCTTTCACCTTACAGCATAAGCACTAGTGAAGAATTTGAAGAGTTGTGAGTAGCTTGGACAACTCAGATTAATATAGAAAATTGCTTTGATCGTTTGTTCCAAAACATCTGTTTAGAAAGCAGTGTAAAAAGTAGGTAGACCAGGTGCATGAAGAGAGTGTGTGTGGTGTGTGTGTGTTTGTGTGAGTGTGGGGCAGAAATCAGCCCCATGGGATCCTATCAGGTTGGAGTCAGTGGTAAGTTGACTCTGGTTGATTTATTACAGTGATTTTGCTTCATCAACATTAATATAGAACAGAAACAGTGCAACAAGCATCAGCATTTCCCTTATAAACTGCCAGCATGCGACTAATCAATGAACAGTCGATAGTGAATACTGGAAAGCATCTCAGCCTCTCGTTCTCTGAAAATGAGCCATTTAATTTCAATCAGAGCTTATCGTTTATAACGTTTATGCCTAATTATGACTTGAATGGAAGGATGACAGTTATTCTTTACTATTTAATTGTTTGATGTGCTATCTAAATTCCTCTTAACAGCAATGGATTAAAGTGCTGCACTCAGCTTTTTCCTGCGGTACGCTGGGGAGAGGCATTAAAAAAACGTAACCCAGGCGTGCACAAATATACCATACACAGTGGCACAGTTCATAATTGCAAATATTCTGCATTGCATGTTCATAATTACAAATGCATATGATGTAATCATTTTACACTGTGATGTTTTAGGGAACAATGAATAAAATCATAATAATTCATTTTGATCTGTTGGGGACTTGGGGTGGTTAACCATTATCTGACCTCATTAACCATTAAAGGGTGCTTATTAGTGCTTTAATGTACTAATATGCACTTGTACGAGAATGCGAGGTACAAAGATACCTTAAAGGTTGTCACTAGGGCAAGATGCTTTTGCACCTTTTTTTTTGCTGGGTTGCGCTAGCTTAATCATGCTAATAACCAGCAATTCTCACTGGATAAGGTTTGTTGATCAGTACGATGTGTCTGGTGACAAAAAAAAAACTGCTATTTGCAGTTAAGAAGCCTTCCTTGAAAGACTAATACACTCAAAAATGAAAGTTCAGTCATTATTTACTAGGCTTCGAACTTGTGCGCTGTTATTTTTTGCTGTGAAACTGAATTTTTGAAGAATATTCATGCAGTATTAGTAAATAATCTAATTTTACCTTCACATATTGTTCTCAAGATAGAAGTTCATGATGTACACAAAGAACATCTCGCAACAGTGATACACTGGTTTGGAAATAACTATGTAACACCATATCTATAAATAAATATATATATATATATATATATATATATATATATATATATATATATATATATATATATATATACACACATACAAAATACAATAAGATTTTTATATCATCATTTGTACACAGTGTGAATGCTAAACAGTTTGAGAAAGAATGATTTATCATTCCATCATTACCTAGAGATGCGTCATTATCTCATTACCTGTTCTGTACATTGTGAAGCCTTTGGGCAAAAGGCTTGTGTTTTCAGCCTGAAGTATTACAGACACCGCAGTCATGTGACACGTCCACCCTGCCCCTTCATCTCTGATGAAGCCTGAGACAGAGCAAGGAATATATTAAGGAGGACTAAAGGCGTTGCCTTGCCAACTGGAAGGAGAGTTTTCACTCTTGACGTCTTTGCCACCACACCACATGCAGTATCATTAACCAATTAAATTGATATACCTAGATTAATACAGGGCTATCTGACACACACTGCCTTTATAGGTAACATACCTAACCGAAGCTGTAGCAGCATATATAAAATGTAAACAGTTTCTAGTGGTACAAGAATACACATACTGGTTGTCTCTCTTCTCTTCATGTTATTGCTGGAGCAGGGCCCAGTACAGCAGGCGAGGTGCTACGCAGGCCATTTGCATTGACATATTGACACCCTTGTCAGGATTTATATGTACAGCGTGGCAGGCTGGCTGGAGCGAGGACAGCGGAGCAGAACACAGACATCCCAATCAAGAGACCTCACTTCTCCAAACCACACTGAAACTGCACATTTAGCAAGTGCTAGGTCTTATTTTCGCTAGATATGTGTGTTTGAGAATCAACAGGGCTCTAAATTAAATTTAAACCTGTTAACGAGTTCATGAATAATGATATTATCTGATGCTGAATGTTCAGGAGAATATTATTTCAATTTTCTCTCTTTGTCCTCTCTCTCTTTCATTTGTTCCTGGCTAGACTCCCTTGAGGTCCCTGCATCATTACAAAACTCGAGGCTGAGTTGCACATAATCAAATATTTGACGTAATGAGGCTTTTTAATTACTCTTCCCTGCCTGCAGTATCGGCATGCTGATCCTCTCATTCATTTCCAGAGCCATTTGTCATAGAGTTGACAGGCGGTTATGGATACTTCCCATGGTGCATTTTTGGGCGGCGTGAAGCTGGCTGTGGTACTGTTGGGTAGAACAGAATTACTTATGGAAAGCGAGATTGGTATATACTTTGAACATAAAAGCATGAAGGATTTGGCAAAATACAAAAAATCAATCTATCTATCTATCTATCTATCTATCTATCTATCTATCTATCTATCTATCTATCTATCTATCTATCTATCTATCTATCTCTAGCTGTCTGTCTGGGTTTTTTTTCTCTGTCGAATGGCATCTATTGCATTTGTTTTGGTTTTTCGTTTTGCAACACTGCTCACATTGGACTCAGTGTGAGATTTTACTGTTCAGTGTCTGAATAAATTAGCATGAAACACCAGACAGTCCTAATAAGGGCCGTCATCCATGTTTCAGTGTGAATTGTGAAAAGTCTGTGCTCAAACATATCATTATACAAACAGTCTGCTTGCTGCAATTTCCCAGGGTACCTGCATTTTTGTGGGTTTGTTAAAGATGTTCGTGAAGTCCTTTGCAGCAGTTGAGGCTTAACTTTACAGACATGACCTTGGTGGAAACTGAATGCAAATAAGACGGGCTTGTGCAGCATAGTCAGAGACAATGTGCATCTAACACTGGTTGCTTTCATTAACGTGTTCTTGTAAACAATGAACACACTTGTAAGCGATAAACATGCATTTTAGCTGAAGTTTATACTCTTATTTGCATACAATTTATTCTGAACAACAGCACATTGCTTGCACTTTCAGCTAGTCTTTGCTTTTATAATTTTCACACATATTCTGTTTGATTTCTCTTGAGCTTATTTGAAATAAAATGTAATTAGTAATTTTTTTTAATCTTAACACTTGCATAAATTTGCGCATAAATAGTCATAATTTATGTATTTGCATGCCTCTAATAAAAGTTGTAGGTGAGAGTGGGCCCGATAATAATGCTAAAAGTTTTTAGCAGAACAGAGTTCTTCTTAAATTTAAGAGCTTGGAAGGGGACCTGCAGCCCTGCTCTTTCTGTATTCCCCAAACACACATCCTCTGAGACAAGTCATGGCATTCTCACAGGTTTCCTGTCTTTTTTCCCCACATGTGTGGAGATAAAATTCTGTTCTTAGATGAAAGTAGGAAGGAAAAAAAGCATGGCATCAGCCTGGATAGAGTAGGACAGGAAAATGAGTGTCGTCTTTGCTCATTAAAATTGTGGAGTGATGACAGAAGGATAGATAAAATGAAAAGGCTAACTAGAGATTTTTGCTTTGCCTTAAGGGTCCATCACAGCTTGGGGAGGGAGTGGCAGAACCCAGGGTATTAGGAAGCCCACCAAATGTCAATGATATCTGTATGATTTAAATGGCAGAATGGAGATATCATTGGAGATATCTGGAAGTATCACAGTAATAGGAGGTAATGAGGGCTTTCATAATGTTAGATCTGTCCGAGAGAGATGGTGAGCAATTGGGAGAGATAAAGAAACAAAAAGAAATAGAAAAGAAGGCAAGATGACAAGATGAGAAGGAAAATACCATCAGGGGAGGCTGGTGTGCTGGCGTTCCTTAATCAGCAAAACTTAGTTGAAGAGCATACATGACCAGAAAAACTATGCTGACTGACCAGCACGGGAAATCATAATAGTCTTTTCAGTAGTGTATTTATTCTTGTGTTCATTTAATTTACTCATATTCCTTTTAATCATTATAGTTTGAGTGCTGGATGTACTGTATGTGCAAGCAATTATATTAGAGTAAATAATAATTAATGCTTCAACCTAATTCAGTTTTGTTTAGTGTAAATGGGTTTTCTTTAACATTGACAAATACATTGTAAACTGAGCTGAATACCTGAACTGAGCAGCAGCACTGAAAATTAGGCTTGTCAATATAACACTGAATCTTTAGCTGTTAATTACTAGATTCACTCTCAAATAAAAAGGTACAAAAAAGGCTTTTTTTTTTTTTTTTACACTTTTTCCAATTCCAAAAGGGTGTATATCAGTACCTAAAATGTACAAATTTAAATTGCAACACTTTCTTTCAAAGCATGCTAGGAACAAATAAAATGTAGTTAAATAAATATATATTCATTAAAGTACATAATTAATTGGGTGGATGATGTTAAACAATTAAATCTTCATCCATGGGCGTTTACGCTCATTTATTTAGTCATAGGGGAAATGAATTAATTAAACTCCTATTCTACAAGTCTGAAATATTGACCAAAAATGTAAGATTTATATTGCATTAGCTGGTTTTAATTGACATAAATTGAGAAAAAGTGCCTCTCTTGAGTGTAAGAGAAGTGATGTGTTCATGAGTAATGTGAGCGAGAGCCCCTATGACCTGTTGGTGCTGAGTTACCAGGGCAACATTGTTTTGTTGGAAACTGAGGAGATGCACACAGCAGACTTGAGACGAACCGTCCTTGCAGTGGCAGTCTTCACGCACACTCAAAGAAAGCTTTTTTAAATGCTACACAATATCACTGCATTAATCTGTGCCTTGTATATATAAATACTTTCTCTTACACAGTTTGTAGTAACAAAATACAAAAATACTGATTAAGAAAATGATTTTTGCTCAGCATTCTTTCATGTTTAATGATTTACAACCGGGCAAAAGAGCACCATTATGTTTTATGATGCTCCTATGTGACCTCTGCTAGTTTTCTAATGAAGTTCTTTCATATGAAAAACTCCCAGCTCGCTAGAAAGTGGCCCTCTTCCATTCAGCGTGGCCTTTGATGCCGTTCATGTCAACATGGGCCATCAAAAGCCAAACAAGGACCCAAGCAGAAGCACATTTGGGTAACCGTGGCACTCAGACACACAGTGTTGGTGGAGCTCTTGGCCAGGCTTGAGCTTTTGATGTATCGGATGGTGAGCTATTCTCGCAGCCGGCCGCAGATGGAGGTTCTGGGCTTTTAACCAGGGTGGAGGGGGTTGAATGGTGTGTGAGAAGACAGCATGGAAGAGAAACAATTGGAAAGGATGAGTCCAATGGTTTATTAGATCTTCAACACTTTTTCAGCCATGCCCCTCTCATTTTTTTTTTTTTTTTTTTTGATTTTTGGTGGATAAAAGAATTGAACTGGGTGTTAACTATATGATGTGCTTATTAATGATTCAATTACTTTTAATGTATCACGTCTTTCTCCACGTAGGTCTCCAAGTCTGATTCAACACATTACATTAGGTTATTATGGCAGATATATTTTATATATGAAATTATATTACAAAAATGACTTCAGGCCTAAATATATATCATTTGTTTCAAACATGTTGACAAATTTAACTAAGTTCATATTAATAGGTATGGTTTTTAGACGACGTTGGTTGGTGATTTAATAAAAGAGTTAAAAGTCTGAAAAAGTATTTTAGAAAATACAGAGACATGCAGCAGATACTCACAGACGTTCGTCCACAAAATACACAAACAGAAAGATGGAATAGATAAGGAACAGACCACAGACAGATGGAGACAGGATGATCAGTGTTGAGACTGTTCAGAAACGACAGTCTCTCTGTCTGGCCTCTGGAGGAGACAGCAGGTAATTAAAAAGCAAAATGGGGGGTTGTGGGATAGGGGCCTGGGTATTGGTAAGGCATTAAAGGGCTGTGGAGAGTGGTCATGTCACCCATAAGGAATTTATTTTTGTACTTTTAAAGAAGGGAGGAATTCAGTACTTTTTGCATTTACTGCCCTCATAAGTCAATTTCCATTCCATTTGAGATTTCAGAACAGATAATGAATGACATGAATGACAGACATTTCAGACTTTTCAAACAGCTGGCCTAAAGTATATATTATATGTAATACGTTTTGATAATATATATCTGTGTATTTAAAATCATAAATGAATCATTTAATTCAACAAGGATAGATTAAATTGATCAACAAGTGACAGTAAAGACATTTCTATTTCAAATAAAAGCTTTTCAACTTCTGTGCATTACAGAATCTGTTGTGCTTTTTCTAGCAGCACAACTTTACTAATTTTCAGCAAACTGGTCAAGCTGTATGTTATATGCAAGAAAGTTTACATATACTCTTATACATTTTATCTAGAATTACTTGCATTCAGTCTGGAAAAACCTCTCCGTTACCATTCTTATCGTATGACTGGCAGTTGCTCGACCTCTAAATGTATGTGATTTCAAATCATCTTGTTAAAACCTGTACCTAAATGCCATGTGGCCAATTTCTGTCATGATAACCCTATAATCCTAACCCAAGTGGAGAGAAAGAAAGATTAATGGGGAAAAACCACCAAGCTGTGCGACAGCCTTGGTGGAAACTTGTTTATGATAGGAATATGGCCACCGCAGACTGATCTATTCAGGAAAAAGCAGAGGTCGAGAAGAGAAGACTTAGGGAGGGAGGGTGATTTGAGAGCTAATCAATATTGAGGCTCATCACAGAAAATGATGTTTTATATTCCGCCACTAACGCTCGGTTTGTTTTGTTCTCTCTGTGTGCCCTTTGGGTGGCTATGTTTTCTCCTCTGCGTCTGGAGGATTCTCTGTAGTGGCATTTCTGATGCTATCATTGAGTTCCTGTCAGCCAAAGATCACATTAAATGGCCAGTTATCAAATATACTTAAAAGAATGAGGGTGGAAGAGAAGGAAAGGAAGTTAACAGTGAAAAGAAGAACAAAGTGAGCCTCAAGTAAGAAAACTTATGCAATGTTTCCTATACTTGCAATAGGTTGGTGACAACTATGTGTATTTTAGTCCAGTTAGTGGTAAATGAATAGTTCACCTCAGGAGAACCTATAATAAACCTGTATGATTTTTTTTGGTCTGTATAGTGGAAGTCAGTTTAATGTTGTTTTGGATCTCTTTAAAAACGACTCAACCTGAAATATTAATTTTGTCATTATTTAGTCTTGTGTTGTTCAAACCTCCGTCCTGTTGAGTGTTTTTCTTTTTTAAGTTTGCAGTATAAATCATGATCTACTTTCATTATTTGTAGCATGTACAGTATTTATGTCTGTCATGGATGGTCAAACTATTACTTTTCATCGATGTGTGTGTGTGTGTGTTGGGTTTTAGGTCTGAGCTCATAATCAGAAATCTTTCAAACCAACTAAATAAACTGAACTCTGATGTCAGATGGACTCATTTCCACAGAAAAGCTTTAGTGTGAAAGCAGCCGTATTTTGTGTGAAGTATTTGTAGTATGTTTACAGTGTGAATGTGCCTGTGTCTGTAAGGGAAAGATTGAGGGCATATGTGTGCTGGTATGCTGCAGTGAAGTGTCCATCCAGCATTTAAATATTTAGGTCTATCTGTCAGCCTGGCTCAGGAAGGACTTGGCTTCAAGGCACATTTGCCGCAGGAAAAGAGAAGAGTGGGAGAGAAACAGAAAGGGAATATGAATACATGGATAAGAACTGTGGGAAATGAGACAAAGATAAATGAGGATGAGATGGTTACCTGGACTTAAAACAATAAATAATGTAATTTTTAGTGAAATAAAAAAAATATGTTAAAAAGATATACAATTGTAAAAATATCCATTATTTGTTGTAAGTGTATTAAAATATTTGATCGTGATTAATCTCATGATTGTCATGAGATAAATTGTGATTAATCGTAACTTAATTGCACATTTTTATCTGTTCTAAATGTACCTTGAATTAATACTTTAGTAATAAATTAATACTTTAGTAATAAACTACTAGTTTTTAATACTCTAATCAACATGGACAAATGTGTATGCTTTTTGCAAACATATATGTTGATTATTAGTAAAACCATACTCAACACAGAGCATGAAGATGACATGTTTGTAAGGTAGATAGATAGATGTTTTTCTTCATAGTCTGTTAGACACAAGAAAAAAAGAACAATGAAATACTAGAGCAATTTAGTTACACAAACCTGTTTACATTTTAACACGACAGGGCAGTTCACTTCTGAAAATGTAAAATGTACATTTATTATTACTGAAACGTACTGAAAAACATATAGAATAAAGAACATAGTCATGTTTCAAGGACAGTAGACATGTCTCAATCGTATTTCGAGGGGGATCCACCAGTTAAAATTATTTTCCATTTTTGAAGGGGTTCTCTTAGTAAAATGTGCATTCCTGCTGCTAAATATCACATTATTGGGATTGCATGAATCCGTGGATCCGTTTAGTGTTAAAGTAGTCTAATTTTGTGGGGAAGCTGCACACTTGGAAACACTATCTATGGCTGCGTCTTCATTTTTCCAACTACAGGATTGGCCATGAGTGAAAATGTAACCTGCATTATTTGTGCATTAACAAAATTAGTCCCGTAAAATTAATTCGCTTTAATGCGTTATTAACACGTTAATTTTGACAGCCCTAAAATATTAAATAAGCGATATGTGTTTATGTGTAAACTGTACACACATCACACCATCACCTCTCGAACTTTAGCTAAAGTAGCACAAAACAAAGAAATAAATAAGACAGAAAAAAGAAAGAGTAAGACAAATGTCCAATGTCCATCTGTTCCATTCCCTCTCTGCTCTCAGGAACAAAGATCTTCCCACAGTCCTGCTGTGACTGAAAAACAAATCAAATTTTGGGATGATGTAAGTTCATTATGTTTTTGTTTGTGGTTGCTATGGAAAAAGGAACTGAAACCCAACGTCAAGCCAAAGGGCCTATGATTATCTGGTTTGGCCTTGAATTTTTCTGTGCAGCTTGGCTTCATATATCTGGAATGTTAAAGTGACACTTTCAGTTCAGAAGTTCAGCCCTCCACTATTGTGGAAAACTGTGGGTTATGACCCTCTCACTTGGTGATGCTCTCAACTGAAATCTCATTTGTTCTGTAAATAATATTTGACAGAACTTGTAGGAAGTCATAGCTTTGTTGTAAACAACAGCAGATCTGTATGAGCTTGAAACTACGCCTCATTTTCATTGACCTGAAAAGACAGGCAGACTCTTATGTTATATTTACACCATTGCGCTGTTGTCGTGTTCAGTTGTCTAGTTGCACCGTATCCAGCAGATGAGATGCATTCTCTTCGTACATGTCTGTTGCTTTTAAAATACTTGAAAAACGTATTCAATGGTTAAAAGAATACATAAATGAAAAAACTGCGCGGCTTTTTTTAATGCCCTTTGGAAGACAAACAAGACAGTTGCAGTTTACAATAAGGTTTAGTCAGTTAACATTAGTTAATGCATTAACTAACAATGAACAGTACATTTGTTACAGTCTTTATTACTCATCATCATCATCATCATCATCATCATCAAAGTGTTACTAATCAGAGATTTTGTAGAAGATTTTGAAGAATTTCTGTGCAGCTCCTTAAGTCCCTAAACATGCTGCCAGGACATAATGCTGAATATCTCACATGCCGGAGAACAGTTTTGCAGCTAGGCTTGAATTTGAAAGCATTATGGGGTCTGAGTGATGAACTAACCTTGGCTTGTCTTGCTAGAAGCGAGGTCTGTGCTTAGCTGAGGGGTGGCATTAGCGTGAAGCCCGGTTGATGGTTTAGCGTAGATCATCCATCAATGAAGCTAGAGGTTGTAAATGTTATTCAATAAGATATTAGACACAAGCTACAGGCTGATAATTTGTTGTAGTCAAAGAAAAGGTTGTTTAAAACTGACTCTCTTATAATTAAGTTACAGAATGATCTCACTTTATGTTGGTGGCCTGAACTACTTGTGTATACATGCTTTTAATTACAAATTTAATTTTGATTAAACTGTTGACCCATTCCTTGAGACTTTAAGGCACCCTTAAACCTACCCATACCACCAAACCTGTCCCGAACCTTACCCGTAACCCATCTCAATAGCGACAGAAGTGTTTTGCAATACAATATGAACGCAATAAGTACATCTCACCATCTGATGCTGCACACTAACGTAGAGAGCTTCTTGATAGCAGTATTCCTTCTAAAAACTAGTGGATGGAAATGGGTATTATTTTTAAGGAAACTTTTTCCATGGAAGTTTTTTTTATAATGATATTTCAGATGTCCTTCATGTTTAAGGTGGCAGTTTTCGGCCAGAATAAGCAGGTCCTATTTTTTTGGCATTCAGGCATGAAAACATACTTGAAACACAAAAAATGGGGATGAGATTATGTAATTAATACTATGCAAGGTTTGGAAAGGATGCACCCTCTTTAAAAACTTCTGTGTTTATGTTTCTGATGTAGCCTATATAATTTGAGTGTATTTTTGCCCCTTTAAGTATGGAAAAATAGGCTAAGTGCAGGCTCATTTTTTCCTTCAGCCTTTCCAACATTAAGTCTTGGAATTATTCAGTGGAGGGGAGGGTTGCTTAATTTTTCAAGCGCATCCTGAACGGAGCGCCTGCACAGTTCCACTGACCATTAACATCAGCTGCCTTGTCACACTCCTCCATCCTTTCCTTGTTCATGTCCTCTCTATCTCAGCGATTTCCATTTCAAGCACCCTTAAAGTGCTCACTTCAGATTTCAGCTTCTTACTCGCTGCAAACCACGGGATGTCTTTCTTATTATTTAACTAAAACTGAACGTTGAATCTTTGCGAACATTACAAAAGATGGTGAGTGATGTTCAAAAACGCTTCTATCGCTTCCTATAATGCCTCGCCTCCCTCTCCTAGTCTAAAAGAGCTACTTTCACAACTGATCTTATCTGAGCTCGCTCAGATTTACAGCTTGCACACTACATCTTCACACTAGCCTTAAGGGACAGGGTCAAACTCTGTACAACTGATCCCCTTATCTAATCTCTCACTGCTGAGACAGACAGAGAAAGAGAGAATCACAGTGACTGAAGGTGTTGGGTGCCGGAGGTTGTAGAGACAGGTGGCCTCAGTGCTCAATTATATGTGTTACACTCTTCCAATGCTATGTGCTTTTTCAATTTATATGTGTTTGCTTTGGTATATTCCTCCACAGACAGGTATACAGGGTATACAGGGTATACAGGGTCCTGTATGATAGCGTACGTGTTGCTAAATTCACTAAAAAAAGTACAATTATACATTTAAATACATTGCCATTTTGCTTTTTACATTTCAGATTGAATTTTTGGTATACATGTGCTTTCACAGTCCTGCGCTGTTGATGATAGTAATAACAATAGATCCAAAAGATCTATGTTTTAAATTAGGTTTAATTTAAGTACACTAAAAATTCTTATGCAGTTATTTCACACTAACAATGACTAATTGTAATGTCACATTTATTATGATGACTATGAGTGATATTTCACTTTTAAAATGAAAAGTTTAATCTTTTTTAATTTATGGCTTTCAAATACAATTTTTTATTAATGAAAGAACCATTTTTCCTTATTGTTAATTACTGATTTTAGGCTTGATTGCACTTGTGAATTTACAGTTAGACTTGCAGACAAATTTAATATAATTTTACCGCAAAATATTATTTGCAGTACATTGTGTTTTAACTGTGTAAATGTAATCTGTAATGTCCGGTTTGTTTTGTGTTCCCCCAGGCTAGATTCTGCTGCAGATGCCTAAATGCAGTCTGTGTAACTACAGCTAATTAAAGCTGCATTATTGATAGATCACTGAATTATTCAGTACTAATAATAAAAGATAGCCCAATGATAAGCATGGTGTTAAAGGTTTAGTGCCCTTATGATGGAAAAAGCCTTGCTTTGTTGTTCACCATATTGTCTTTAATTGTCTGTCTGTTGTTTTCCCTCTAACTCTAAATGCTTTTTTCAAAATCTCTACCCTAACTGTGACACCGCTGACCTGTACCGAGACAGATGGCATGTAAAAATTGTGAACTGATTTGTTTCTGTGGTGCTTTTAGCCTGCATCAAGCGTAAAGCAAAAACCACACTGCAGCTTATTTTGGACAAGAACTACCTACATGTGGTGGACATGTAAAGCGACCGCAATTTCTACAGACAACCACAGATCATTTTCTAGCTGAAATAGATTGCGTTACAGTTATAGTCTACTAGAGTGGGAAAAAAAGAATAACTATGCTGCAGTCTGTACAGAAAACATAACAAAACTCTCAAAAGTTGTGTAAAACTAGCCAATCAGATTACAACTCAGCAGATTGAAAACGTGCTTTCCAGTTTTTTGACAAATATGCCTCAGACGGTCAGCGCATGGACTGTGGGCGGCCTGTGGGCGTGCCGTCTGAGACTAGGCTACTCTGACCTGAATTTAAGGTTTTTTAAGGTTGTTAATTTCAACATGCTTTGCATTAAACTGCTTTTATACATCTGATTGCAGTGATATCTTTTAAAGCAGCAAATCAGTGCATAACAATACTTATACCTCTAACAAGATCATCACACATTGTCAAGTCTATTTAGCATGAAATATTAAAACACACAGTCTGCACAAGTAAAACAAATCTTTTTGCACATTGTGTTTCTTAACAGTGCTAAATGTGTGTGTAGTTGGCTATATGCTGTGTAAGTTGACCTTTATTACCTGTGTTATGGTGAGTTGGCTCATTAGAGCTGTGGGAAGCAGCAGGTATCTTGTTCAGCTGGGTAATGAGGAAGCTTCCCTGTCCTGTGGCCCACATCTACAGATCAAATCTCCATTACAGACCCCTTATTCAGCCTCCCACCAAACTGTTGTCAATGATTCGCTGCATACATATTGTGTTAGTTTGCTTAAAGCACATGTCAGTATGTCTGTCGATTTCGTCCATCCATCAGTCCATTTATCCATCAAGTGAGTCAGGACTTTGATTCTCTCTTCATCTATCCATCCATCCATTCAGACAGATTTCTGTAGTTATTTTTAACAATTTTTTTCTGTCTTAATAGCATATTCAGAATTGTATTTTTTTTTGTATACATGCCTTGGATTCCAGAAGTAAAATTAGATTATCGCACTAGAGAGAAATGCTAGGACTGATCTAATACACCATGCTGCACGTTGTTTTTGCTGAAGTACTGTTAAAGCAACTGAGCCAGAGTCAAGTAGAATTGGAAACAAAAACTAAACAGAGTGAAGAGGGTTTTAAAACCTAGACAGCATTTGACATCAGAGGATCAAGCTCCCTTTGGTGTAATAGAAGACACCTAAATCAGCATGGACAGAGTAGATGTTACCCCTTACCCAGTTTTGCTTTCAACAGTTGTGGCACCTTTTTTCTGCCTGACAACCAGCTAATTTATTCGTTTAATATTATCACTTTGATCTGTCTGCTTAGAAACTGCAAAAACTGAGAGGAAAGAAAGAAAAAGCTTCCTAGCATTCAAAGGTATATGGGGTGTGCTTCTCTTTTTGATCTGTTCGTTTCGATTCTATAGTTTTTTGACAGACTTAAAAGAAAAAAAGGAGGGGAAGGAGGAAAAATAAATGTTTAACAAGTAAATATATAGTTTGTCTGCGAATACATATGCTGTCATAGTATGTAGGCTACTGAATCTATTAAAGAACTTTAACCAAAAGAGCATAAACAGTTTTATTAAGAATGCTAAGCTAGTATGCTAAGCAGCTTACTAACCTGAAAGTGAATAAACAAAGATAGAGACATTGTTTTTTATTATATTAGCTTTGGTAATGCAATATGATATAATTATCTTTTTAAAATGATTACTACTAATAAATAAACCACAAAAATAATTTAACACAAAACACGATAAGAACCATAATAAGAGTTTCTGTTATTTCTAATCAGTCACTGTAATTGTAATTGTACCTTTCTTGGTAGCTATGCAGCATTTGACAAAAGCGTTTAGCTCACAGTTCTCAATTTTTTTGCTCCTCAGCTCCCATGGTTGCATACTTCAGTATCTCAGAAATATGTTATCTGGATATTGTTTGCTTACTGTACGGTGTCATGAGTATATTTTACTTTTACTGTGTAGCAGAGACATACTTTCTTAGTTTCTAAGTTTTCTTTGGAATCTCTGCATCCACAAAGGACCTTTAATGTCCATTGAACCTGTCTATTGGAGAAAACTGTTCTTTACTGTAGCACAAATTAATATATTATGCATCTTCACACTAAGAAATTATGGTTCACAGAAAGGTTATTTGGGGAACTTAAATGATTCTTCCTTGGCATTGCTGTGAAAACCCCTTTATTTTTAGAATGTATTTATATTTCAATGCAGCAAACGTATGTTAAATGCAACTGGAAAGCCAACTACGATGTTGTTGTTATTTTTTCATCACATATTATGTAATGATTACTAATTAATCCACAGACAGCTTTTGCCAATTACTGTGCATTCCTGGCAGTTTAACAGAAATCATTTATTCTACCTTCCAAAATCAACCAGTCTTGTCAGTGAGTAAATATTACATAAAATAAGTGTTAATTCTTCTGCACATTAATGCATCAAATGAACATCTGTGCTGTAGATATCCTAGTCAACATATATTTTTTCTTAAATTTCAAATAAAGAAAACTGAAGTTATTTTGAATACTGTTTTTGCCTACAAAATAACACGGCTACTTTTTTGCACAGAATAAAGAAATGCACATGTAGGTTTGGAACGACATGTGGGATTATTTTCATATTTGTTGAATGATCCCTTCATATGTTCAACCCTTGCAAAGTTTCCTCTTAGGGTATGTCAAAGAAGGAGGTCAAATGCTTGTTTTGCTAGTCATGTTTATATATGCCATCAGTGCACTTATTAAAGGGAAATAGCTTGCCTTAAGCCAGCACTGCAGGGGTTAATTTGGCTTTGACTGAGCCTGGAAGGGAGAAGGAGAGACAGAGGGATTGCCTGATAATGAACCAGCAGGAGGAGACATGACTGACCATAATATTAGGGTGATTATGAGACCTCGACAGGGCGAGATATGCAAAATGTTGTGTTGTACAATGAGCTAAATGCTTGTGACATTCGAGTTAAACGCCTGTTAAATAGATGGATAAATTATGAGTTTCCATGTCAGGACAGTGTTTGGTTCAGGAGGATTCTTTTGGCGTCTGTGTGAAAAGGGTGTGGTGGTGTGATTTGATGCATTCGATGCAAATGCTCTGATTTGATTGACAGGTGAGTGTTTGTGTGTATTTGTATGTTACATAGTGGCTGAACTTATGTTCATCCTTTGATTTTTCCTCCTGTTCTAGGGTGGGGCGCAGTGCCTGTGTGTGTGAGGTAGGTATGCATCTCAACAGGTCTTATAAAACTCTCTGATTGGTCCGTTGGGCGCTCTGGGAGATGCAGTCCTTTGTGCCATATTGGCTGACAAGCTGAAGCTGTCACTGCGCGAGAAGGTGGAGGGCGGGACAATGTCTTCCACTGTTGCTAGGTTACAGGTATACCTAATAGTCGAGATAGAAATAGAGATGGAGATAGGAAGATAACAGGAAAGAGAAGTGCGAAACGGAGCGATTGGCATTTCTGAAACTTTCAGCTAGTTAGCGGCGGTTTTGTGTATTCTCGGGGCCAAAACGGTTGGCTTGTGTAAACTTTTACCATCATTCAAAACTCCTGTGTGCAATTATCTGATGATTAATGCCATTAGCTATCATTTCAACAAGGTCTGAGTGCAGACAGTATTATTTGTCATTTTTTAAACACAGGCGCTTTACAAATCCTCATTGTGTCACTTATTAATTGAATATTGGCTGGAGGTTGTTCTGTGACCTGAACACAATCTGCTTGTACAGGAATTAGCGAGTGCTTAAACATTTATCACGGCACTGTATAAATATAGCCACCGCCAAGCTTTTCGTTCCTCTCTTCTCATAGATTACTGCTCCGAACCAGTCCGTCTGGCCTAATTGAGGTAATCTATCACCATCCCCCACTCTGAAGTGAAGAGGAAGTGATGAATAGCCAGCGTACCGTGCTCATGTTTCGCTGTTGAAAATAACGCGGGCGACGAGTCGGGGCGGCAGCGTCGGAAGTGTGGGACAGTGCCGTATCGGTAATCTGAATCGCTAACAAGAGTCCATTTAGAACTGCCAGGACTGCCAACAAGTTGAGCTCCCCAACACACACCAATCAATACACTCCTGTCAGCCTTGGCAGGGGCTCTGCAAGAACATGCTGTTAGCGCTGCCCAAGAAATGCTACACAGTTATGACATGAGAAAGTGGAAAAGAAGGAAAATGAGAATCTTATGCAGAGGAGAAAGGTCTGATAGAGTAATCTGTAACAGTGGTTACAAGTTTCCAACTTGTTATGAAAGCAAAGATTGGATGTCTGGTGGCAACTCAGCACTGAACCAGAACTATTTAAGTGAACAAATTATTGAACATCGAATTGAGTTGTATTTATGTCGTTATGCCTGTGTAGCCTATATATAAAGGCTGTATCTATCTTTCTATCTATCTATGTATTTATCTATATATCTATCTAATCTGTACACATGCTGTATAGTACATACTATACAATATATATTATTCTAAGTGTAAGATGGGGAAAAAAACAAAAAAACATGTTAAAAAAGCTTTTTTATTGCTACTAACTCTGTCTTTCATTGCTAAAACTAGCATTTTGTATAATGAGTGATCAATTAATCATTAAAAACTTGGCAACGCTTGTGTGCATCAAAACGGTTGTAAACCAGTCTCTACAAATGTTGGCTATTCTCTGTTCCTTTTATTCTCATTTTTTTATAGTCATCTTGCTGTCATCATGCGTGTATCATCAAGCAGTTCCATAGTCATATAATTATAAATATTGTATAGCTGAATAGCCAAGTTGACCTTTAGGAAAGAGATTTACATTTGCGCACAGGACTTGGCAATTAGTCAGCTTGTTTTTATATGGAAAGGCCCCTTCAGTACAGCTGTCTCTAAAGCAGCCTGTTCTAGTGGTGTGACTCAACTGAACCGGTTCAATTGAACATAATTGAATTAGAATGGTTTAGAAGCCAGAGAGGCCGGATCCCAGGCAACCAAGTGCAGAAAATCTGATCATAATGTTGCCTGCTAATTAGCTAGTTTCATTTATGATCTGTGACTAAGATGTTAGCAGAATTATACAACATATATCATGCTAATGAATAATTTAAAGTCAACGTAGAAACTACTTCCGTAATTTGATGTGCTTCAGAATGAAGCAGGATGTTCATTAAGAAAAAATGTAGGACAGGACATCTGCTATTAATTGGATTGCGACGTTCAGTGGATGTTCAGTGGTGTTTTGACTGTTTGGTTAACACTGTTTAATAGTGGTCCAAGTGATGTCAGCATTAAAGGGAAGTTATTATTTTGATTCTAGAGACCAGAATAACATGCACAGATGAATCATTTGCAGTGCAATCAGGAACATGATTTAAGAACATAAGTGGTCAGTTGTGATTTCATATTGACTTTGTGTACTCTGTTGGACCTGCGAGTACAAAATGACTCATATTTCTTGCTCTGTATGAATGAGCTAAAGAAAACCACGGAGAATCATTACTTTCTTTCAGAAGAATGATTTCTTACTTTTCAATACTTTTGCCCTCGATTCTCTCAGTGGAAATGTGACATTCATAGCATTTCTTTGCTCTCTGTTTGGCTGGATCAAACCATCCCCCTCCAGCACCCTCTCAAACTCTCAAAACATCCACCCCATTCTCTTCTTCTCTCTCGCTGTCATTTGCTCTCTCTCTCTCTCTCGCTCTTTTTTCTCTCACACCCCCTAGTCATTCACTTCTCGTCACCCCCTCGTGCAGCTAGGCCCTGATATGACACCAATTACTTCATACTGGAGCACACAGCTCAACCTACCCTTTTTCTCTATACATTGACACTGCACATACACATAATGTGCATTTTTCTATAGTATTTGTCTTATTATTATGCATTTTTGAGACTTTTAATCTGACAGTTTGCACTTTTCTCCCACAGCTCTGTGAATTACAGGACGCAAACTCAGAATACTCAATACAATAAAAAAAGTGGGAATTGTGAAATAAAAAGTCACAATTAGCTTTTTAATTTTTCGTTTGTATGGCTTCCATAGTTTTAGTAAAAGTACAGTAGCACAATGAGAGTTTTTGTCACTGTAGGTTTTGTTTGTTTCTGTTTTCACGTAACAATCTGTCCTACCATTTCTTTTCATTGTGGTGCTTTAATAGAAATATTTTAATTGGTCTTTTATTTAGCTTGTTTTCCAGTAAAAATACAAAAAACATTTAAAACATGATGAATTAAGTCAGCGTGAAGTGATATTCACCTCAACTATATTCTAAATGCACTCAGTCTTCCAGTGAAACAACTTCTCTCTGGTTATGTTTGCAGTTCTTCAGTCAGTGGCTACATTTAAATGCACAATTTTTCAAAGTGGTCTTATAAAAATATGTGTAAGAACTTCTCTTCTTCAGTGTATGCGTCCCCTGTGTCCGTTCATCAGCAGTACAGAACAAATTCAGGCGCCTGGAAGCAGCAGTCGAAACAAACCACACGAGTGAAATCAAATCTGGTTTATTCAGAATGCAGCTTAACACAGAGAGTAAACCATCAGCTTATATAGCCCTTATGGGGCGTTGACCTCTATTGCATAGCTGGACATGCCTCAACTGCCCACTACGGAGAGCACAAAAGACAACTCCATATATGGGTTGAAGATTCACAAAACTAGCAGACTAGAGACAAAGCAAGTCTATATAAGGAATGAAAGACTACAGAGTTAGTAGAGTAACCTGAAACTATACCTGCAGGGCGAAAAGGGACTAGAACAATTGTCATACCTTGCTCACACACACACAGTAATAGAGAATTAATTCTCTCAGTCCCCTCTTTTAGGCTGAAGAGCCTAATTTCTGGCCATTGGAGTATAACGAGGACCTGTCATACTGTCAATTGTGGCATACACACGATCCATCAAACATCTCATAATGCATGGTCCAAAAACACATACAGCAAAACCGATTATTAAAATTGGTACAAGCATAGTAAAGAAAGGAGTCATCCAGCCAAACAGGTGATGTAAAATACCCCACCCCAGTCCTGTATCTTTTGTTCATCATTATACAAGTCTTCTGCAACCTTTTTCATTTCCTTCACAGCATGGCCCACAGCACCAGCAGGTTCGTCCTCAGTTGGGACGTCACGTACAACACTGGTCACCAACCAGAGCACATACTCCGCCTTCTTTTGCTAGCAACATGTCCAGGGCTAGTCGATTCTGTGTGGTCATCAGACGCAGAGCACCCAGCTCCTTCCGCGCTCCGTCTAATCCAATTGTGGTGTCATTAACAAATTTAGCCAGACGGTAGTGCAGAACTTCGGTCTGATGCCACAGATCACTGACACCATACGTGGGCACCAAAGAGGTCCAGAACCGGTGCCATTTAGTTGAGAGTTGATGTTCCTCAGGGACTTCATCAGCTACAGATCTCTTCAACCTGTGGTACTGTTTCTTATGCTGTGAGGTATGCTGGAATATCTGAACAGGGTAAGATAACTCTGAAACATTGGCCTTATCCCAAGATGTTCCTTCAGGAAGGGAACCTGTGTTGATGTCATTGAGCCGCTCCACCCATCACAGTTAACGGCAGGCTTCCAGCTATTAAGCGATCTACATATAGTTGTTATATTGTTTTGAGGCATGACAGGCATGGACACTGATACAGTTGATGACATGATTTGCTGACATACATAACATGACTCATTGGTGTGATGTCTAGCTGTCCAATTGGCATATTGCCAGAACAAATTATCAGTAGGTAAAACACAGTTCACACATTGTAATGATACAAAATCATGAATACTAACAGAAGCTGCATTCTGATCAAATAATAATTAGATAATATAATCAAAGGATATGTGCAGTCAGTTTCTATGTCAGCAACAGCGCTGCGTGTTCAGCTCCTCTGTTGTGCAATAGCAACCAATCTACGTAAGAAGTCGCCAGGTCGTCAGTCCAGTAATGCGCGACCGTCCAGCCCCTCCCGTCCCGTGACAGTAGTGATCAATGATCCTACAAGAGTGGCCCCTTGTTCAGGTGTTGACGGCTAATAACAATCTGGTCAGAAAACTATTAGACATTCATACTGCTGAGTGATGCATTTTCAGCCTGGTTGCATGGATCCACTGTGGAAAAGAATCAGTTAGTATCTGCGGTTCGAGTTACAGCAACAATTTTGGTAGGAGCACTATATTTTGTTTTGTCCAATGGGTCTCCCATTTTTAAAGAATTGTTTCACTAATACTGTGTCACCCACTTGAAAAGGGTGTGTCATGTCAATTGGCATAGGTGCTGAACTCGAATGCATTTTGCTCCAATTCTTGTGGAGAGCTTCAATCAGTAACTGCACATATTCACTCATATGGACATCACATCCCCCATCTCCCAAAACACACCCTCCCTTTCTCCAAGGCGCGGGGAAAGGGCGTCCCATCACCATCTCATACGGTGATAGACCTTTGAGACCCTTATGGGGTGACATTCTCATTTCTGCCAGGACAATGGTAGCAGTGAGGTCCAGTCTTGGTGACCGACCGTTTGCATTGCTTTTCGTAATTTATCTTTAATAGTACGATTTGCCCTTTCGACTATACCAGATGATTGAGGATGATATGGAATGTGGTGTCTCCACGTGATCTGCAATTCTTTCATTAGGTTCATTAGTACTTTAGACACAAAGGCAGGGCCCTTATCAGAGTCTATGGCGAGTGGTATATCATATCTAGGAATTATTTCTTTGAGTAGATATCGTACCACAGTGGGGCGTCTTCCTTTGGGCATGGAAACGCCTCACCCATCTAGAAAATTTGTCCACAAACACCAATAGGTATTTGTATGGGCCCCTCTTAGGTAGATGTGTGAAATCTACTTGCCATTGTTGCAATGGGCCTCTGGCAGAGGGAGCTGTTGATCACGACGCCAAAGGTTTAGAACAATTATTCATAGCACAAACCATGCACCTGTCTAAAGTGGAATTAACATATGTGGCTAAATGTTGGATGCACAAAAATTGGTCATTTCATCCAATACCCCTCTTCGCCGCGTGTGTGACACCATGAAACTCTCTTACTAAGAACGGGCACAGGAGGCTGGCACACACACACGGCCGGAAGAGTCAACCAAAATACCGTCGTTATTCTTTGACGCTCCCTCAGAGATCCAAAACGCCACATCCGCTTCTGTAGCAGCCGCCTGTATAGCACAAATATCTATGTCAGGTAACATATTACTAGTCATAACAGATGTCGAAACAGCAGAGACAGACAACCATGATGGCATCAATCCAGATGCTGCAGCAGTTTTGGCTGCATGGTCAGCTAAAGTGTTACCTCTAGCCTCAAGGGTATCAAGGACAGAATGGCCCTTAGTTTTGATGATGGACAACGAACTAGGAAGACGACAGGCCTGTATTAAGTCAAGCACAAGAGAACCGTGAGAAATAGGTTTGCCGTCAGCAGCGACAAAACCTCTTGTGGCCCATATTTGGCCAAAATCATGAGCTACTCCAAATGCATAGCGACTATCGGTGTAAATATTAACATCCTGGTCTGCCGCCAAGTGGCAGGCACGAGTCAACGCTACCAGTTCAGCAGCTTGAGCAGAAGTGAAAGGTAGTGCAGCTGACTCAACCACAACATCCGGCAACTCGCAAACAGCGTATCCACACAGGAAAACACCATCCTGAGGCTTAGAGCAAGAACCATCAACGAAAAAGCAGCGAGCGCCTTCCATAGGTGAGCTTTTCATGTCAGACCTGATAGAACAGTCAGAGACAACAGTGGTCAAACAATCATGATCGTCAGGCACACACTCACCTTGTGTATTCATCAATCTCTGTAAAGCATGCGCAACAGTATCAAGTGAAGATGTTGGCTTAATGGTCAAATTTTCAGTAGCCAATAGGACCTGCTCATACCCACAACGCCGTTGGACGGACAGGTGTTGGGTAGACAAATGTTTCAACATATACTGGACCTGGTGAGCGCAATGCACAGTTAAGGTATGACCTCTGACTATCTTTTCAGCATCCGTGACCATACATGCTGCAGCAGCTATAGCCTTAAGGCATGCGGGTAAACCACGTGCTACAGTATCAAGTGTTTTAGAAAGATATGCACACGCAGGCGGAAGCTTCCACCGTGTTCTTGGGCCAGTACCGCAGAGGCAGTGTCACTGTGATGCGTCACATACAGATGGAAGGGCAGGGTGTAGTCAGGCAAGCCTAAAGCAGGCGCTGAGCACAAAGTTGTCTTCAGGTCATGATATGCTTTATGCATCTCATCATTCCATGTCAACGGCACCCCTGCAGGATCACTGTGGGAAAAAGCAGACCTCAGAATTTTATCATAATGTGAACAGTCAGGAACCCATTGACGACAATAGTTGACCAGACCAAGGAAAGCCATCAATGCCTGCTTGGTAGCAGGCCTCTGGGTGTCCATAATAATCTTAACACGTTCAGGGGACAACTGTTTCTGTCCTTTAGAAATAATGTGGCCCAGGTAGTTAACCTGAGTTTTACAAAACTGCAATTTAGTCTTTGATACCTTGAAACCACAATCCGAGAGCCGTCTCAGTAGGCAGCACGTGGCTTGTTCACACGCGATTGGAGATCCCTGCCCGTGACCAACAGGTCGTCTGCATACTGGAGAAAGCAACAACCTTCAGGTACTACCAGATCAGATAAACAGTCACGAACAGTCTGCGAAAACACCGCAGGAGAGTCAATGAATCCCTGAGGAGTCTTGTCCATGTATATTGTCGCCCTCTGTGGGTGAAGGCGAAAAGAGGCTGCGTCTCAATTTCCACAGGAATACTAAAGAAAGCAGAGCACAGGTCAACAACAGAGAAATACTCATGATCAGCTGGTATGGCAGCCATAATGGCTGGCACATCTGGCACAACAGGAGCCACAGGTATAATGATGTCATTTATAGCTCGCAGGTCCTGTGTGAAACGCCAGGAGCCATCAGGCTTCCTTACAGGATTCACTGGTGTATTATATGGACTCCTGCAGGGCACAACAACACCCTGTTCAAGCAAAGTCATCAGAAGGCAATCTACCCCTCGTGCCTTCTCCTCTGACAATGGATATTGTTTCCTATAGACTGGATCTCTGTGTTTTATGGAGGCTTGTATGGTACACAGGACACAAGGCCAACATCATCCTTGTGTAAGGCCCATAGCGAGTCAGGGAGAGCTGTAAGGGAAGGACAGTCAGGGCCGCTGCTGTGAACACAAGAAACATTATGAGGAACTATAAGGCCTCAACCACAAGCTGTGACCCTGCAAAGGATAGAGACAAACACAGTTTGGACATCAAGTCTCTACCAAGCAAATTAAAAGGAGAGTCAGCCATGAACACAAAACGATGCTTAAATTTACAATTTGGATCATCCACACAAAAGACAACAAAGGGAGGAGTCATAGGACTCCTGAAGGGCACCCCATCGATTCCCACAGAGCTAACAGATGATGATGATATAGGCCCATTATACATAGACCCCAAAGAAGACAACGTAGCCCCAGTATCCAACAGAAAGGGGTACGTTTGCCCATTCACATGTAACTCAATGAGTGGCAAGTCACGCCCTGTGGGGGAAGCAAAACAAAGAGATAAAAGTGCGGAATTTACAACTTCAGTGGGGTCAGAACTCTGTGGGCTGCCCTATTCTTGAGGACGGTAGACAGGCTGCTGCGCGTAGCCCCTAGGTTGGTAAGGAGCCTGAGACTGTTGCTGCTGACTGCTAGGCTGTGCATACATCTGTGCATACATCTGTGGGGACCCTCTCGGGGGCTGGGGTTGCCCCGCCCTTGCCTGCTCATCGGCCCTGCGCTTGTTACATTCTCTAGCCCAATGCCCAGGCTTGTTACAATAATTACACCTTCCTGGCTTTCTGCCCTTCTTAAATCCTCCTTGTGTACCTGGTGCATAGCCACCAGCTACAGACACACATACAACGTTATGCTTCCTACCTCAGGGAACATACCATCACTCTCTAAAGTTCTGATTTTGACCCCCGCATCTTTAACCTTCAGGTTATGTCTGTCACACAGATGGTACTTCAGAACATCCTTGTGGGTTGGAAGGCAGTTGGACATAAAGGTAGATATGAACATCGGGTTGGGCTCATTAATGTCCAGCTCCAGTCCGCCCCACAACCTTCCACACACGTCCGAAAAACGGGTGAAAAACATGCAACAGTCTCATCCTTGCCCTGTTTACAGTTAGTGACTTGTGACAGATCACGGTTGGAAGATTTCAAATCCAAAAGATACTTTTTTAATTGTACACTCAGTTGACTCATCATTTCTTCCGGATCATCACGCCATGCAAATTCAATAACTGTCCTTTTCCTGCTGGTCTTTCCTTCCCCGATTCCTTCTGTTAAATCCTCGCGCTTAACTACGTCAAATTTCGGTGCGAGAACAGGTACTGCCTTAATTACAGCGTTCTCATCGTAGGCTGCGCCTAATTTGCTATGCAGAATGAATCTATAATCAGCCCCAACTAATTGACAGTGAAAGCGAGCATCTGATTAACATATCAACGAAAGCCACAGGATTCTCAACACCAGGAAGCATAGATAGGATATCTTTCAGAGCACTTGGAGAGGGTGGTTGAATATCAATTCCCTTATTCCTCGCTACCCATACCGCAGCTACATTATCTGGCGAGGTGGACATGCTGGCAGGGTCTATTACAGAACCCTCGTCAGGCCCCTCTTTGGGGTGTTGTGACAACGCTCCTTTTCACCAGACAAAGCAGCTAGGGACGGATAAATGCTCGACACGGGCGGATTCTTTGGGAGCGGTGCATTAGGCACAGGCGGTGCAACATAAGGCGGCGGTTTCTCGTCACACGGTTTAGACATTGTCAATGGTTTGTCTTTATCATTTTTCTTTGGTTTTGGTACAGTTTTCAAAACTGCTTTTGGAACATACGCATTCGTCTTTTCCCTCCAAACCTCTGCCATTTTATACCACACGTCATATCCTCCTCTCATATAATTATAATCCCAATCAGGAGTCGCCCTCACCTCCATATACTAAATTGTAAACTGTTTTCAGATGACTTGGGTCGAAAGTGCCCTCACGCCGGATAATCTCGCCACTGGGTACCCGCTGTCCATCCCGCCAAATTATCAAGATATGGAACCGTGTAGTATCCCCAACCACAACGTTCCATCCATGCTTTGGGTGTTTCAGAGGTTCAGGTTTAGGATATGTTTGTCCCATTCTGACCACTGATGACTCGGACACGTACTATAACAAGTCAATCTAGTCTGAATTTAATCAAACACGATACAATTGACTTACGCGATACATCTACTCAGGTAGTGAAACTATACTTTCTCTTACCTGGTCAGATGTATCCCCAGATTTGCCCCTCAGAACTGTAAGAACTTCTCTTCTTCAGTGTATGCGTCCCCTGTGTCCGTTCATCAGCAGTACAGAACAAATTCAGGCGCCTGGAAGCAGCAGTCGAAACAAACCACACGAGTGAAATCAAATCTGGTTTATTCAGAATGCAGCTTAACACAGAGAGTAAACCATCAGCTTATATAGCCCTTGTGGGGCGTTGACCTCTATTGCATAGCTGGACATGCCTCAACTGCCCACTACGGAGAGCACAAAAGACAACTCCATATATGGGTTGAAGATTCACAAAACTAGCAGACTAGAGACAAAGCAAGTCTATATAAGGAATGAAAGACTACAGAGTTAGTAGAGTAACCTGAAACTATACCTGCAGGCGAAAAAGGACTAGAACAATTGTCATACCTTGCTCACACACACACAGTAATAGAGAATTAATTCTCTCAATATGCAGCTGTTTTTACACACTTTTTGCGTAATATCGCCTCTCAAATACATCACTGTACTCCGTGAGCCACCGAACAAACATATCCCAGCATATTAATACTGTAAGTCATAGCATGATATTCTTTGAATAACTGTGCAACAATTACACTTTATTAATAGAAACTCTGTAAATTTGTGTGAAAATGAAAAAAAAAAGTGTTAATTCCTTTTGGAAACTGCAGTGATATGTATTTGTTGGTATGTATTTTGTGTCTTGCTAAAAAGTGCACCACGGTATGTTTATGTCATGAGACCAGTTAGCAATTTTTTGTTCAATCGGACTGAATTCATTCCAAATGGTGTTGTGTTTACATGGTTGCGAAATAAGTGATCGGGTTGTTGTGTGCAATTTTATGTCAGCTTCCAATAGGAATTAAGCTTCTCACATAATAACCTCTCCTACACGGTTTCTTTTTATTAGTTTTTAACAGCAAAATGAATATTTCTAAATAACACTTTATTCAAAAAGAAAGAACAGCTTTCAGTTTCGTATTTAAGCCCGATTCAGTGTTTACATGCACGCAAATCAGAAAAGGAATAAACCACCCCCTTCAATCGGATCAAAACTGATTATTTGGTTGCATGTAAACGTAGCCACTGTCTGCCTAAACCCTGCCGCTTTTTTGCTGTCGAATTCCTTTTTTGCAAACTGTTTCCAGCCAATCAACAAACATTGGTTAGAACCAAGTCCCCACCCTGCATTTTAATAATACGTTTCATTGTGAGGTTGTCACAATATGGAAGAAAAGTCTGTCTTTTTCTCTGGTTTATCTTCGAGCAAGAGAAACAGTCTTCCTTCACTTTAAACAATAAACTCAATGCTTCCTTAGAATGCTCCCCCCCACCCCCACCCCCACAAAATAAATAAATAAATAAATAAATAAATAAATACATGCCTAAGTGTAAGGCTAAAATAGGCTAAAAATACTATAGTACCAAGGCAGCTCACTAAGCTTTGGAAGAGTTCCAGTGTGTCATATTGTTCTCATCCAGCATAATTTTCATGTGATTAGGATAGATTAGTTCTCAAAACAACATTAATAAGACCACGGACAGCATAAACCTCTAGCTGTGATGTGGGTGTGAGGTGTGTGGTTGACTGAAGGGTAGCTGAGCTACAGCTGAGCTTCAACTCAGTGAGAATCAGTCCCAGAGGAACAAGCACAAGTTCAGTGTGTGTGGAGTCTTAATGGGCTAAAGGAGGGATAGGGAGGTAACGGTTAGGCTAACGATTCAGCTGAACGCTTTAAACAAAAATGTTTCAATTGACGTGCTACTGAAGCTCATAAGTGTGCGTACACACACAAACCTTGATGAAACATGCATGCAGTGCAGCCGGAACAATGAGGGAGCTGGCATTTGACTCAACACTTTTCAGACTGCTGGAGTGATGCAATTTCTGATTAGCTTTGGGTGGTAGTTTATTTTCTGAAAATAATTCTGAACGTGTTGGCAGTGTAGTCTGGTGTGTAATGCAGTTTTGATGCTTTGACAGTGTTGAGCCATGGTACAAATACAAATAAAAGCGATATATATACATATATATTAAAAAGTTGTTTCTTCACAAATATGGAAATTCTTAAGCAATTGGTACTATGAACTTTAAATAAATTTTGTACACTTTTCAGCAAGTGTACAATATGTAGGTAATATGTAACATAGGTGATTCTACTTCTAAAAAAATGCTGTTATTTTGACCTTTTTTTTTCATTAAAGAATCTTGAAAAACATTATCACAGTTTTTAAATGTGATAATAAGACATTTTGTCTTGAGAACTAAATCAGTAAATAGAATGAAGGATCATGTGATGTAATTTTGTTAAAAAAAAAAAGTAATAAACATGTAATAAAAACAGTACTAAGTCTTGATAATAAGTAATTATGATTCCACTGGATGCAACAAAGCCTCGTTTGAAATGGCTTTTATTACATTATAGTAAGGGCCTAACATTTCCGTCACATGCTTCAGAAGGTAATAATGTACAGTATGTGGAATAAACGCATTGCATTACACAAAATAATTGTAACCTTTTAGCAACGTCCTTTAAAATAGAAAACAGTTTTTTGGAATTGTAATACAAATTCACAATATTAGCATTTTTGCTGTATTTTTATTAACTAAAGGCATCTTTGGTGAGCATGAAAGTCTTCTTGCAGAACCGTTATAAAATCTTACCAACCCCAAACTTTTGAACAGTAGCGTATTATTTAAATTTGCACATATCCCTTAGTGACATGGCCTGGACCGTTTTTTCCTCTTCTGAATTCTTGATGACACTTTCCTGAGTGTCTTTTTACCCAGCTCTCATTCTGACTGTCCTTCCCTTACCTTTGTTCTCTTTTCTCATAATCTCAGTGTCTCACGCATATACAACTCTGTCAGCACCTTCTGAGCCTGTCGAAAAGTTCTCCAGCCTTCACAAAACTGTCAGTGCTTTCTTTTACACTCTCACCTTTCAAAGCCCACTGAACTCATCCGAGGGACACAGTCTCTTGCCACAAGAAGAACCGCCTCTTGTAGCAGCGGTTCCTCCTCAATGCCAAGGGGCAGAACTGTTGCGTGTTTGTATGTATGTGTTTAGCCACTTGAATCATTAATCTAAGCAGATCATTCAACTATGTGCAATGGAAGCTTTCAGGGGGAATTTATTTTGTACTTATTTTGAATGTATTTATGTACACACAGCCAGACATAAAGCACAGGCCTGTCTGGCTTTTAAAGGCAACATAAGCAGAAGTAACATGCATCTACTCGGCAACTGTGTATTCATTTTCATATCTAATTTGGTGTGAGGGCACTGATCTAAGGACAGTGTATCTCTCAGTGAACACTCAGTGTAATGAGAGGGATGCTGGGATACGCACAAGGTTGCATCACTAAGTCTCTTCACGGTGTGTAATCGGCCTGACATCTGCCAGCCCTTGTGGGAATTTATGAGTTTGTGTGAATAAAAAAGACTGGGTGAGTGTGTGTTTGCGTTGACAAAACTAGGGCAGACGTGTAAAGAGACACAGACACACACGTTCACTTACTAACCTTAAGACAGATATAGAGCAGACACACTCTTTTATTGTTACAGCTTCCTGAATTCACGTGATCCCACTGCAAATGGAGTTACTTAAGGACAGCAGCTGAAAAGACCAGCTTATACCAGCATGGTCTTTCTGGTGAGGCTAGTTGACTTGATGGTCAAGCTACTTAAGAAGACTGCTGAGGACACCAGCATCACATGCTTTTGGCACCTAAAAATGCCCGCATTTAAAGAAATGCAAAAAAAAAAGTAATTTTATGTCCAAGTAAAGTGTTTTTAGGAATAAAATATAAAGATTTTGTTAAAATAATGTTACATTGTCATTCAGTGTAATGCAATATTTATGTATATGTATAAATTTATATATATATATATATATAAATAAAAGAAAAAGGAAGCATATTAAAATAATAGTAAAATATAAAAAACTGCCAAATGAATAAAACCTGACGAAAAAGACATCTAATTAGTATTTGGGGTGGAAGTAATTTATATTTTAATGTCTCATTATTGTGTTGTAAATAATGGGGCAACAACCATTTAAAGCTGTATTAAACTTAACTTTTTTGTTATATATTATTGTTATGTATAATACATAATAATTATACATATATAAATTTAACATCTAATTTAATTACATTTACAATCTTCATTTTTATTTCTATACATTATTTATATATATGTTGTTTAGTGATTACATAGAGAGAAAAACAAATAAACAAACAAACTAAATTATATATATATATATATATATATATATATATATATATATATATATATATATATATATATATATATATATATATATATATATATAATCTCTAAACAAATTTATATGCCAGAAATTTTTCTTGTCAAATTATGTTCATCAAACATTTATTTTTAGATCTTGTGTAGTGTACCAGAAAACTAAATACAAATATTGCAACTTGATTGCAATTTTATTTTTAGCTTAGAAAGAATTTGGTCTGAAAATTCCCAGAAGAACTGAAAGTCGTTTTTAAATTGCTGCTCATCTGTTATTTAACCTCATTGTTTTTATTGTGTCTGAAAATCAAAGGTGCATCAGTCTGCACCTACTGAATTACTTTATTCCCTGTGTGTATGTGTGTGTGTGTGTGTGTGTGTGTGAGAAAGAGAGAGCGAGAGAGAGCAAAAGAAAGACAGACAGACGGAGAGAGACAAATAGATATTTATGCCCCGCTTACTCAGTCGGAGGGACACTCTCTCCTCCTTGTTTTCAGAATGCACAAAGCATCGTTCTCTCACAGTAGATAATTACTGCAGTCATACAACTAACAGTATTCAAGCCGCTAAATTAATTCTTAGTCTTCCACAGCGCTTCCTTCTCTCCCCCATACGCTGTCGCCATAAGGTCAGGGACGGTCTTAAATCAGATTGTCTCTGACAGGCTGAGAGAGATATGATAGAACAGGAAAAACCTTAAAGCTGAACACAACATTTTCCAATTGATTGCTATTGAATCCCAGGTCACGGTTTCTTAACAACATTTAGTATAAAGCCTCTGTAAGCTCTTATAAAAGGCATGAGATGGGATTTAAGGCCGGGAATGATTTAAGGCATATTAGACCACAGGTGCATTGTAAAAATAAGATACAAAGCTAAAATTAAAATTTGATTGGATAGGCCATGTTCAAAGTGGTCCATCGAGGGGTCATAGTTATTGGCACCTCATGTGCACAGTGATTTTACAGTGGCTTTTAGGAATTCACTTTGCATTTTAACCACGGTAAAATCCCTTCAGTGCAAGGTCTCATGTGGCTTATTGCTTTATGATTTTTCATTTTTGCCAGTTTTAGTATTTCTGAGATGGCAGGGTAAAGGGGGCAATATCTATCCCCTCTAATGTCTTTAGTGTTTTTCATCATGATCCAGAAAGTTGTCTTATCTAATGTGTCATAGTGATGTGCCACTAACTGGCAGCCTCCCCACTGCTCAAAGTCACGGTTGGTCTTTTTTTAGGTTCTGCTCACCTTGAAATCCATAGGCGGTGCCATGGAAACCATCGTGTTACATCTTTCAAAAGATTTTACACCTTGTGCAAATGCTTACTGCCTATTTCATTAAGGAGAAACAAGTTTCTATCAAATAAGGCATCAAGTGAGCAGCTGTTGTGCTGTAGACCACAGATATTCATTTAATAACAGTTTATGTCACAAAGCTAGTTTGTGTGCTTACTGCATCCTGTATTATATTTGCACATATTGCTCAAAACATTTTTCACAGTATGCAGCAGATTTGGTGAACTACACATTTCACTTTGATTTCTGAGAAATGTCATACAGTTGAATGAATGCAGTGGCAAGAGTATAATGCTTGCATTAGAGTTACATTAGAAGCAGGTATTGAAGAAGCAGTGTAGATATGTGGAACAAAATGAAAGACACATACACAGCATCGTGCATTTAATAACACCAAGAACAGAATATGGATGAGGCCAAGGGTAAGTGCCTCAGGGTCATCAGGGTCGAGTCTAGCAAAGAATATATTTCCACAAATCTCGTCTGATGTAAGTAAAAGGTCTCAGTATGTCATATATGTAGTATATAGTTATAAAATAAAATAATAATGATGCCTACTGTGTGAGAGTTTGGGATTATGTGGGTTGTGTGTGTGTGTGTTTGTTAAATGGTACCAATAGTAGTAGGGGATCATGAATGCTCTAGCTTGAAAATATGTACGGCTTCCATATAAATTTCAAGCAGCACATCTGTTTTCAACATTGATACTAATAACAAATGTTATTTTAGCACCAAATCAGAAAATTGGATTTCCAAGTATCATGTGACACTGAAGATTGGAGTAATGTCTGCTGAAAATTCAGCTTTTGTTCACAGGAAAAATTGTAATAATATTTCACAATTTGTACTTTTATTTTTAGTCAAATAATTGCAGATTTAATAGATTTATTAAAAAAACATAAAAAAACTGTTACTGACCCCTAAAATGATCTTATACAGGGTACACAAAAATAAATGATACAATACTAAATAAAAACAAATAATAGCACACTATCTAAATTGCACCAAGAAGGAGCTATTGACCATTTAACACTTCTGAACATTGGTCTTGTGTTGTGAGCATGAAGTTTTCTCATATCACAAGTCATGAACCAAGCTAAAAGGCTTGATTTTAGGTTTGACTGTCTTCGTCTTTTTGGGTTCAGCTCTCTATCCATCCTGACAGACCTTTTTGGCTCTCTTCTAAATTGCTTTGCCCTCATCCACTGAACTTGAAGAAGTGAGCAAACAGAGAAGACCCAAGACGAGCAGCCATTTTAGCCCTTGCTCTGTTTCTACCTGCCCGCTCTGTCTTCGTCTCCTAAATCCCGTCTTGGAAGTGAACACACTGTTCTTTCGGCTCCAGCAGGCCTCTGATGTTTTATTCAGCATCTCCTCTGAGAGCTGAAGGGACAACACAGACTTCCGGTCCCCTCTCCCTTCCTTGCCTCTCCTTCAACGATCGATCGTCCGTGTCTCAGAGTCCCTCGCGTCATCTTTCCTCTCTCACAGTGCGCTCCGCACTTCCTCTGTTTGGTATTCTAGAGCAGGAGCCACAGTGTAGATCCATCAGCAAGGCCTAGAGATGAAGGGAAGAACCAAGAGAGACACACAAACTGAGACAGTACGCCTTCTCTTAAGAGTTTCTCAGAAATGCATCTGAATTACAGACTCCGTTTCACAAAACTGGCATCTCTTTTGAACTCTTTTTGATAGCCAGTTTGTCTCTCTGAACTTTGGCAGGTTCTGTGAGCTGCATCACCTGTGTTTCTAAATAGGTAGATGAAAAGTTGATTTATAACATAAGTGCGGTAAATCACGGCCAGTCCGTCTGTAGACCTTCATTATACCCAGTCGGCACAGAAGCCTCAGTCATAACTCACAGCGCTGGCAGCGCTGAACCATAATTGTTTGCATATGTTGCCCTAACCATATTTAATTATTTCAGATATGATATGTATTAAATATTGCCTAAATATCGCCTAATTTTGGATATTTGTTGTGCTGTGTAAAAAAAAAGCTAAACAAACGTTTTTCCTAATGTTTTTCTTTCTTTTTTGGACATAGAATATGTTTCAAACTTTTCCAAAATATAATGACAGTATCTTGATGCACCACATTTCTACAATGTAAGAATATTAAGCATTATATTATAAAGACAACAAAATTAATTGGATTATTAATTATTTATTGCATTTTATACTGCAGTTGTAATAAAACCAAATCAAACTATTAAATAATCTGTTATATTTGGATTAATTAAGATGGTTACACTTCATTTCAAGGTGTAATATTAATTAACTACATGTACGTACTATATGATTAGGGTTAGGATTAGCTAAATTATTATAACAATATTTTTATTATTATTAAGGTTTAAAAATTGTGCTGAATGCTTAATTTTCAAATACATGAAACATTCAGATTTTTTTATAAATACTAAATTCAAAAGCACCATATCAATTAATAATAAGTCTTTATTATTTTACCGTTGCTTTCTAATCAATATGTATCACTGTTTTCACAAAAATAGATAATAGAAAAAAATATGAGAACACCAAGTCAGCATTTTAGAAAGATTTTCTGAAGTAATGGAAATATATGATTTGTCATTAAAAGAATATTTTAAAATCTATTAACATAGAACTCGTTTATTTTTAATTATAATAATATTCCCAAATATGTATGTATTATTGTGTATTATTTATGTATTATTTATTTATTAATGTATTATTTATTTGTAATTAATAAATTATTTATTTATAATTATATTTATATTTATTTATATATATATATATATATATATATATATATATATATATATATATATATATATATATATATATATATATATATTATACTTTATGATGATACCCACATGCTTATCACGTCTAATTCTATGCAGGAGCCACAAATGTTCATGCAGTACTAAAGTGATCATGTTATTCTCACTGCATGCTCACCACCAGATCATTTAGCCATTCCTGTCTAAGATGTCAACGTGAGAGGACAGACAATGACAGCGTGCATGTGGAGCATGCCTGGGGCATGAATTTATGCCTGTGTGTGTGTGTGTGTGTGATGTGAGATTTCCCTTATGGATGCTGCATAGATGCAGTCAGCAAGACTGGTAATTACCAGTTGTCTAAACAGACAGATGGAATTAAGGAGAGTGAAAGCAATTTTCTGAGCAGCTTGTTTTGGAGCAAGGAGCTAGAGAGCGCAAGAGTGTGCGAGTGAGAGAAAGATTACCTGACACTGTGTGTAAGCACCTCCGCTTGACGTTTTTATCTTTCACTCTCCTGTCACTAGCATCAGGTGCTACTCTTTCACCCTCCTGACAGGATACATCTTGCCCTCTGGCCTTCCTTCTTCTCCTTCCTCTTCTTTCCTTTTTCTCTCTCTACCTGTTTCTGTCTCCTCTTCTACCTCTCATCGAAGAGAGGTCATCCAGGGTAGATGCCCTTCTGAGATGGCTTACATAACTCAGGCTGACATATGGATCTTTTAGCACGTTTTTGCTCAGCAAACTCCAACTGTGCTCAGCTTGGGCGGTGACGGCTCCCTCCTCAGTCTCCTTTCGGTGTGAATCATGTCAAGAAACCGTCATTTGCAGTGACCCGTGTAAAAGCTGCAGCTGACATGCACTTATCCTAAGCCACCGATGCTCGGGTGGTTTACGTCGCTGGCCAATTAGCTATCAAGGGATTACGACTTGTGTCGTGTGGTGGTAGGGAGAATTGTCGCTTTGGCAGCGAGCAGCAGGGTAACTGCAGACCAGACCAATAAGTGAAATACCATGAAGGTGTCACATAAAGGGTATTAAACTTGATGCTATTTTAGCATCTCATAAATAACTAATTTCGTGTATTCACTTGGGTGGCCTTAGCTACTGTGTACTTGCATTTAAATTAATAATTTGGTGCAATGCATTTTTACATATTGAACATAATTCTTTAGTAGCCAGATTACACACTAAATGACGTTTTAAGTTGTCATGTTAAAAAAAAAAGTATGCTCATATTAAAAACGGAAAATGCCTGATTAAGTTTGAAAAATCCAAAAAGCACGTGTCAGCTGAATCACGACTATTTACCTGTAGAGTCACACGGTGGTCCACGCCATGCCCATCTGCACTGCTACTCCAGCCATAAGCAGAGACAGACGATCCGTCTCCTCTGGGAATCATTGTAGCGTATCACTCTCTGGGGTGCTTCTGGAATTCAGTTTCTGTCTCACATGTGCCACAGCTGATTCAGAGCCACTCCTGTTATAAATGTCCTTGTTTAAGATGCAGCTGGTGTTAGAAGAACTGATCCTAAATCAGGCGTGAAATAAAATTGAGATTTGACTGACTTAGGGTGGATATTGGTGGGAGTAATGTGTCTCAGCGCAGGTGAAACTGGGCCTAGGGGTACACTAAACCTTTTAGAGTCTGAAAGCTGGAGAGAGATCTCAGCGCTATGCGTTAAAGTTTGCCCGGAGGAGGGATCTGCATTGTGCAGGGGCCCGTATTAGGAATAAAGAGGTGCTAAAATGGAAATTGTGGTGTAAAATTATTTAGAATCAAGATTGAACACACAGAAGAATAGAGTGGACCAATGATTTCATTGGTGTAGTTAATTCCTTTTGACCGTGATTCATTTTCTTTAGCTTTTCTTCTTGTTGAATTCTTTTTAAATGTTAGTTGTCATTGTTTATATACTGGCATTACTTATTAATATTTCATTTTAAATTAATATTTTTATTCAGCAAAGACTTAAAGATTAGTTTAAAAATATATTGTTAAAAATATTGTTATTTTAAATGGATTTTTATATTCATCAAAGAATCCTGTAAACATGTCAGAATAATTTCCAAAGGATCGTGTAACACTGAGCACTGAGGTAATGACTGTTAAAACAATTTAGCTTTGCTGTCACTGGAATAAATTACGCTTAAAATATTTCAATAGAAGACAGTTATTTTAAATAGTAATAATATTTCACAATATTACTGTTTGTACTGTAATATTTATTAACAGAATACAACCCTCTTTCCAAAAGCCTGATAGCAAACTTTGTTATTTAGATGGATATTTGATTGAGCACTATTTAACTGAAGATGCCTATTTAACACAACATTATAATCATTTTGATTGACTTTCTTATTTTTGCGGATGCTAGGGTTGTATGTTCAATCCCTGCACTTTTCACTTACCTGTTTTTTTGCGAGGAAGGAGTAAAACAGTGTAGATGAGTTCTCATCATCAGCAAGGGATTCAACCCAACACATGGGTCTTGTATTCTCTGTGCCGTTCAGTTTATCACAAGTTATCTGGAGTATTAGCTTGAAGAATGTTTTTGTTTGTTCTGTGGAATGGCGTAATTTTTGTATAAGCTGGCAATGTATTTAACTTTTTTTCTTCTCACAGGCAGGGATGATCAGAACTGAGCAGGAGGAGTTTTCATTGAGCCAGTGGAAACGGGACATCATGTGATTGAGCAAGAGGAAGAGGACGGGGTCGTTCTCACATTGTGTACCGTTCCGCCGCCGTGAAGAAGCCACCTGTTAGCTCACTAGCTGCAGACTTTCCTCCAAAGGTTAGTCCTGTTCAACAGCGTTTATGTTAACCTGGGTATTTTGCCTGTACATGCTAAAAGATCCCCTGCTTGTGTTATGAGGTTGTACAATTGTTGCACTGTCTAATGTATAAATGTTTCTAAAGCGATTTCAAATCTCACATTTTTAAAGAGGTTTTGCGAAATAGTTGCATTGACATTTACTGTCAGTGAGGTTATAACTAATTAGATTAGATTCAGATTAGATTCAACTTTATTGTCATTACACGTGTACAAGTACAAGGTAACTAGCAATGCAGTTTAGGTCTAACCAGGAGTGCAATAAGCAACAAGTGCAGGATATAGGTACAAATATAAATATAAATTACAAAGATAAATATGTACAAATTAAATTACAGATGAGAAGGGGGAATTTACAGTGATTATGTGTAAACAATTTACAGATCATTATGTACATAAGAAAGAGCAGGATATACAGGATATGTATAGACAATTTTACAAGAGTATGTACAGTGGATATGTACATACATTTACAAAGATATATACAGTGGAGTGCAATGAATGTTAACAGTGCATTTTTGTATTCTTGTTTTAATGGGGTGGGTGGGGCAGACATCAGTGGGGGTAGAATTCAGTAGTGAGACAGCTCTGGTAAAAAAAGCTGTTCCTCAGTCTACTTGTTCTAGTCCGGGAATCTGAATCGCCTGCCAGATGGCAGGAGGGAAAACAGTTTGTGGGCAGGGTGAGAGGAGTCCTTAAGAATACTGCGTGCTCGGCGCAAACAGTGTTTCTTCTGGATGTCCTCAATGGATGGAAGTGGAGTTCCTGTGATGCGCTGGGCAGTTTTCACCACCCGCTGCAGTGCCTTACGCTCAGCAACAGAGCAGCTCCCATACCAGACTGTGACACAGTTTGTTAGGATGCTCTCTATTGTACAGCGATAGAAGTTCACCAGGATGGCTGAGGACAGCTGGTTCTTCTTAAGTTTCCTCAGAAAGAATAAACGCTGGTGAGCCTTCTTGACCAGGCTGGAGGTGTTGGTGGTCCAGGACAGATCCTCCGAGATGTGGGTTCCCAGGAACTTGATGCATGAGACAGGCTCCACAGCAATCCCATTAATGTGGATGGGATCATGTGTGCCTCTTCTCACCTTCCTGAAGTCCACAATGAGCTCCTTGGTTTTGGTGGTGTTAAGGAGCAGATTATTGTCTTTGCACCACGTGGCCAGATGCTGGACCTCTTCTCTGTAGGCAGTCTCATCGTTGTTGCTGATGAGACCGATCACCGTCAGTGTCATCTGCAAACTTGATGATGGAGTTAGATCCAAACACAGGCCTGCAGTCGTGGGTGAAGAGGGAGTAGAGAAGGGCTCAGCACACAGCCTTGTGGTACACCGGTGTTGAGAGTGATAGTGGTGGAGCGGATGTGGCCTGACCTAACATGCTGAGGTCTGTTGGTCAGGAAGTCCATAACCCAGTTGCACAGTGAGGTGTTAATGTCCAGATCTCTGAGTTTGGTGATTAACTTAGAGGGTATGACAGTGTTGAATGCTGAACTGAAGTCAACAAACAGCATCCGTGCGTAAGTGTTTTTATTGTCCAAGTGTGTGAGTACAGAGTGCAGTGCGATGGAGACTGCGTCCTCAGTGCTCCTATTGCCTTGGTAGGCAAACTGGTGGGGTCCAGTGTGGAAGGCAGAGAGTCCTTCAGATGTGACAGGACTAGTCGCTCAAAGCACTTCATAACGATGGGTGTGAGTGCTACAGGGCGGAAGTCATTTAGGCACACTGGGCTTGAGATTTTCGGCACTGGCACAATGGAGGTGGATTTGAAGCATGTTGGTACAGCTGCTTGGGCAAGGACATGTTGAAAATGTCGCGAATACCCCAGCGAGCTGCTCTGCACATGCCCGTAGTGCGGCGATCCAGGGATACCGTCTGGTCCAGCAGCCTTGCGCGCGTTGATCCGGCTTAGTGCAGTGTAAACCTCTGAGGAGGTGAGTGTGATGGGTGGGTCGGTTAAGGGGGTGATCTTGGTGACCGTTTCATTATTATCCCTCTCAAAGCGAGCATAAAAGTCATTAAGCTCGTCCAGAAAGAAGACATTTGGTGCTGTGGGGGTGGAGTGGTTGGGCTTGTAATCACTGATGGCCTGGATGCCCTGCCACATCGCCGAGGGTCAGAGTTGGAAAAGTGCTCCTCTAACTTCAGCTTGTAGCAGTACTTGGCCTTTTGATGCCCCTCTTCAGATTTGCCCTGGAAGTGCTGTAGGCCTGTCGTCACCTGATCTGAAGGCAGTGTTGCGTGCTTTCAACAGAAGGCGCACCTCCTTGTTCATCCATGGCTTCTGATTTGGGTATGTGGTGATCTGTTTCTGGGTAGTAACACTGTCTATGGTGGTGTTGATGTAATCCAGAACAGAGGAAGTGTAGTGGTCTATATCCGTGTGAGCCCACAGGTAGCCTGGGAAGCAAACATACTCCAGTCTGTGTGTTGAAACCTGTCCTGGAGTGTGGAGTCAGCCCCGCTGGCCAGACTTTGATGGTCCTCACTGATGGCTTCACACGGTTGATGAGGGGGAGTACTTGGGGTGAGGAACAAAGAAAGGTGATCCGATTGTCCTAGATGGGGAGGGGGTCACAGCATAGGCTTCAGCCATGTTTGTGTATACATGGTCCAAAGTTCTGTTTCCTCTGGTGTGACAGAAAACGTTCTGGTGAAATTTAGGGAGTACTGCCTTCAAGTTAGAGTGATTAAAATCCCCATGAACAATAAATGCAGCCTCCGGGTGAGCAGCCTGTTGTTTACTGATGGCTGCATGAAGTTCGTTCATAGCAAGCTTGGCATCAGCATCGGGTGGAATATAAGCAGCAGTTATGATGGTTGATGTGAACTCCGTGGCAGATAAAACGTCTACTCTTAACCATGAGAAACTCTAGGTTGGCTGAGCAGTGTCTCCCAACGATAACAGAGTTTGTGCACCAAGCATTGTTAGTATAAATGCACAATCCCCGCCTCTGGTCTTACCGAGTCATCCGCCGTTCTGTCTGCCGGAATGTGTGGTGTCCAGCTATGCTGATAGCATGGTCTGGTATACTGCTGTTTAGCCATGTTTGGTGAAGATCATGACATTGCAGTTCTGAAGTTTTTGTTGTCTCTGATGCGAGTCGAATCTCGCCCATTTTGTTAGCCAGTGACCGTACATTGGCAAGGAAAATGCTGGGTAAAGAGAGCCGATGTGGTGTTAGCTTTAGCTTAGCTCTTAGCCCTCCGCGCTTCCCCACGCCTTTGTTTACGATCGCGCCGCGTCTTGAGCACTTCCGCCCGGCGGAAGAGTGCTCAGCCTCGGTTGTTCTGACGATCTCGGGACGAGTTGAAGGTTGCCGTTAAAACTGTCTGAAAATGATGAACCAATATCCAAAAGCTCATGTCGGGTGTACGATGTAAAGGCACTGCTGTTCTGCACGAACAGACCCGAAATGAGCAGGTAAAATACTGCAAAATGGTTCATGTGGTGGACATGCATTGTTAACCCAAAGAGTCAAAGGAGGCCTCTGGTCAGCTTGGGTTTCACTGTTTGGATCATCATCCACTGACTGCCCAGCTGAGTCCAACATTAGCTTTGCTCTCAGTGAAGTGCCACGTTGAAGAAAAAGAGCGGTGTCTACCAATAATTGTGAGTCATACGATTAAATAGGAATTTGGGTTGTAAAATCGGTTATAAAACAGCCACTCAGTAACATTTATTGCATTGCTTAAACTGTTTTCCTTTTATATAGTTATGTCCTCATGATAGGTAAATAACAGAATCCTTGTGATAAATAAAAAAAAACCCAATAACAATAGCAATATATATAGATCATTATCAAATGACTCAAATGAGTAATCAAATGTCATCTATAATCAAAATCAATTCTTTTAGCAAAATGAACTCCCTCCTGTGCTTTTATTGGCAAGATTAAGGTTTAGATAGCTTTTGAGCATTTAAACATGCTGTCAGTTGAATGCTTACAAGTGACATTTTGCAGCTCTGCCAAGCAGCAGTTGAGATGTTGTTAGCACCATTTGGTCATGTACTTATTCAGGAGGTAGAAAATCAATTCAAAAGCTTTCTTCAGTTGCTCTCTGCATACACAATTTCAGCTGTATTTTTCTCTGCGTATAATGTGTTTATGGCAAAACCATTGCACAGTTTTTACCCTTGCTGCATGTCAGTACATCTGCTGTCAAAAGCCTTCTGTAATGTAGTGACTGTTGGCACTTTTGTTGTTTTTGTTTTAAGGATATGTTTAATGAAAAAAATGTGCAAGCGGTGATAGTCTAAGCGCTTCATTCTTTTGTATTTAAATTGAAACTTTTCTGTATAGCTTTTATATGCATTCCATTTGTGGGATTTGGTTTTGTTGAAAAATTGTCATGCTTCATTTCAGGCAGAAAACAACATGCAGAGGCAGCATGTTTTAGCATGATCCCCTGTTACATTTCTTGTCAGAGGAGTGGCAGCCATATGGGAAAAATAACTGTTGCTCATGCAAATAAACAATTATGCAGTTATTAATTGGTTTTCATCCTAACAAACCATTTACAGTAGCTGCTCACTAAAACAGTAAAATTAAAAGGGAAATATAAATAATATCTGGTTATGAAATATATACAAAAACAGATTTTTGTTAATTAAAATGAAAATGACAAATAATTGCCTGGTCCTTATTTTATGGTTAATTATGGGGAAAGATAAATATAAAAAAGAATGTTAACAATGAAAAAGAATATATAAATAATATAGTATTTATGAATGTGTGTATATATATATATATATATATATATATATATATATATATATATATATATATATATATGTATGTATATACATAATAAATACTAGTACTAGTACTAGTATGAATCATTTTATGTTGTACAGTTTTAAAAAAACATTTATAATTTACTAGCATTTTTATATATCTAAAGATTTTATAATATAATGATATGTTAGTTTTGGAAACTATTCACAATAAGGATAAATATTTTTACACAAGTTGACTATATTAGTTAAATACTTCTAAAGCATTTACTTCATGTTGATTCCAACATTTACTAATACATTATAGTTGTTCTATTAATGTTAATGTAATGGACCACAGCTAACTTGTAGTGACAGTGAACTGTTGTATTTTCATTAAATACCTTTAACAAAATGAATAAATACTGCAATAAATATTATATGATATATTATATGAATTATATGATTGTGTGTATGCTTTAATGACTGATTATTTTCAACCCGATTTTATCATTTAATTCTTAATATAGCATCTTTAAACACTTTTTCTACCATTATTGAGATATCATTTATATCAGATGCACTACATTAGATAAACGCTGCTATTTGTGTTGTGATTTTATCGTATACACATTGGTCACATTTTACACTAAAATGAACAAATTTGAAACTTGCTGCAGGAAGATGAATCATGCGTCTGCAGTGGATCCCATCGTTGCTGACTAACTAATACATCAATGTGTGAATGTCGTTAAAAGAAACACATACAGTTCAAATTTTCGCACATCAGCGGTATCTTAGAGCTCAGTAATGTGGAAATGTGCAACAATCATAGACTCATAGTCTTTCATAATTTCCTTATGGCCTTGAATATGTGAACAGACTCACTGAATGAATAGTTCACCTTAATTTGTTTGCCTGTTGCTTAGAAAGATTTGTGGCTTGTCCTTGGCAACATAGTTCTGTGTATTGTGTATTTATCCTTTTGAAAGAGATATTAATGATCAGATCTTCCAGCAATTGACAGAAATTAGGGACATTTTGTTTGCCCAGTCATCAGAAGGTGATAAAGTGATCTTAAACCAGAAGACTAAGACTTAGGGCCAGATTTACTAACAGCCTGCTCGGCACAAACCGTCTCTTGTCATTAAAAAGAGACTGTCGGAATTTACTAAAAGATGCTCAGTGAGGAATTAGTGCTGAAAAGGCATGGAAACAGTAATTTTTGTGCCTGACCTTATTGAATATGTGTTTGTAGAAGTTATTAAAATGAATCATGCAGTGCAATTTACTAATTTGCACTTGTCAAATTACTGGTGCCATTATTTAACATTCAGAAAAGCAGGCGGTTATTTGTGGTGCTTGCATTGTGTAGATTGCACTGGTCATTATCTGCTAACACTAATTTGCTCTGTTTAGTAAATCTAACCCTAAGGCACTTTATAAAAATTTACCTCACTGAATGGTGTGCCATAAGTGCGAAAAATGCAGGAATGCTCTGTAATGCAACTTAAAGTTGCAAAACACCCAACTGAAGAATGAGAACAACCAGACAATTGCAAAAATCACTAAATCTAAAAATTGTTGTAGCCTACTCAATCACTCTGATTTTATGATGTTCTTGGGACCAAAACGTGTCATTTCACTTTTAATGTCAAATTGATCACCTAAAGGTCAATCAATCTCGGCCTTTAGGACTAGAGGCATTGACACAACAGTGCTCAGGTATGAGAGGCATCATAACTTTCAGTCATAGCCCCATTGTGTAGCTTTGAATTGCATTGAACGGGTCCTGGAGCGTACGTTGAATATGGGGGATTATGAGGGTCTATTCTGAGCACTTGCGCCTGACACCAGAGCCGCCAATAATAAGGGAATAAAAGCAGCTGTGAAGAGGAAAAATTAGTTTTCGTAAGAGTGTGTAAGAGGATCTGGAAGGAGACGGATCTTAGCGAAGTGTAGACTGGTGTTAATGCTTTGTCATTGACACCTGCTTATCAGCTGATTCCACTTCTGGAGTGTTATGGTGTGTGTGTGTTTGCATGCTTTCTTTCTGTGTAACACCCTTTTGTGATAATATTATCTATACTGAGCCCTTCACCCAGTTGTATGTGCATTTAATACATGCATCTCTGTACACATGCACAAAGTAGACTCTCTGTTGCTTGGTGAGCTGCAGTGTGCGCCTATGAAGCGCTAGGGTGAGTCTGGATGGCGTGGGAAGGCGCTTGGGAGGTGGTCGTGCTGCACTCCGCTGTGAAAAAGCAGAGTTTTTCATGGCCAGACGGTCATGTGACGCAAAGACAGCATAACCGAGTGTTCCTGCTATGCTGCATTTCACCTTCTCAGCACCGTCCATTAACAACATCAGTTTAATGGGTGTTTTTGAGGTGAACTCTGTGATCTAACTGTTTCTTACAATTTAATGTGAACCATAGTGTAATTTGTTGAGTATGAATGTTATGTAAATCAAGTTACTAAATACTTTTTTTTTTCTTGGTGATTTATAGCAACAAGCATTGAAAGGTCTCTGTATGTTTATAAGGATTTTGTGTAACATTGAAGTATAGAGACCAGTTCTCACTATTAACTAGTTGCTTATTAACATATTTGCAGTTTATTAGTACTTATAAAGCACATGACCATATTCTACATTCCTCATCCTACCTACAACATACAATTGAAAACTACCTTATATTAGCAGCAGATTAGGAGTTTATTAAGTCGTCACTGATGGTTTATTAATGGAAAGAATTGGACCTTAAAATAAAGTGTGACAGCTTCTGTAATATTAAGCAACATTGTGAATATTGAGGTGATTACGTTTTCAAAAAGCTGTAATTGGATTAGTATGCTATGGTACTGCAATTTTTTTTGAAATAATAAAAATCCTCTGGTTAATTTCATAGATGCTATTAAAATCCCATGCAGCAAATTTATATAGTGTTAAATCACTTTTTTATTATGTAAAATAAAATCGGTTTCACATGAACAGATTTCTTTTTAATTAAATTCATTAACTTAATTAAAAACAGGTCAGTTAGATGCAGCCACAGGAAGCCTATTTAGGTTTATTTATTTAATAATGTGTTTACAAGATGACTAATGATAATTAAAACTGTTATTTTTAAATATTATTATCTGTTTTATCAAATGGGAATGCCCAGAGTTTGCCTTAATTCAAATGGTAGAAGATTTCAAATTTTTAAATAGTATATTGTCATGAATTATCTTTTTTTTAAACATATACTTAAGACAATATTCAATATTCATACATATATTTTTGCCTGATGGTGAAAATATTAAAATGTTTTTTAGCTGTGTTACCTAGCTGTGTAATAGCACTTTGTTTCCAGAGTCTATGTGGATTACATGTCCCCTCAGTTCTCCTCTTTATCAAGAGAATATTCTTTTGGTCAGTGGACTGAGACATGCACAGACAGATGGACCCCCATGAGGCGTATCCCACAATGCATCACCTGCTTCAACTGCTGCCTCACCCTCAGGATGTTCTCTAACCAAATACAGTTTGTCTGAATAACTCTGTGCTTTGTTTTTAATGGTCATGCTGCTTTTTTCTTGTCTTCAGTGAAGTTGAACTCTGTTTGAGTCACCGTTTGATGGTTCATTTGGTAGACCAGAAGAAGACAGCTGTCGAGAGGGTTTAATTTTACACAGTGTCTGTTTTTCTAGCCCGTTTTGTTGATTTTGTCTGGAAAAAGTAGGTTGCAAGTGAAGCATCCAACAAATTAGTGTAGTAGCACTTAATTGTCACATTGTTATTCTGTCCATATTGGCAAATCCCCTCTGAGATGATGTGCACCACCCACATGAACAGGATAAATTAGTGACTCACTGATTCTCATGTGTCATATTTGGCGAGTTGTGTTCATTGTTTCATATGCTGTTATATTATGTAAAAGAAAATTTCCATATTACTGTCTCCATTGCAAAAAAAGAGGAATAAAGAATGTTTTTTGTTTTGGGTTTGTTCAGGATTTTAATAAGATGCTACCCTTAAAAACAACAGTCTACATCTGTTTGGCATTATATAGTGCAGTAATTAACTTTTTATTTATTGGCCCAATTCAATTTCGTTTCACAGCCTTCAGATGATGTCACCTTACGAAGGCACCATTAGATCATTGCTTGATCATAACTTTAGTGTCTTGCAGGAATTGAACGAACAACCTTCCGGTTACCACTCTAGATTCTTAACTACTACACCAAATATCCTGCTGAATCAATTTAACTGGCCTTTCCCCATTGTGACTGTTTTACAAGCAAACCTGTAGGCCAAATAAGCAGCCATTTAATCCTGGTTCAGCAGTGCAGCCTCCTACACAGTGACTGTCCAGGCCCATTACATCATGTCTTGGGAGAATTGCACACGTAATGGACAGAAGTAGAAGAGGAAGGAAAACTGAAAGGAATTCTGTTTCTTTTCATTTCTTTTTCTGGTTTGGGTGTGTTACCCAATGGTTCAGTAAGAGGTCATTAATGTCCATCACTTTTACTCTATACGCCTGTTGTTTTAAACGTGTGGGGCAGAACACTTTATTTAGTGTTGTGGAAATGGGAGGAATGGCCACACATACACACAATCACACAACCAGTTTAAATGTTATGTATCTCACTCGATTAATAGTTGTAGACTGTCACACATGCACAGATGGCATCCTGCAAAACTCACTGGAAGTCAGCGGAAAAGCAGCTCCACAATAAGAAGGATGGTACTACTTGAGATTATGTGTCTAAAGCTCTTTTTGGCCAGGCCTGTTCTTTCACAAAACACTTTCCTGTTTACAAACCTATCACATGGTTTCAAAAGCGATTTTATGTCCTGTCTCGACAGGCTTCGGTTTCTGTAACATTCTTCAGATTTTCTGCTTTTGTGTCCTACTTGAAAAAAAGGATCATACAGGTTTGGAACGACATGTAAATGGTGGTGGCTTGTCGAGTTTCACATTCAGTACTAAGCTATACAGTATCACAGATGTGCAGAAGTGTTTTCAGCATCAGCTCTCCCGCACCTGTTTAAACCTCATCCAACTGTCGATCTGGTCTTCATTCTGGGTTTGTCCCCGTCTCTCTTAGCAACTCACGCTCTGGTATGCCTGTCTGTAGGGAATCACAAACCTTTACATTTTCAGCTCAGCAGAGCTGTCGGATTTCACTGGTCATGAACAGGAACTGTGAGGACACACATATGGCCTTTGAACTGCATCCATGTAAAACAAAAATGTAGAAGAGTGTTTTTATAACTACACCCAGACAAGAACTTGATCAAATATATATTTCATACTAAATATATATATATATATATATATATATATATATATATATATATATATATATATATATATATATATATACATCCCTATATATTTGCTTTTGTATTCCATACATTTTCCAGGGTTTTTCTTATTCCTTTAATAAACCATCCAGTTGGGTTTCACCCTTTCTCCACAGGTGGTCAACTGGTATTCATAGCTACACCTATAGTATGCAATTATTTCAGTCCTGCTGTTTCCATATGTACGTTCTGTAAGAAGTTCACTGGATTTGTTTGAACTGGACAGATTACAGGGCAGCCCCAAAGCCGGTTTTAGTGGTCTTTTTATGAGATCTTGACTCCAGAACATCTGTTCTGAAAGGCCTAATATTACAAAATAATAACACACCCAGTATTCCCAGAGATAGACCCAATGGACTTGAACACTAGAGGAAGCAGCTGGTTGTAGGAACGCTTCCTTCACTAAAACTCTATAATTTCCTCACACACACACTCTCTCTCTCTCTCCGTCTCCTTTTCTGTTTCTCTACCTCTTGCTTACTTTCATGTCTCCATTCATTTGTAACACCTGGAAAGGGGACATATTGATTATCAGAACAAAGTGTTTTACTTCTTTTGCAGCTTGTGCTATGAACTGTTGCAGTATGTGTACTTGTTGAAGTTATGGCGCTATCTGATCACATTGGACGCTACTATATCAGAATACCAGTTTAAAAGAGGTTTTTGGTTTGAAATACAAGCAGTCAGTTGTACAATCTCTTTTTTTAAGTTCCCTGTCATAGTTTGACATGCCTGCTTTTTTCAGACATAACATATGCATGATGAGCTCTTTTGCTTTCTTTCTCTTTATTACCCTATAAAATATTACCATTTACGTTTTCGCATCCTCACAGTTTAAGCTGCAACAAAGCATATTCTTGGCCAGTTTATCAGTGTATAAACCAGAATAATCTCCACTGCACTCAAAATAACTGTTGCTCGGGAGCCGTGTGCTATCAGATGCTTGAGATAATTCTTAAGACTGTTTCATGTGAGTGATTCACCTCAGAGTGCCGTTCTCCGTAGGTCTGTTATTGAGCCATCACTCTCAGTGCCACACCACTATCATTACAGGGAGGGGGGCAGTATGGGAAATAGCAGGGTGTGTATCCGCATGAGCTTCTGGGATACACATTACGAAACTGGTGATTCACGATGTCCATAAGCAGTACACATGAATGCACATGTAGACACCAGGGCTGTCAATTTAATTAAAATGTAATTTAGTTAATTAATTATATAAACCATAATATGATAATTAAGTAATTTAATCATCTCTATGTAAGTTCCATAATAAGGCTGGCTTAAAAATTAGCACAGTGTGCAAACATCCTAAATTGTGTTCATTTATGGTCTAAAATTTAGTTTCTGTAAGTGTTGTAATGAATTAACGACACGTGTTGTGGCTTTAAAAAAGGAGGACAATACATTTGGAAAAATAAGATACATTTTGGCTTTATAAAATATAATTATAAAAATAGGAATGCATGTACAATAGCAACATGTTGATTTTTTGTACAACACTTTATTTTAAGCACCAATTCTCACTATTATTTAAGAATAAAATATTTGTAGCTATTTTTACCTTTTTATGATCATTTATAGAACCATCTGCTTGCTATTACTGCACTTTTGTTCTTTTTAAACAAATAAATAGGAGATAATTGAGCGTAACAAAATAAAACATCTGAGACTTTCTGTTATTTGTTTGGAAATTGTGAGCAAAGTTACCATGGTCATCGTGAGACTGTTCAGAATTACTCACATGGCGTCATGTTTTTTCAACCAGCGTGGTTTAAAACCTGCGGTAATATGATCCTCAACATGTTTTGGCGGTTTTGTTTTGAACCCTTTTTAGCTGTCCACACTTCTGCATTTCATTATGTGATACATATGTCGTGTTTTTCATTAAAGTTCCACTCCAGAGTTGCCGCAACATGGCTATTTTAATAGATATTCACATGCCCTTAATTAGAGATACTCCGGGGGTAATTGAATGCCCAAATGACACCTCTGGCCTATTAGAATTCATTAATGTGTTGTGATTAGCATTCACAGTGCTCCCCGGAGGTGTTTGAGGAGAGATCGTTTTGAAAAAGGAGGTCTGGATCACACATTTCAAAGATGCTACAGCAAAGTCTTGATTATAAGTGTCAAAACTGCACTGCTTACTTGAATAAAACCTCTTTGAAGCCCAATAACCACTGTTTTTTTAAAGCGGGTGTAATGTTTATAATCTCCTGACACTGTATAATTATATTCGAGATCAAGTTTTGAGATGATGGTCGGATCTAGGGTGGTTCAGAGTGGTTTCCTTAGTTCCAGATGGTTTACTCGGTGTGATAATGAAGCATGTTAGCTTTGAGCGTGAGTGATTTGTTTATTTGGCAGGGGGAAGGGTTTGATGTTGGTAGTAGGTCATGAAAAGCATCTAAATGGTTTTGAATGTGTAGCTGGCAGCTAAAACGCCCGATAATGATGTAGTGGGTTTGATTCATAGTGGCGTCTAGCGTGTCATGCTTCAGTTTGGACAAATTTAGCACGTTCACGTGTACGCATTAATCTATTATAAATATGCCCTGTAACTTACGCTCATATGCAAGCATTTTTCATTCATGTAGAGTGTAGTGGAGTATAATTTATAATCAAAATAGCAATATAGGAAGTATCGCGTTAAGCAGGTCTTGTTGAAGAGGTACAAATGTGAGCACTTAACAGAGCAGTAGGGACAATCAAAATGGACTTGTCAGTGAAAAATCAACTGTATTGCTAATTATGCTATTCACTGGTCATGTTTCAAAAATATTTCATTACAGGATATAGCGGTCAACCAGTCACATTCAGAGCTGTGAGATTTAGAAACTTAAATGTAAAGCAAAAACGTTCTGCTTCTGCACAAAATAAAATTTTTGGAGAATTTTGGCGACCAAACAAGTTTTGGTTATCGTTAGACCACTGAGGCACAAAATATCTTCTTTAAGGTTTCACAAATGAAAGAAAGTTATACAGGTTTGGAAGGACATAATAGATCGTCCTTTTGATAGTTTTGTCCTTTTGTATTTTCCTACATTCTTTTAAGTGTTTGGATAAAGAAAAAGACTCTTTCAAGAACAAAACTGATTGATTTCTGCAGAGTGTATTGATGATGGTCTAATTAGAATTTTGTCACAAACATTTGCGCTCATTAGGAAAGGCAATATAATCACAAAATGATTGCGGCTTCAGACATCAAAAAGGACTACCAAATTAAGTCAAGTGTGATCTTGCCAGTATTTATGCACATTAAAGTGTCTGCAGACTATTTTGGAGCTTAGATGAATGGTTGACTCAAAATGACATTTCTATCATTATTTACTTTCTTTTCTTTATTTTCAATATTTGTATTTACTTTCATTTACTTTTCATCACATTACATTTCGTACATTATTTACATACTTTTAAGTGACCAATTACAAAATTTCACAATTTTTCTTTTTGTGTTTCTCAAAGGACAAAATCATAGAGTTTTAAAACAAGATTTGGCAGTATGTTTTGGGGGTAATTTTTTTTGTCAATTTCCTATCCTGAAAAGTTTATTTTGCAAAGAGTGACTGAAAATTATTCCTAAATTTTACTGCCAGATTCTGGAAGCTAAATTCTTCAGAAAGTAGTGCCGGTCCTTCAAGAGTCACTCTCTACTTATCTGTCCATTAAACCTATAAAACATTGTCTTCATGCATTTCATAACACTAAAAGTGTGAGTCATTGTTTAGGATTTTTACCTAAGCAAAATCTCTAAGAACCTGACACCTTGTACTTTTGAAGACTTTAGGAAGGTTCTGAAAAAATGGTGGTGTTGGAAACTAAATGGTTCCTGATGGTTATACACCTAATTCTTTTTTTTTTTCACCACCTTTTTTCTGTCCCTGTTGACCTAATGAGCTTTTTTTTGCTTTCCAATTGCCTTAACTTTTGTCTTAATTTTGAGTATTTCTCAAGGGGTTATAATAATGTTTGACTTTACAGTTGGAGTTTTGGCTCATTTTTTTCTGTAAAGCAATAAATGCACACCTTAATAAAAGTTTTTCCACTTCCAGCCTTCACAGACAATCGTATATCACTTATAAATAATTAAATACAAAACGAATTGTGATTATTAAGATTGATGTGGTTTGGACAAATGCGTTTAAAACAAAAAAAATGATCAGAATATCAGTGTACCTAATAATGATATATTGATATCATTATTAGGTACATAACATGATATATTATCTCAGAATTTCAGAAATCTGCTTTTTTTTTCTGGGCTGTTGTTTATTTCATACAGTGTGTTGCTCAATATCCACCCTGATAGATAAGTGGTCAAACTAGTTCGAAATTCTGAAGTATTGACACGAGTGGAAGAGAGAAAAATTGTTAAAAGCGATGTATATACTGCTTTTAATCGCTGTATATGTAGCTTTCACTTAAAAGAGTGAGCAATTGTGTATAAGCCTGATTAAAGATGATCTCCAGTAATTATGAGGGAGCTGATTTTACTGTCCTCGAGGCATGGCTAATTGAATGAACACTTATCTGATTTTTTCCCCCTTCTTTTTTCCTGGTTTCACTGCACTCAATAGCCCGTGGGCCTGCTGACCCGTGAGAAACCGTGCTAATCAAGTAGAGCAAGACATTGTCTGAATAATATTGTGAAGAACAAAAAGAATTTGCAAACATTTCAGCTCTATTTTGTATTTGTACTACGTTTATTGGAAAGCAGATTTCCGAGAAAATATGCATGCGGCAATCTTCATGCGTGTATAGCCTTCCTTCTTGCTCTCCAATAGAATATATGCCTTTGAAATAAATATGAAATAAAAAAGCAATCCAGGGTGGCCACACAGCAAATGGTTAAGGCAATGAACCGACACTCTACTGGCTTATGGAGTAATTGTGTGCGGGAAACCGTGAGGGCTACCTAATATAGCCACACACTTTTACTCAAGCCGAGTCTTATGCTTGCGGTACCCAAATCAATTTTACCCCATGCGATGGACATGATTTTATTTCCACTAGTCTGAGCTCCTCGGTGTATTGACATTCTTTAGGTTTCATTATTGTGCTCCTTGTAGGGTTTTCTAGGAAGAAGTAATCAAATTACATGGAATTTACACAATTGCCTTTCTTGATTTGAGGTAATATTATATTGGTTAATGAATTTTACATATGCACTGCTGCTCAAATATTTGGGGCAGTAATAAAGTTAAATATTTTTACAATTTAAAACAACTGTTTTCTGCGTTATATTTAAGCATACACGATCATTCAGTAAGTATTCTAATATGCTTAAGTTGGTGCTAGAGAAACGTACTGTTTGCTGTTCTGATAAAAAATGTAAAGATTCTATAACGAATGGAAAGTTTAACAGCATTTTTAAGAAATAGTGATATTTTATAACATTTTGGATGGGCATTTTGTGCATTTAAAATTAAAATTTGCTTATGGCTCTCTTAAATACCTGACATCTTAAAAAAACAAAAAACAAACAAAAAAAACCCTCTCTCTTTACTCTATCACTGGTCACTGAGTTCAGAATTTCTTTTTACACTAGACCTTGTGCTCCTTTTCTTACATAACTTACATAACTCTTTTTTTTGCAGCTAAGTATGTTTGCTATTTCAGTTTCATACAGGCAGAACAAGGACATAAACTTCACAATTTGTCAGTTCATTGTTGTGAAATGTACCGATAGTCACGAAATCAACACTAGCTCGATATCATGCTCCACTCTTGTCGTGATTCTGTGGATTTCTCTCTGTCATCCTTTTTGCGTGTGTGTATTTGTACTCACACACATTTGTGGATTATATTCCTAGTCCTCTGAAGCCATACAGTATTATAAGCTTCTGTGAGGAATATATGAACGTTTCAGAATGTCAGTTTTGATCACATACATATGGAAAAAATACTTTTCATTTTGATTGAACTGCGCATTTAAATGTGATAAATGCACGCTTCAACATGTAATCAAAGTCTGTCGCTACAGTTCGCTCAGACCACCTTGACCAAACAAAGTACCTAGTGTTATATTCTCTTTGGAAGTTTTTATTCTCAAGTCAGCTTTGCAAAAACATAAAGACACCCTGAAGTTGTCAGTTGCTAGAAGAGAGTAATGGGGCATAATAGACACCTCACCTCGCTATATCAGTGTTATGAAGAGAAAGAGAGAAGGCTGTCTCCTTTAAGTGTTTTTGGCAGCTTAACTGATAGTAATGAAACATAACAGCCTGCTATAATAACTGTCACTATTACTTAGTGGGCCTCTGAAGGGAGTAAAAAAAAAAAATAGGCTCAGACGGAAACTCCAATCTGTGCTGTACATAATTCCCATATAAGGTTGTCTGTGTGAGGGAAAGAAGTCAAACTTTGACATGATAATAGCTTAGTAATGCAAGCTTGTCGTACTGTGTCTTTAAGCTAACGCTTCTTAAGGGAATTGTAGAAAACTGTTATAGCTGGATATGATGCTGTCAGCGAATGATATACAGGAAACTGTATATCATTTATGTAAGTGAAGATAGCAAAATAAAATGGACTCTGACAAAAATGTGATTTGACACTTTGACCTTACCAGGTCAAATGTTACATGCCAGTCTTTTAAAGTTATCTGACATTATCAAGATGAATTTGTTCTGACACAGTTTAGCTCTGGGTTTTTGACATACTTTATTATTCTAAACTATAGCAAATCAACTGTGAAAATGTGAGAAATGTTGAAGGTGTCTGAATAAATTTTGGATTGATTGCATATACATAATTAAATATTATTATTTATTATATACAAAATTCTAGAAATCTACATTTAGTAAACAATTGCCAAAATATTAATTGCAGCCAAAATAACGGTTTTGTTTACAAAATATAAAAGTGTATATTGTGTTTATTTAGTATGTATATATAAATATAAGCACATGCATGTACATATAAATATATTTATATAGAAGCTAAAATATAACGATATAATTAGCTAAATGTGTAAATGTAAATATTTTCAAAATGTGTGACAATTTTCAACTATGTGTATATTTATATATATTATATAATAAATATACACAATACACTATATAATATAAACAAAGACCTTTATTTTGAATGCGATTAATTGCGATTAATTTAGTAAATATATAAAAACATTCACATGCAATCTTTTGACTTCTAAAACGATTAGTGTGACTGCTCACCAACATTGAGCTGTTTTTTTTTTTTCTGGTGCCCTACTGGTTCTGGTAATACTGTTTTTAATACTTAAAGCAGTTACATTCTGCTTGTGAACATCTTGGCAGGCAATGGCAATGAAAAATTGATGATGATCTTTTCAGCAGGATTATTGGGAAAAAAAAGATAACCCCACAGAGAAGCGGGTTCGTTCATATGTTCGCTATACTCCTAATCATCTCACGCTCGTAGCTTACATTTTATAGGTGTCACGTCTTCCGGACTGATTCTGAACCCTTGAATACTGACAAGCGTCCGCGAAAGATGGAGTGTGTATCGCTGACATCTCTCCGTTGAGCTGAGAAAATCCCCAATCCCAGCAACAGCACTGCTTTCCTCTCCATCCTGCTGTTGTTGCTTGTGCAAAAGAAGGTATTGGAAAAGCCTCTAGTCTTTTAGGTGAAGTTGCGTGTGGTAAACAAGTCAGCAAGTAAACGTTACTTTGAATGCTAAATAAAGCGCTGCTTTACAGTAAATACAGCTTTTAGGAATAACAAGTGACTGCAGCATTTTAATTCTTGAGTCTGGATGATTACACGTTTTGTTTTGAACAACAGTGATGACTTGGTAATAATCTAATGTAAACATACAGCTTGGGCAGATGGGGTGTCACAGTGACTCCTTCAAAATTGCAGTTTGGCATCTTTCTTGGCATGTGTGTCTGCGCTCCTGAGAGCCCTGCCCTTATAGTGCTGCTCATGCTCCAAACCTCTGCCCAGTGACTTTGAGCCTGCTGGGCAATGGAGACAGCTACGTCTGGCATCAAATATGGCGAGATGTGGCTTCCATGAATTTGCAACAATTTCAGCTCACTGCACATTCTGTGCATTGTAAATCATCTATCCATCCATCCATGTTCCGTTGCATTCACCTGTCTGTCTGCTTGCCCATCTGTCCAACTTTCCATTTATCTCTCTATATATGTTCATTCCTGAAAATCAGCAATAAAAAATTATTTTACTATCAATTTAGAGAGTTTAAATGGCAGGAAAGCGTTTGAAGCGGAGAGCCTCGTTTAGAGAATCTCAGTTTAAATTCTTGTTAACGTTTAAACTGTAATCCAGCCAGCGTGGGCTGATGTGGGCGTTTACATGTCGTGTGCGCTCTCACTTGGACGATTGTAATAACAAAGCAGAAATAGCTTGTGGGCGTGGTCACATTAAAAATAATTAGATCTGACAAAGAAACGACATGGTGTTGGTTTCATACTGATAACTTAAGAGTATTAATTAAGAAGACATATCAAGCTTTCTAGATATATCACTCATGAGTCATGTAAGTTCATTTTATTGACACATTTCAAACTGAACATCACGAGTCCGAGGCGGACGAGAATGCATATTTTGTTGATATTGTGAATGCATATACATAAAAATAGACCTTTCACAGATTAGATTTGTATATTGCTTTTATCTGTACATTTTAAACTGAAAATGTAATTTAAGTACTTTGGCAATATCAGGAGAAGATGCCCCAAAATGCGTATATATCGTTTGTCAAGCCCAGGGTTAAAGACATTGGTTGCACACAATTGTAATGATTACTTTGAGAAAACAAACCGATTGACCTGTGCATAGCGAAAATTAATCTTCTTTTAAACAAATCCACTCAGTGTTCAGGTTTCTTCAATGCTTTTGAAACTCTGCCAGTCAATTAATAATGGATAATGGATCATTTCAAAGTTAAACTGAACTCTCAAAGACCAGGATCTATCTGCTGATAAAAATATTAATTATACACAACAAACATACATGCTAGAATTTGTGGTTTATGTGGACTCTCCATAGGTGTAAGGTTTTTTTTTACACGTACAAACTGTATGTGTTATTGCCCTACACCAACCTAAACCTACCCTTACAAGCATTTTCAGATTTTCAAAATAACATAATTTAGTATGTTTTTAAACCTTTTATTTGAGGGTCCATTAGAATTGTCCTCACAAACCATCTTTAAATTGTAATACCCATGTAATGAAACATCCATAAACCACAATTCACCCTGACAGTGGCCATAAAAGGATGGTCTTTGTCCATGTTTACACTATAAGATTTGTGTCAGATTTACCCAGCCAAGGGATATAAAGAACAACTATTTGGCAAATAAACAAAAACTCACTCACAGTGTCTCTCTCGCAACCACGTGTTGTCTTAACACTGCCAAGTGCAGTTTACCTGATGCTCAGAGAGGAGTTGAAATGACCTCAGCTATGTGTTTGTGTCTGTACTTGTGAGGATAATGTGGGGATGTCAACAGACATTTCCTTTAAACAATTCGGATAAGGTTTTGATGCTGTATATGAAAGGGCATAGATAAAAGAAACCCTGCAATACTCACATAGTTTGGTCTGGAACACTGTTAACACAGACAGGTGAAGTGAAAATATATTATATATATATATATATATATATATATATATATATATACACACACACACACACACACACATATATATATATACATACATATATATATATATATATATATATATATATATATATATATATATATATATAAGTACTATTAAGTACTATTTAAACATGTTTTATTGTTTCAGTCATTTTAGGTCTGCTAGACACATCTTAATAGTGAGAGATGCAGGTCAATTTATAACTAAGCTAGATTGATCAAGCTGTACAGTCTCGTTTGGTCTATTGGTGCAATTACTTTGTGTGCAAGAATCACCTGCTCATATCAGCATCTGCAAACAGACAAATAAGAGAGGTGCTAGTGCATGTGAAAGGTGATGTGGTGTCACATTTAAATAAATGAAATATTGATGCCATCAGTCAATTCAAATTCACCATCAGGGATCTTAGGAACACATTAGAGTGCTGCTAATAAGATCATTTCCATTTAATGCCGTCACTCAAAAGAACAAGGGCAGTCCTTGGTCTCTTGTGATTGGATAATGAAGCGGGATAACTAGGGCAGTTACCGTGCTATGATTTGAGCGTATTCTTTGCAAAAAGGGAATATTATTAACAGTAGAAGTCAGGTGGCGGTATGTATAATTTTAGTTATGGTATCGGAATGTTTCATCCAGCCTTGAAATTGATCCAGGGACTTAAAAACTTTTCTAAACAAACTCACAACCTTTTTGTTTTCTTAAAAAGGGTTTGTGCCACCCGTCATAACCTTTTGGTGCAGTTTTTTCAGCCGCATGCACTTCAGTGCTATGGTTACTATCCCATGACAGTCTTGATCTTTACAAGGGTCTTTACTTTGCAAATTACAGCACATTTTAGTGTTAACAGCTCTTATGGAGGACAAAGAGACAGTATGTGACGGAGGAACAAGAGCATATTTTATGCAAGAGTCGAGTGCAAAGTGCACCGTGACCCTGAAACAGCATTAAACTGCAGCTCCATGCTGATTACCTCCCTTCCTCGCTGCTCTCAAACACGCAAGCAACAATAAATCACCCCCCTCAGCAGCTAAGCTAACTCAGAGCCGCCCGGGCTCTGTCTCTACAGCAGTATTAGCCCATTGGTAATTGAAGCACTTCTACTGAATTCACTACATTAAACTTTCTTGGTTTTTGGCCTCCCAACTGTTTGGCAGCGGCTTATTGAGTGAAGCCATTGCCTTGTTAGCACTATTAGCGAGAAGATGATTTCTAGTTAGCCAAGTGGACATGTTTGCAGCTTTTCTAATTACTTGAAAATGATTCTGGCTTTGATGTGAAAGGCAGCAGACAGGGAAAAGTCATGCTTTCATGCTTTAAAGGGCCTAAAACATTTCAGAATTTTTTTGGTAGCACTGAGGTAACGATAATGCGTAATTAAAATTCTAATTTAATGTAAGCAAGTGCCTACGCAAACAGCATATGCTGGTAAGGTATGTTGTTTTGAAGCGTGGCTGCTGGTTTGAGCTGTTCATGAGCTGGTTTAAGATGGTTCTAAGCAACTAGCTCCTTCTCAGAACCAGCTTAAGAACAGCACATAACCATCTTAAACCAGCTCAAGACCAGCTAAGGACCATCTTAAACTAGATCAAACCAGCAGCCAAAAACATACCTAACCCACGATATGCTGGATTTTTTCAACAAGGTAAGCAAAGGCTCTCGAGATCTTGTTTGAAACTTTCATTAGTTTATGCATTTCATTTTAATGAATTAACTTAAATAGATCAGGTTATGATAACCCTTCATTTCTGGGACTTTCCTCCTCAGATTCCAAAACATGACTTGAACTGAAGCCAGTACAGATTTTTTTCCAATCTCAGTGGCCTCTAAAAGTACCTAAAAAGGTAGTACAATGACAATGGTAGTACGTTTTTATGTTTGTGATATTATTAGTTGTCACTTTTACATTATTAATGCATAATAATCTGTATCATAAAATCCTCACGTTTTTAAATTTAATCAAGTATACCAAGGAATCAAACCTGAAACCTTGAAACAGTGAGGATTGTTGACCATGAGAAGCATCCACCCGTCTGAGTAGATGTTTTCTATAATAAATAAGTGCAGGTAAAGTATAATTCACACCTGGAATTTCAAGTATATTCAAACTGAGCGTATGGACAGTGTTTTTTAGGATTTTACATTATCATAATTTATACAAGCGAGGTGTAGCAAAAATAAGTGAGAGTACTCATATAGACAGCACAAGATGCATGTTTTGCTCAAGGTGCTTTTTTTTTTTTTGCCCCTTTGTACATCAAATCAATGCGTTACATGCTGGCAGCTGTCAGAGTTGCTCATGGTTTTTGACCCTCTACACAGGTTATTTTAATGAACATAGCAGATTACCAGCTGTTGAAAATCAGAGAGCCATCAACACTTCAGTGCGAGTCACAGTGTTATTTTTAGGGGTCTAGTTTTTTCATGTCTGTAATCACAGCACAGTTTCACCCAAGGCATAGTTATCCGAATCCATGGCGTCAGTTTACAACTGCTGGAGGTGTGACGTTGACTGTGTTGAATGGTGTTTGTGTGTGTTGTGTTGGCCACACTGGTGGCAATGGTGACAAACCTTCCTAAAACAAAGCTAGGAGTTTTCACCGCTGTGAGGAGCGGCACAGTGTTTTCTTAGCCACTGCTTCCCATGCGTCTCTTGCTTCCTCAGTTAGTGTCACCTTTTCTTCACATTGACCCACAGCATCGATGTCTGGCATTATTCCCTGTTGAATGATGTACATTTTGGCCTAGAATCCTCCTCATCACACACGCACACACTGCAGCTGTTTGCAGACCAATCAGTAACCCTGTCATTATTAATGAGAGAAAATAGTAGCATCAATTTTTTAAACAGTATTACTTACCAAGATGGCATAATGTCCTCTTCTGTACCTGTGTGTCTGCGTGTTTGTTTTAAATGTGCATCAAGTAATTTAATAGAAAATCTTTAAAATGTAATTCATAACGTATAAATAAGCCCACGAGTTCAGTTCAGCGCGTTAGTTGTTACTTTGGGATAGATTTTACATTTGGGTGCTATGACAACTAGTGATAAGGACTGTAAATAATTCATGCAGTTTTAATTAATGAGTCTTTTAGCCAGGTTATTCACATTAATTTTATAGTACTTTATAGAATAGAAATGAGTTTCTAATCAGCTTCATGGCATTAAACAGGAAGTAACAAAATCAGTTAATTACAAACCTTACATAGGTCAAATTCTTTAAATGAACTAAGTCTGGAATCCAGCTTAATCAGTTCAGTGTTGATTAATTTATTTTTTCATTTTCCCCTTTATTTTTGTTTATTAAAGTAGAGCTAGTTCTGCCTAAGAACTGATTCTCGTTGCTCAAATCTAGAGTGACAAGCCTCAACTGATGCACATTGTATATTGAATTAGTTCAGAGTGTACTGTCAGGTATCTTGCCTGATGCTTGCATTTGTGTTTCTTGATTATGCCACGAGCATGTGCTCCATAAATCACAGCGTCTCACACACACACACACACATTTAGAGATTAAAAGGCCTCAAGGGCTCAGGGGCACACACTCACTTGTACACACACACACACACATGTTCACATGCAGAGAACCAAAGAGCAATTTTTCACCAGCATATCGTAGTAGAGACCCACTTCATTAAAATTGGATAGAGAATGGACGGACGCCTTCAGAACAAGAAGGAGCGAGAAGGTGAGGAAAGGAGAGGAAAGAGCGGAATCTGATTTCCCAGCCTCTCTCTTTCTTTACCCTTCCCCTGCCATCCGTACCGTTCTCTGTCAAGAATAGCAGGGAAAGAAAGGAAGCTATCTCATTGCCAGGCGTTCCCTGGGGCTGTGTGCTTTGGCTTCTGGGTTGGAGCTTGAGAGCTTGAATTAGCACATGCTCGCTGCGTGGCTGGTTTAATTGCGTAGCTTGTGGCAACAGAGAAGCGTGCCCGTGTTGTCAGAACAAGCGCTCAGGCCGTGTGTGGTTGCTGTCCGTCTGCTGCACTTTGCTGCATTGCTGCTTTTGTTGTGCTGTGTTTAATGAACTCATTTGGGGCATACATGTGATAGACAGCCACAAACCGCTTTAGTGCTTGAGCCTGACTGCGCTATGTGTGAGACAAGAGGATCGGCCATTTAAGGTTTTCTAATTCTATTGACAGTGGGACTGTGAGATTATTCTCTCACAACAAAGGACTGTGTTTGAAGGGGAAATATAATGAGCTCTTAGATACCTGAAGTAGGAATGTAAATAGAGGGGTTATGTAATAGTGTGTTTATTTTTCAAGAAGAGAAAAGTTCAGCCAAAAATGAAAATGCATTTATTTACTCACCTAATGATGTTTTAAAGCCAATATGAGTGTATATATAATTTAAAGTCTTTGATTAAAAAAGATTTATATGCCCACCAAGGCTGCATTTATTTGATCAAATATAAAATAGAAAACAAAAATGTTACTTGGGAATTATATATCTTGTAGGTATATATGCATTACATGTATAAAAGTGGATGCCAAAATTATTAGAAAGTTTTTTGTGTAACATTTTTTAGGAAACCTCTTAACTAATTGCTTATTAGCATGCATATCCACTAGAATATTAGCTATTTAAGCACATATGCTATATAAATAAAACACTAAACAAATATTAATGTCTTATTCATCCCCATTTCTACCCAACAGCTAACATTACTTAGCAAATTAGGAATTTATTGAGGAAAAGTCTTAGTGTTACTTCTGTCTTTTTGCTGTAGTGCGCCAGTAGAAAATATCAGTTTAATGCTTCAGAAACCTATCTAGAAATTAGTTTAATCTATCTACACATATACACACACACACACACACGCCAACTTATTTATATTTGCCTTTTTTAAAAAGTAAATCCCATACCTTTGCTATATAACTTGCTGTATAACTGAGGCTTACATAATGTATGTTTACAAAGTGCATGTTGGCCACTCCTCATGCTAGAAAGCTTTGCCTGAACTAATTCTTCACAATGAGTGATGATTCCACTACTCATACACTACTCTTCCTTTGGACTGTTACAAAAGTAGGTTACAGAGATGAGAGAAGCGGTGGCCCCTGCACTCAAAGTATTACAGTGACCATGAACCTATCCTGTAGTTTTTTCTTCCAGCCAAAGTAATTCGATTTGTTTACTGTCTAATGCTGTTGCGGCTTGATCATTAGTTTATCACAGGTTTTTAGAAGCGACTCTCTATATCTCTACTTTTGATCTGTGCAGTGCTGGATTCTAGAGGACATTACCTGTGCAGTGAGGCATAGGGAGAGATTAAATAACACTCAGATGTTATGTTCCAGGTGGAAATGGGGAAAAATAACCCTCTTTGAGAAACAACTATTAGAATTTCTGTCAGAGAAAGATAAGCCCCAACATTTCCCTATCTGTTCCCCTCAGTACACGTTCAGTGCTACAGCTCTGTCAAACAAATATTACTGCTCCGATTGTATAAGCATATCAATTTTGTGCTGCTGCTTTTATAAATACACACATAATTTGATTGAGTAAATTATTACTCTGCATACGATATTCAGTTTCTTGTTGCACCTATGCACGTTAAAATATTTTATGAATTTCATAGCTTTGAAATTAGGCTGCTGAGACATTGTCTCTGAATAATCTCTTTAATAATCTGTTATGATAGCTTTAATGAAAGCCGTTGCAATAAACTTGCCATTTGTTTTTGGTGCCCGCATTCATATATAAGTTGGGTTGCAGTTGCGCGCCAGATAGGCACAGTTAATAGAGATGAAATGACGACGTGCTGAAAATCCGATTCTCCAGGATTCAGAGAAATGCTTAGTCAGATTTGTTCAGCCAGTGCCATGGGAATGACACACCGGACATCTGCTCTGGTGCAGCAATCCTACAGATAATCCATTAAAATTGCAGTTATTAAAATGGGAAAACAAGAAAGATGCTTTTCTTTGCTGCTGGAGGAATATGCAAATTTACAAGGGATGAGAGTATGTTAGTTAAGCCAGTGTAGAACACTTGGTATGGATCACATGAAGGGACAATATTGCATGTAGCATTACACGCTTAGATAGTACTTGCATTAAAGTAGAAAATTTACTATAAAATTATTACAAAAAGTAATATTAATAATACAGCCAACAAGAGTAATCAGTAGTTATTTCACTTACTGTGTTGATATATTTTGGACTCATATTTCTTATTACACAGTAAAATGATTTATTATGAATTATAGCATAGTACAAGCAAATGTTTGGCTTTTTTTCTTTGGTATCACTAGATTTATGCTGATGATCTGTGGCTGTGGAAGAACAATTTTAAGTAGACAAATACAGGTATCTTTATTTAAAAAGAACACATCACATTTTTCTATAGGTATATCAATTCAGAGTATATAACTGGCTGATGAATTTCCATAAATCATATCGATATATCATTCTGCAGGAACTTCTGCCCAGGATCATTTGCATACATATTATCTCACACCTTTTGTTTTCTCCTATAAGGAGACCTTTTCTACAATCTTTTTGCAGTCAGAGATGGCTGTAGCCTATGTGACAGCTGGCTGAAATAATTTCATGCCAGAAATCAAACCGCTAGAAATATATCATCAAATCAAGTGTGCATCAGTCAGTATCTGATATTTAGTGAACACGCATGTAAAGATGAGCTTGAACACTCTGCAGTTAAATGTAACTCTCTAAATTAACTTTTAGTAGAGAACATTTTTAGCATCTAAATGCCTCTTTGAGTCTTTTGAAAATGGACTATATGGTATAAGTCAGAAGCGTGAGACTTGCAGTGCTTCCTTATCACGTAACATAGTGTCAATTGCCTTTCTCACCTGCCTGTTCACTGACGGTGATCCTGCACTTCCTCTAATGGCACATATTTGCTCTGGCCAGAGGCTTTGAAAATATTTATTCCCTAGAGATAAAAGTCAGGACAAAGACATACACAGATCCCAGTTAAAATCAGATTACAAATTCCACTTTTAACTTTGCCTGAAATCATGAGGTGCAGGTAAATACAGGTTGCTAAATACCAGTTTGCACAAAGATAGGGTTCTACCTGTTGAAGATATTTTGTATCCAGAGGTTGCATTATATTTTCTTTTTCTTTCAAATCTTCAAATTCTACACAGGCTTATGTGGGTGGCTGGACCTTTTACGAGCCAAGTAGCATGTTATTAAGTGTTTATGGATTCAAAGACAAGCATTGACATGAATATAATGTCATTACTTTGGTACTTTTATCAAATATACCATTGCATACTACCTAATTTCATTACTTTTATCATAAGCATTTAAATCAAGTGACATCAGACGAGAGTTTTGCGTGCTGAGACCATCAGACAGAAAAGTTTATTTAAAAAAACTCAACAAATGTTCAAAATCACCCTGGTAGTGCTCAAAATTGCTTGAATATGAATGAGAATACACTTTGTGAGATATTTAACTCATACACCCCTGGAGTGGGTGCACATTGACAGTGCCCAGTGTATTAAAAAAGCCTTTTTATTTCATAATGATATTTCCCATTTTAAATTCTTATTATCAATGAAAGATTATGTTTTGTGATTATTTTTAAAATAAAGATCAAAAGAGTTAACATATTTACCAAGAAGGTACTAATAGTGACACCACTGTATATTAAGAAAAATAAATGAAATAATATATTTTTATAAATAAATTATATATGCATATAAATAAATGTAGATGTTTTGAAATCTATGCACAACATATGTGTCTTTATATAGAAAGTACATAAATATAAACACACACATATATAATATTCTAAAACTTTACATTACATTGTTGTACATTGCTGTACATTATTGTAATTCCTCGCCTCATTTTCTACAAAGCCCTCCTTCTGACAAAGTACAGTCTGCTCTGATTGGCCAGCTGACCCAATGCACAGTAGTTGGCGGAACATCACAATGCGCGTCAGAAATAACACCCCTTTCCATAATGTAGCTTTACTTTAAAAATAAATCAAAACGTTCGTATGTCCTTAGATTTACCCATCACTTCAAACCGAAAGGGAACAAGTCCACGTGAAGCAAGCCGCGATTAAAGCTGACTCCGGTAGCGATACTCCTGCTCTAATATAAACTTAAACATACTTCCAGTTGCTGAATCAGGCGCCAGTCTGTCAGAGCAAAGTCAAATTCACCTATTTTTTT